>NC_079316.1:75458116-75765169 GCF_029931775.1 Euleptes europaea
GAAATTACACAAAAATAATACATGGTTTGCCCTTGTTGATCCCTATGGGAAATTGAAATTATTGGCTCTGGAAGCTTCGTTTGAAACAAGTGTGCATATTAATATCCTAACTGAACGGGACTGAGGAAGACTTGAGACTTGAAACGATCGTATCCCTATGCCACCCCTTCTTCTTTCAAGACTTCTACTTGGATTGAATGTTACTGTATATGTATTTAGGCACTTGTATATTATATGTATTTTGAACTCGTTACACTTTTGTTATATTGTTATAACATTGCCTATTTTCTGTACTTTCTTTCTAATCTATGATATTAGTACAGAGGTGTTAATTTTTGATTGCCAACCTCCAGGTACTAGCTGGAGATCTCCTGCTATAATAACAGTTTGGAATGGGAGGCTGGAGTGTTTCAGGAAGTGAGCAGGGGGGGAATCACTCCCCCTTTCTGCTTCCGCCTGCTGACCATCAGCTGGTCATGGGCAGCCCGGTTGATTGGGGGGGGCACATAGATAATATAAGTATACCCTGAAAAGTTTATATCGTTATTGTTGTTGATGATGATAACAATAATTTGGCTAGTCCATAAATGTTCATGCGTTTCTTGTCCAGCAACTCTCCATCAAGCAATTTATAATATTCCCAATGAAGTTAAAGTGTAAAACCTTTAACATATTTTGGTTCAAAAGCTGGTATCTCATGATTTGATTAAATTACAGAAGATGCTTTGGTATAGGAATATTAAAATTCAATAGGAATGATTAAATTACAGAAGATGCTTTGGTACAGGAATATTAAAATTCAATAGGAATGTAGATATCATGAGAAAATGTTATATTGCTTGGGGGAAGACTGAGAATCATGAAAAATTCTTGATCCATGTGTTGGATTTTGCTCGGGCCACCAGAATTGCAGAGACTGATTCCAAATTATTGAAATTGAAATATTTTTGCCAATTCCGCTTTTCGATACTTTGTCAGCCTCCAGAGGTATTAAACCTTCTCTCATTTGGAGTTTTTTTTTTAATGTGCATTTTCATTCAGAGTTGATCACAGGATTCTTACCTATGTATCAGCCCTAAGTATTGCTACTTGCTTAGCTTGGCATGGATGTGAGGATTTTGGTACATGCGTTAGAACTTTAGGGCTTTCTCTCAATCAAATATTCAGAAAGTTTAAAATTTAATCAGTTGTTTTGTCAATGCGAGTAAAAGATGAAGCTTCTCTTTCCCCTTCCTTCATTACATTAAAGTGTGGTATTCATTTTTGTCATCGACTCTATCCCCTTAGGTAATATGTCAAATCTGGCATGTTATTATTAAATGGCTGACCATCTGTTATCCTAAGGAATTTTTTTTATAAACCAAGGGTTTCCCTAAGGTAAAAGTGCTGATTTCTTTATTTTGCTTTCCTATATTGTCACAAATATCAGTCTCCATGTTTGCTACCACAAGATTAGCTACAATATGTGTTGGAATGAGAAATATCCTCTAGCCAGTAACTTGAATGCAGTAGGAAAAAATATGGTATCAGTGTTAATGAATACCATAATGCTTGTTGTCTCTAGCAAAGTCAGATTTACACATATAATGTGTTTATACATTTAATTTGTTTTTCAGCAAAGCATAGAATTGTTACTTTACTGATTATGTTTTGGGTGAAATTATTTTTCTAAAAAACCTAACACAAAGAGGAGCATTTTCCAATGGTTTGATATGCTTTAGATGTCCCACTTGAAGGAGATTGCAAGTTTTGACAGCTGGAATTTTTGTCTTCATTATGGCTTAGCAGTTTTCAAAGGTCAATTCCTTTTTTTACAAAGAGACAGTTTGGACTTCTTTGATGGCAGCTTCAAGAGGGAACCATATAAGTAACAGAAATGAAAAACAGTGATGAATGTTATCACTGAGATTGTGCTCTGGATGTTATCTGATCTAAACATATCACATTGCCACATGCCGTATAACATGATATTGTCTGGACACTGAGTTGGGTGGATAGGCAGCATTGACACTTTTTAAATAAAGTAAATATTTATGATTAAAAATAATTCCTTAATTTTCTACAAGCAAATTGCTTCAGCAATTATACTCAACAACAAAGAAAAAGTTGTAAACTGCTGTACCCTATGCTACCTTGGCTCACGTGGCTTTGTTTTTGTCAAAGGTAAAAAGGTAAAGGTCCCCTGTGCAAGCACCGGGTTCCTGACCCATGGGGTGACGTCACATCCCAATGTTTACTAGGCAGACTTTGTTTACAAGGTGGTTTGCCAGTGCCTTCCCCAGTCATCTTCCCTTTACTCCCAGCACGCTGGGTACTCATTTTACCGACCTTGGAAGGTTGGAAGGCTGAGTCAACCTTGAGCCAGCTTCCTGAAACTGACTTCCGTTGGGATCAAACTCAGGTCGTGAGCAGAGCTTGGACTGCAGTATTACAGCTTACCACCCTGCGCCACAGGGCTGTTTGTCAACTTAGAGGTATGGAAAAAGAAAAATTGAAATAGAAAACATGAATTTTGTAGTAAACAAAATAAATGGTACTATTTTGACAGTCAAAAATAGGACTACATTATTACAGTCATAACATGATTTGCAGTGTATTTGGATATCAAGTTTCATTTTATAACATTGAAACATTGAACTATTCAGTCAAGTATTATCAGCAAACATGTCATAGCATGTAAATTATGGACAAAATTAGTCACATTTGAACAACATTTATCCTTGAAAATATGCTGTACAGTATACTGAGGAATTATCATTATATTTAATTTTTATTATTTTATTTATGTTATTTGTAGTATGCCTCTTTCACAGGGAGTCAAGGTAGATTACACATAGTGATTCAATATAATCAACTAAAAGGGGCATCCAATAACCAAGGCATTAGGATTTTAGACATCTGGAACCACCAGAAATAACTGAAGCATAATTTAAGTATTATATATATTGTCTTGCATAAAAATGGACATGCTACACAGTTTGAGTAGGTAAGAGACCTTGCCTTAAAAACCATTTCATTCATCCGTGAAAATATTTCCCCTGCTTGGCGGGAAAAGTTGTGGGGTGAAGGTTGAATAAAATAAATCAATACATTTCTTTCAGTGCCTCACAATTTTTCTATAGGAAAACATGACCAACCCCCTCCCCAAAAGTTTCCCTCAATTTTTCTGTCCCCCCAGGTCTTTACATCTTTAATGGCATTGTGAGAAGAGTATGACCAAACAGGCATACATATATAGGGTTGCCAGGTCACTCTTTGCCACTGGTGGGAGGTTTTTGGGGTGGAGCCTGAGGAGGGCTGGGTTTGGGGAGGGGAGGAACTTCAATGCCACAGAGTCCAATTGCCGAAGCAGCCATTTTCTCCAGGTGAACTGATCTCCATCGGCTTGATATCAGTTGTAATAGCAGGAGATCTCCAGCTAGGTTGGCAACCCTACATGTATACATTAACTAGCAACAATGCATTCACAAAATTATCTGGAAGATCCATGGAAAAACTTAATACTGTGCAAAGTACAAACATACATATTTAATGGCTGTCTTTTAAAATTCCTAATTCCTCCTGTATTCTTTAAATGTAAACAGCCAGCTGATTTTCTCTTTCTCAGCTGCAGTGCTGCAAAAGGGAAGGAATGCTGCCATAAAGCAGAATGCTAGAAAATGCAACCATGATCCTTGGTTCAGTTCTCCTCTTCTCCCTTTCCCCTGTGTATTCCATTCTAAAAGAGCTGTTTTTGTTTCTTCACTTGTGCTTCTTCAATTAAGAGTTTCAAGTAACCCTTCTAGGTTTAAATTAGAACATAGGAAAGTAAAATTATAATTCCTAAAATGTTATATTTGTATGTATGAAAAAAGAGGCTGAGAGAGACAGAAGCACATAGAGATAATAAGGTTTCATATCCTTTAAGATAACCAGACATTGACATGTGTTCCCCATGGTCAGGGACAAATAAATTCATTGCTGTCAAGTGCATTAAAAAACAAGCTCAGCATCACTGTCTAACAAGCACTAGTGGAGGATAAGGTGCACCAGCTGTTTTATGTGTCATATGTCTGTGAATATAGTGAGATTAGCAGATGTATCCTGAACATCCTTTGACTCTAGTCCAAAGAATCCTGTTAGTGAAGACCTCTAAAGAGGTTATTAAATATGAACTCATGTCACTTAGACTCTGTGCACATTTAGCTCTGCATTTTTCTTTTGAAAATAAACCAACCCAAATAATAGCCCACAGTCCTAAGCAAAGGAAGTGAATAGGTACAGGAAACACATTATGCAAAGCACTGCGACATCAAGGGACAACCCCAAATGTAAAGAGAACTGACAAGGAGCTGACAAAGATGGCATTCACGTAGAATCATGAATCCAGTGAAGTCAGCAGAAATTACTGTTAAGGATTTATTTGGAGCCCATTATGAACTGCTTGAACCACTGAATCTTATGATGAAAGCATGATGGATAAAGAAAGGCAACAGGGCAGAACATTCCACAATTAGCTTAGAACTCCAGAGAAAAGCAAATAATATCCCTAGCTAACAAGCAGGTTGATGGAAGGCTTGGAAACTGAATATGCTGGTGCATTACAGTGAAGAAAGCTGAATGGAAGAAAGTTGATTCCTTTGAAATGTGGTGTTGGAGGAGAGTTCTACGGATACCGTGGTCTGCCAAAAAGACAAATCAGTGTGTTCTCGATCAATTGAAGCCTGAACTCTCCCTAGAAGCTAAAATGATAAAGTTGAGGTAGACGGCTCAAGGTTGACTCAGCCTTCCATCCTTCCGAGGTCAGTAAAACGAGTACCCAGCTTGCTGGGGGTAAAGGGAAGATGACTGGGGAAGGCACTGGCAAACAACCCGTAAACCCCGTCTGCCTAGTAAACTTCGGGATGTGACGTCACCCCATGGGTCAGGAATGACCCGGTGCTTTACCTTTTTTTTAAATCATACATTTGGTCACGTTATGAGAAGAAAAGAGTCACTGGAAAAGACAATAATGGTAGGAAAAGTTGAAAGCAGCATTAAAAGACGGAGACCCAACATGAGATGGATTGGATCTATAAAGGAAGCCAGGGCCCTGAGTTTGCAAGACCTGAGCAAGGCTGTTAACAATAGGACATTATGGAGGAAATTGATTCATGGGTTTACCATACAGTTACCAGCTCCGAGTTGGAAAATACCTGGAAATTTTGGGGGTGAAGCCTGGGGAGAGGAGGGACTTCAATGGGTATAATGCCATAGCCATAGAGTCCACCTAAGCAAAGGAGCCATTTTCTCCAGGTGAACTGATCTCTGTTGCCTGGAGCTCAGTTGTAATAGTTGGAGATCTCCAGCCACCACCTGGAAGTTGGCAACCCTAGGTCACCATGAGTCGGAAGTGACTTGACGGCACTTAATACACACACACACACTGCTCTCTATGCTAATGCAGTGACAGGGTCTCATACATTTTGGAAACTTTGACTTTAGGTCCCAATTGAAATGCCATGATTGTGCTCCCTTTGTCATGGATGCACAAACCAACTCTCTCACCTCTACACACCTTCCAGGTTTGCAAAAGATCCTTCATTGCAGAGCAGCACCACGTTTGGTCAAGTGTCAGGTGCATCTCTCAGCAGTTCTGTTGATAAAACTTTGTAGATTTTTTCCCCCTTTAAAGAACTGGATTTGATGTAAACTAAGAATGTTTTGTCTTCTTATTTTAGTCTCTTGTTGTGCTCTGAGATTTGCTTTCCTTTTTTCCGCTGTGCCCAATGCAGTACATGTTACCACAGTGCCGTTTATTAAGCATGGAGATTGTGGGAACTTCTCCCTCATACTTGTTTGATGGCTGTCAGTTTTCTTTCATCTTTGCCCAAATGATCAGGTGACTACATTATTCTCTTGGTATTTCAGCATCTAGCTGCTTCCAGTCTCTTTCAGTCTTTGGTTTTAGCATGACAAGTAGGAATTTTCAGCAATTGAATTCTGTAATTGCGTTTATTCTTTTTTCTAGGTTTCATTCTGCACCTCTTCTTTCCTACTTGCCATCTTTCTTTTTCTTTTTTAAAAATAGGCCTTTAACTTTTGGGCAGGGAGCTATTTTATTTGAACCGTTTTGATTTTACTGTATGAAATTGTTAAGAAATTGCATCGCTTGCAAGGTTGAGGCCTTTGCCAGCGCTTTCCTTCAGCTTTGTGCTGGATTGGGCCAGTTGCATTTGGTCATGGCTTTCAATCACAGCTGTGTGAAAATAAAAATAAAAATTTAGAGTGCACAGGAGAAATATACTGAAGAACTGACTGATAATCCTGCAATGCCAGAACAGCCCAAGGAGACTGTTAATGTGCAGAGCTTTACAAGGTAGCTTAATTGTGTAGAAAGATGTTTGCTTGGAAGAATTCCAGTTCTGCCCTGCTTTTTATGTGTTCATTATGGTTGTAGTAGAGACAGAAACAAATTAAGGCTGTGATTTACTGAGAAGCATGGCAGGTGAACATTTCTGAGAAACTGTATTGTGTCTGTTCTGAGGGTCTCAGCAGGGCTGAAATACTCTGAAACCAGGGTTAAGTATTATCTCCAACAAGCTTCTGGTATTATAGACTAAGATTCAACCTTTCAAGCAAGGAATGCCCTTAAGTAAGTGATACCTATCAACACAGTTTGTACGAGATATTGCTTATCTCTGGCACAATAAGAGGACCTTCTCTCTTATATTAGGACTTGGTTGCTTTTTGCTTTTACCAATTGGATCTGCTCTATTTGAGGAGCAAGCTCAATGTCACACACAAATGCATTGTCTTAATGGTGTTTATCCACCAATAAAAGGCAATTGCAGAAGACGTCAAAATTGATGGAGAGGAATGTCAGCATGATGTAGTGGTTTGGAAATGCAAAATGGTGTGTGGAGAAAAAGTTAAACATGCTTCTCCCAGTTGTTCGAATTAAAATTGCCCTTCTACCAAAGTTGCATATGATCATAGCACTACTCCTAATATGAAGAGATGTTTGTCTTGGGGAAGAAGTAGGGTTTCCAAGTGCCTCCTCTCCTCCAGAGGGATGCTTTCCTCAGTAATTGTGCTTGCGCATGAGCGCGAGTGCGCGCCAATGCAAGCGTGGCACTTCTGGTTTAGAACCGGAAGTGCCTCCTTGCAAGGGGCCTTTACATCTTAGTGAGTGGTAAAGCAGCCCTTTACCACTCAAACTAAGACGTAAAGGCCCCTCGCAAGGCGGAACTCCCGGTTCCAAACCGGAAGTGCCGCGCGCTATATGCATGCATGTGTGCACGTTTGCCCGCTGACCCTCAGGTAGTCGGTAGGCAGAGAGGTAAAGGGCCGGGGGTTTGGCCACCACCCGAGGGCACCTTATATGGTGCTAAATCATTCCAGTTGAATACACTGAATTTTCAATCATACAAAACAATTAATAAGTCCCGTATAACAAGATACTGATTAGAACGTCGCATCATTCAGGCTAGCATAGCCGTGTGCAGATTTCACTTCAGTAAGGTAAAGTAGTTGCAAGCCGATTGAGGCTCAGTAAGGCAAGATAAGTTGCAAACCGATTAAAGCCAAAATGAAATGAATTTGCAAGCCGATTCTTGGCTGTAAATAATTATTTGTATGAAGGTCATGAGTAGAAGATCCTTCAAGGAATATTTCCTTTCAAAATTGTACTGGCCCCCCGAGATAGGATTCCGGTAAAAGTCCTATTTCGCTTGGGCTTTTTCCATCGGGCTGTCAGAAGGCATGAGATGAATGTCTATCTCTGCATTGACATGATAAAGTATAACGAGACTTAATAACTATATTATCAAACAGTAATACTTAATTTAAACAATAAGTATTTACAAAGAGGGGTACAATACATACCAATTGCCAGTGAATAATATCATCTATTTATTTGGAAAGCTTGTAGCGTTCTCAATCAAGAGCATGGGTGCAGCATTTTTAACGTATGATTGTTTCATCAAGTACATTTAGGATTGCCAGGTCCCTCATCACCATTGGTGGGAGGTTTGGGGGCAGAGCTTGAGGAGGGGAGGGTTTGAGGAGGGGAGGTACTTCAATGCCATAGAGTCCAGTTGCCAAAGTGGCCATTTTCTCCAAGTGAACTGATCTCTTTCGGCTGGAGATCAGTTGTAAGAGCAGGAGATCTCCAACTAGTACCTGGAGGTTGGCAACCCTAAGTACATTGCTCGTATTTATTTCATCAAGTACATTGTTCAATCCAATGAACATTGTCGTAATAGCTGTTGGGTGGCACTGTGTCTCAAGTTCATAGCTAGTGGCAAATACAGGTCACAGTGATTCTGCTTCCTTAAGGTCAACGGCTGCATAGAATAGTTTCTTCAGAATTGAAACATTAAAAGAAACCATTTCACATTTCTGTAATAAAATGACATATTCGTGGCTACTGTTTAAAAGTCTGAGCTAGAATCTTTCCCTTTGACCTCTAGAGTTCTATATGTATTTATATTTTAAAAAGCAGCCATGTGAGCCCCTGGCTGTCCGAAGTGGCACAGTTATAGACACACATTTACTTCCTCGTATGCTGTTTGTAAGAAGCAGATCTGTGAATATAATGAACCTTTGGGAGGGGAAAAAAGGTAATGGGGAAATAAGTATTTTTTGGGTATATCTTTGTGGTGTGACATGATGCAATGAATTGCAGCAGAAACTTCATTATATTTCTATGAAAGTGCATTTCCTGTGGGAAATAAAGAAGACGAGGGCCTATTAAAATCAGCTTGAGCCATTCAAGATAATTAAAATTGTAGATATTTCCAAAGCTTTGTTATAGTCAATATGGCCATCATTAACAGTGTAAAAACAATAACCCCCAGAGTACTTTCACAATCTAGTCATCATGTTTAGCATCACATCAAGCAACTGAACCCACTGCAAAGATATACAGATGAATAATGACACTTACAGCCCATTCCTGAAAGGAATGGCCGCCCTGGGCGTTGGAGGCAAACTAGCGCTGTTGCCTCCTAAAGAGGTTTCGGCAAAGCTGAAACCGCTGCCTGGCGCCAAAAACCCGTGCAACATAGGGTTGTATGGGAGATACACCTGCAAAAAGCTGGTGTATCTTTGTAAAAAGAAAAGGGGCATTCCCAAGCTGAAAGGGCTCAGGAGGCTGACTAACGTTGGCCCCACCGCCCGGCCGGCACCATCACGCCCCTGGAACACCCCCCGGGCTGCCGGAATGCCTCCTGGCTCACCACTGTGGCCTGTGCCGGCGATCAGAGGCCTGTGGGAGGAGGCGGCAGCCGGGGAGCGATGCCTGGCCCTGCACGCCGGCACTGGGGCCACTAACGCTGGCGTGTGCCTTCTGGGCGCCGGCAGTGTGGGTCCCTGTGCCTGCGGAGGCCGTAGTTGGCCTCCTTAGGGCTTTGGGCCCGATTTTCAGGAATAGGCCCTAAAAGTAGGATCTAGCTCAGTTCTCAGTGACTTAGCATGAGAGAAAGTAAAAGGACTGCAATGTTGCTGAGAAAGAGTTAAATCTGATCTTCACTCCAGTCACCGTGGTCATTTATGCACGGCTGTTTCTTCATGGTAACCCTACCAACTACTATGGGGCTTTGCCTTGATTATGCATGCATTTCCCGACCATCAGAAGTTGCCTCACTCTCCCCTTGTGTTTCCGTGCATTTCCCCCTCATTTTCTGGATTTGTGTTTAGGCAGCATCCAGAAAACCTGGTCGAAATGCACGGGAAGAGCGAGGCAACCTCTGACTGGTGGAAAAGGCATGCGTAACTAAGCCAAAGCCTCAAAGTAAACCAAAAAAGAAACAGCACGAGCTCTTAGTGGAACATGTTATACTAAATTCATAAACACCTATATACAACCTTACACACACCAAAATACATTAACAAAATACCACCAATGGCAAGATAATCATACAATAACAATCAATTGTGGCAGTTGGTAATTAAGAAGTTCAATTCCCAAAGTTGGCAAGTACTGAAATAACGTCCAAAGAAAAAAGCCACTAATAAAGCCACTAAGGAAAGCCAATTGGGGCTACCGGGCGGGTTGGTCATGCACAATAAAGCACTTGAGGACAATGCCAATAGTTAGCGCGAACAGTCATGCACAATGAAAATAGTTGGCGCAGAAAGCAAGAATTATCCTATAAGGTTATGTACAATAAGTAATTCCCAAAGTTGGCAAGCACTGAAATAACGTCCAAAGGAAAAAACCGCTGATAAAGCCGCTAAGAAAAAACAATTACGGCTGCCGGGCGAGTTGGTCATGCGCAATGGAGTGCTTGAGGACAATGCCAATAGTAGGCACAAACAGTCATGCACAAAGGGACACTGTAGAGTATGTTGGTCATGTGCAGTAAGTCAATTGAAGTCAGCAATGGTAATTGGCAAGAGCTGTCATGCGTAGTAAGGAATATGCCTTATAGTTCTTCAAATTAGCCACAAAAATAATCCAAAATTAGCCATGGTGGCGATGGAAAGATCAAGTACGTGGTTTCTAGATTATTTCTTCACGTTTCGCTTGGAGGGCTTCATCAGCCTGAAAGAGTGTGCATAGAAAAACTAAACAAACATTGTCACATTACAAAGATTACAAAAAAATGTATTTAGTAGTTATGCATAAACAACTGCCGATATGAAAATACTTATTGTTTATTGTTTGTTGTTTGTTGTTGAAAGCTTCAAAATAGGCAGCGGGGTGACCACAAGGAAACAGCCATGCATAAATGGCCTGTGATCACCTGATCAGCCTTCAACATCTTTATGTATAGAGTGCTCAGAATTATATTGGGTTGGACCAGCTGAGGGCAATTTTCACTGATTCTTCCCTCCAGTCATGTGACTCTCCCTTCATGGTGTCCCTGGGAGTCCCCTGTCCCCCAGGAGCCACACTTCAGGGGAGCACAGCTGGCTGGGGACTAGGTTTAGAGATCCGTTCAGTTTATTAAAATAAAATGTAGGTAACATTTTAATAGAACTTGGAAAGAACTATGTATCTGAACAGGCATGCTAATTCCTTACTTTAGATTAAAAAACATGATTTTTCTGTTTTGTAGATCCCCCCCCCCCCTTGCTAGCTCTGTTTCCGGAATATCCTTTAGCACACACTGGCATTTAACCCACTCAGCATGAATCCTGCTAGAAGCAATCAGTATAGGTATGATCTTCAGAATGAATATATTTCTCTGTACCTCTGGTAGTCTAAATTCCTTTACAGTTCATGAGGCACTGCATGATTTTTTTTAAAAAAATTATGATCTATTCATGCAGAAAGAAACATTAATAAAAAGGTTACAGTTCTACTAAATTAATAACTTTTGTGATAATCAAGGAACTGCATGAGTATTTTTCAAAGAATCCTTTTGTGTGTGTTCTTCGTTCCTGCACTTTACATAATTACAATGCTAGGCATGTACTATATGAATAACCAGCTTTATCATGACTGCCTGTGGTAGGTAAGACTTGCTTATCATATACTCTCACTTTCCAGATTTCCTAGTAGGATGTGTTGACAAGGCCACCTCAGGGACTTATTCCAGGGCTACATCTAACTGACATTTGATGTGCATATGCTGAAGAGGAGGTGAGTAGATTGTCAGGCTGCAGTCCCTTGAGTCGAGAAGACTATGGAGTCTAACATTGATACAGCTCTTTGAGATAAGGTAACCAGTTGCTTCCTCATCTTATTACTTCTATATAATTTGTATAAGTCAGTACACTTCTAAGTTACATTATAACTAAGAATGCTGAAACACTTGCCAGTGCTGCTCATGTTCTGCTTGCTGGTAATGAAGAAGGAGCTGATTTTTCATTGAGAAGGTCCGCTGTTCATGAGCAGCTCAAGCCTACTGGTGGATTACTTTCCATACATGGCAGCATTTCATGCATGCACACTGTCATACATAGGGTTGCCAACCTCCAGGTACTGGCTGGAGATCTCCTGCTATTGCAACTGATCTCCAGCTGAAAGAGATCAGTTTACCTGGAGAAAATGGCTGCTTTGGCAATTGGCGTCTATGGCACTGAAATCCCTCCCTCCCCAAACCCCGCCCTCCTCAGTCTCCAACCCAAAAACCTCCCACTGATGACGAAGAGGGACCTGGCAACACTAGTTGAACAGTCCACTGGGAGTCCTAGTTCCCCCAACCTGTCATCATCACTCAGCAGTATATTTATTAGGTGTACACAATACAATGGATCAAAACATTGGGCCTGGAATACAGGCTACATCTAAAACCACTAGTATAAACAGTTACAAAAATAATCAACACCATTGATGATATACTAAATATAAATGTCATAAAAACATAAGAAAGGCTGTGATGGATCATCAAGTCCAGCAGTCTGTTCACACAGCTGCCTCTAGGAAGCCCACAAACAAGGAGACTGCAGCAGCATCCTGCCCGTGTCCCACAGCACCTAATATGACCAATAGACCATATGCTTTTCAGCCTCTTGGTCCTTCCTCAGTGGTCAAATTATGCAAAATATGATTATTAAATAATATTTTGTCACTTGTTGATAGGGTTGCCAGGTCCCTCTTTGCCACCAGTGGAAGATTTTTGGAGAGGGGAGGGACTTCAATGCCATAGAGCCCAACTGCCAAAGCGGCCATTTTCTCCAGGTGAACTGATCTCTATCGGGTGGAGATCAGTTGTAACAGCAGGAGATCTCCAGCTAGTACCTGGTTGTTCGATATAAAAAACACCTATGTTGTAAATCGTACTCGATGTGTAAAATAAAGACAGCATGAGGACTCAAAATACTGCAGATGTCTGCTATTAATATTACAAAATATACAAATCACACATATCAACCTGTAACTCTATACAATATCCATGTACTTGCGTACTAATATCTATAAAGTCCTAGTCTATGGATTCCAAATTGAATCTTCTTCCTCAAATCGAACAAGACTGGCTGAGTCTTATTCCATCAGCTCCGACAAGATGGTAGGTTCTTAAGCATCGGGCACAAAACCAAACAGGCAAGCGAGTTAGAATACACCACACACCAAATCACGGGACACAATTCCGGAAGGAGTGTTCCCTGTTGGCTTGCTTGGCTTGGTGATTGGCGGCCTGCCTGTTTTGGTGCCTGGCGTATTTGAACTCACTTGCCTGTTTGGCTTTGTGCCCGATGCTTAAGAACCTACTGTCTTGTTGGAGCTGACGGAATAAGACTCAGCCGTTCTCGTTCGGTTTGAGGAAGAAGATTCAATTTGGAATCCACAGACTAGGACTTTATGGATAGTACCCGGCAGTTAGCAACACTACTTGTTGATGTTACAACACATCTGGAAACATTTTTTTTTTTTTTGCACCAGACACTTGTGTGAGCAAATTACCATGCTGAAAAACCTGTGTTTGGTGTTATTAATTTACATCTTTATAAATTTCTGAGATAATATCTTGTAAAGTGCATTTCTGGATGGGTTTTTAATAATCATGTTTTGTGTAATTTGACCACTGAGGAAGGCCCAAGAGGCCGAAATGCATATGGTCTATTGGTCACTTATATTTTGTATATCGTCAGTGGTGTTTATTATTTTTGTACCTGTTTATCCTGGTGGTTGTATATGTAGACTGTATTCCAGGCCCAGTGTCTTAATCCATTTTATTGTGTACACCTAATATATATACTACTTTATAGGAATTTTTAGTTTCCAGCTCAACCCTTAGTTTCTCTGTACTTTTCTGGTTGAGTTCTTGCCCCCTTTTTTGGTTATCTATCATCACTTAGCCACCAATTGTTTAAATAGAAACTGAGCAAACTTGTCAGCCAGTCGGTCATTTAAAAGACGTCACAATTTGGTGTTTGTCTAATTCTGTGTTAGCAGTGATATGTTACAAATATGTGCTTTTTGCACAGCCTTATGGTAGTTGTGCCCTGACGTGGATGGCCCAGGCTAGACTGATCTCGTCAGATCTCAGAAGCTAAGCAGGGTCAGCCTCAGTAAGTTCTTGGGTGGGAAACCACTAAGTCCAGTGTTGCTACTCAGAGGCAGGCAATGCCAAAATAACTCTGTCTCTTGACATGAGTTGGCTGCGACTTTACAGCACTTTCCACCATGGGGGTAGTTATAGGGCGAAAACGCATGGTCGCTTTATCCTCCTTTAATCCCTGTTTCAGCCAGGATTTAGCCAGGATCGAATGCATGCATTTCGCCTAATGTGCGTTCAATCCTGGCTAAAACAGGGATTAAAGGAGGATAAAGCGACCATGCGTTTTCACCCATAGTCTCTCCCCTCCCCTGTGTAATTTACTTATCTGACCTAACCATGTAAAACCACGAGGGAGAATCCATTTCAGCTGCTGTGCAGATGTAAAACCAGCTATGAGACGTAAAAAAAGGAAGCTCTTATCAATATAACTATTGGGCAGCCAAAAAAGAAGCAGCGAGATCCAAGTCTTGGCCCATGAATGATTGCTCATGAGTTATTGCAGTTGTTTTAATCAGAAATACACAGCACCTTGGTGTTGATTGTATGGATCTGGAACAATGTTGATGCATTCTGTTTGAATAGGGTTACCAACCTCCAGGTGGTGGCTGGTGATCTCCTGCTATTACACCTGATCTCCAGCCTCTAGAGATCAGTTCAACCAGAGGAAATGGCCGTGTTGGCAATTGGACTCTATGGTGTTGAAGTCCCTCCCCTCTCCAAACCCCACCCTCCTCAGGCTCCACCCCAAAATCTCCAGCTATTTCCCAACCCGGAGCTGGCAACCCTATGTTTGAGGCAGGGCTGAACCAAATTTGCAGCATAACATTTCATGAAAATCTTGGCGCAGTGTTTTTATTGATAAGTCACAGACTTGCACCTGCTGGGACCTGAACGTGAAACTGAAGTGTGAGATCTTTCCTGCTGCCACAGACAGTCACTATGTCAGAGCGGCCACCCTAGGGTTGCCAGGCCCCTCTTCGCCACTGGCAGGAGATTTTGGGGAACAGAGCCTGAAGAGGGCGGGGTTTGGGGAGGGGAGGGACTTCAATGCCATAGAGTTCAATTGCCAAAGCGGCCATTTTTGTCCAGGTGATCTGATCTCTATCGGCTGGAGATCAGTTGAATTAGCAGGAGATCTCCTGCTACTACCTGGCAGTTGGCAACCCTAGGCCATCCAGCAATTGGCTTCTCCCCCATGAACCACCCCCCCGATACTGCTGCATGACCACAATGAATTCCTGAATGAGCAGGTCTTCCTTTGTGGGATTGAGATCTATGCCCACCTGAGCATAGGCCTGAGTGAATGTGATAAGCGAAAGGCAGCCATCTGAAGGAAAAAGACATAGAAACCAAAGAGAAAGAGACTGTTGAAAAAATTATATTCTTTCCTCTTGTGACACAGTACCCTCCGGGGGGCGGGGCGGGTAGGCCTTAGATAAGTCACAGTGGACTAAAAGGGCAGTGAAACTATTTACCACACATATTCAGGAAGGCATACCCCCTTCTGTCCTCTGATACCGTTCACCAGTACTTCTGTTGCAATGGCCACTGACTGTAGCACCTTTTTGCTGATTTTTCATAAAGAAATACTGCCAAGGTGGTAGCTGTGAACCCCAGCAAATGGTACAAGATGTCCTCTGAACGCTTCTCCCCATGCCTACCCCTTTTAACCAAGACACTAGTGGAGAGGGCATTCATTTCATTTGCTTTCAGTGACATCATCATGGCGTCTCATTGGCCAGTTGATTGCGTCACTATTTCCAGAAACAGGAGAAGGGTTTTAAAGGGAAATGGTACTAGTGGAGCATCTATCAGGGATGTGAACCCAATAACCAAGTCTGCAGAAGGTAATCATTTGGAGAGGGGTGTTTGGCACTTTTACCCCAAAAGGCCCCCTTTCATAACATTTTTTTGGGGGGGTAAATGAACATTAGTTTGAAGGCTTTTTATCTGCAGGGCATGGGTTCTCCTTGCTTAGTACTTCTCCTTAGTGTAGTGGTTAAGAGCGGCGGACTCTAATCTGGAGAACCAGGTTTGATTCCCAGCTCCTCCACATGAAGCCTGCTGGGTGACCTTGGGCTAGTCACAGTTCTCTCCGAACTCTCTCAGCCTCACCTACCTCACAAGCTGCCTGTTGGGGGGAGGGGGAAGGGAAGGCGATTGTAAGCTGCTTTGAAACTCCTTAAAGATAGAGGGGAAAGTGGGGTATAAAAACAAACTCTTCTTACTGGGATTTTTTTCTTCAAACACAAGTTGTGAGAAGATTTGCAGTAATTTCCGTTCATGTGCTGTACTGGCTAGATGTCAGACATAATCTGCAGGGGTTCTTCTGCCTATTTCCTTTTCAGCATCCCTCTGCCAAGCCCTCAGTGTAGAGCTGCCACCAAGAAAACAGCTGGAAGAAGTTCAGTACAAGTTCATTACTGCTTGCACTCAAGTTAAGTTCTTTGCTGGATGGCAGCCAATTTTCTCTGTAATTTTTTTCTTCAAAAAATCTAAATTAGTCTACCCCTTAGGCTGTAGCTGTTAACAAGAATTTAAAAACAGAGATTATGTTTGATTCATAAAGCAGACATTAAAATACATATTAAACAGATGAAATAACCCCTGTATTCAGCTCAAACAATGACGTCTGCTTAAATAATAGGAAAAGGTATGGCATTGCTTCTGGGAGATTCACAGGTCTGAAGCTTGTTGCTCTGCTGGTGGAAAGAGTACAGCATCCTTTTAAAAATGAAGCATCCTTGTGCTTTCATCATTTAATCCTTATGACAAGATCAAGAGGCCATCATCTATGAACAGCAATCACTTCAAGAGACAGATGTTAAGGTGGCTTTTGTGGGATCTATGTCATTTTATAGGTGAAATGCACCAGGATAGGAATACACAACCATCACTGGAGAACTCTCATGCTGATGGAACGATGCCCTCCATGCTAACTGCAGCATTATCACTCTTTATTGCTGTTTTATTTAGTTGCATTCATTAATTTAACATTTATTTTAACCTTCAAAATGTAAAATGGACTCTCTGCATATTTTTGCTAAAGGTGAGCTTTCAGGTTTGGAATATTTTTATCTGTTATCCAAATATGTCAAAGGCTCTTGAGATAATTTTATGGAAGCCCTTTCTGAAAAAGCAAATATAATCTGTCCATGGAGGAAATTAACCTTCCTAACATCTTTAAGTTTGGAAACAGAGTTCAAATAGAATGAATATAAGGAAGACATAATATTTCCAGGAGCCCTGACCTAGGTAGCTCAGACTAGCCTAATCTTGCCAAATCTTGGAAGTGAAGAAGCTTAGGGTCTGGTTAGCATTTGGACGAAGTCCAGGGTTGTGATGCAGATGCAGGCAATGGCAAACCGCCTCTGAACATCTCTTGCCTTGAAAACAATGCAGTAGGATTTGGACTGAAGAAATCTGAAAACAAAAACAAAAAGCAGAAATCTGAAACAGAACTTCAACAAAGCATAAGCATTTAAACGGGTCTTGTTAAATGATGCCAAATTACACAGTAGGAGCATGCTTACAGCAACAGACAGTATGTACTATATACAGTAGTATAGTCCACACAGCCCCTATCCATTTAAAAGGTAAAGATCCCCTGTGCAAGCACCGGGTCATTCCTGACCCATGGGGTGACATCACATCCCGACATTTACTAGGCAGACTTTGGTTACGGGGTGGTTTGCCAGTGCCTTCCCCAGTCATCTTCCCTTTACCCCCAGCAAGCTGGGTACTCATTTTACAGACCTCAGAAGGATGGGAGGCTGAGTCAACCTTGAGCCAGCTACCTGAAACCAACTTCCGTCGGGATCGAACTCAGGTCATGAGCAGAGCTTGGACTGCAGTACTGCAGCTTACCACACGGGGCTCCTCCCTATCCCTTTACCGAAGCATATTCTGAACCATTTCATTACAGCACAGCCCTATAACCTGTGTAAAAAAAACCCTCCTAAATAATTCAGCTTTGCATAGTTTGTGGGAAACCAGGAGAGTGGAAGCCTTCCTAACCTCATCAGACAGGCCATTCCATAAGATGAGGGCCACCACAGAGAATAAGGAGCCCTGTGGCGCAGTGGTAAGCTGCAGTACTGCAGTCAAAAGCTCTGCTCACGACCTGAGTTCGATCTCAACGGAAGTCGCTTTCAGGTAGCCGGCTCAAGGTTGACTCAGCCTTCCATCCTTCCGAGGTTGGTGAAATGAGTACCCAGCTTGCTGGGGGTAAAGGGAAGATGACTGGGGAAGGCACTGGCAAACCACCCCGCAAACAAAGTCTGCCTTGGAAACGTCGGGATGTGACGTCACCCCATGGGTCAGGAATGACCCGGTGCTTGCACAGGGGACCTTTAACTTTTACCACAGAGAATGCATATGTATGGAAAGTTTTTGATTTTGCCCAATTACACAGGGAGAGAGGTGGTCCAGCATATATGAATGACCAAGGCCATGAAGGCCTTTGGGTATGATAGCCAATACCTTTAATTGAACCTGGTAACTGCTGGCATCCAATGGAGTGACTGCAGAATAAGAGCAATATGCATGCTCCACTGAGCTCCTGATAAACCAAGCAGCAGCATTTGGCCCCAGCTGGAGCCCCCAAGTTGACTTCAAGTAGAAACCTGTGTAAAGTGCTTGATGTGACTGTGTTTGATGTTACTGTGGCATGGATTCAGGCGGCCAGATTGACCTTGTCAATGTAGGGCTCGTCTTACAGGCTAGACCGACTTGGAATAAAGCGTTGTTTGTAGCTGCCATTAACTTGTTTCTCTAGCATGCTTTGAGCATGTAAAGGCTGCAGACCCAATTATAGTAACTTTGATGTGAATCCTGGGGTGTAGGTTATTTCTCCATACCTACAAACCCATCCTTGTGGATGTCATCTAGAGTAGGATCCACACATTGTTTGACATTGTGCAGTCATAATCATTCACCTCCTAGATTTTTTTTTTTTGGTGTGGACACAATATCTAGCTCCAATATGGCTCCAGTTCAAGTGTAACCTTTAATAGGAGTATTAAGAAATAGAAACAAAAGCTCTGGTGGGAGTTGGCATGTTTGTGATTTTGAAAATATTGTCCTCTCTCCCCAAAAGTGGTTATTTGGGGGCATGTCTGCTAAATACAGGAAATATGTGTTCTTCTTCTACAGCTCTACAGCAGATTTCCCCATACTTTTCAAAACAGTGGAAATGGGTTGTTAGAATATTAAACCAATGTTCATGCTCTATGGGTCCCACACATGTATGACTTCCGGCATTGTCATAGATCTCAATCGAGTCAGTTGAAAAAAAATATTATTTGTGCCTTTTGAACAGTTCACAAAACCTGACATATGGTGTTCTTGGGCTCTTGTTTTTTCTGAAATTTCCCCCATCCCATAGCTCAAAATGAATCATCACTGTTGAATAACATCCATAAGCAATGGTTATTGAAATTATTTCATGTTTTGGATTCAGAGCCTTTCTTGTTGCTTAAGCTCAAAATAAGTCTTCATTGTTGGATAACTGCAGCACATTTCTCTGTAACCTCTAAAGAACTATTGTTAATTAACTTTGCTTCTAGATAGAGGGGCTTGATGTGTAGATGACAACTCAAAGTTTAATATCTCTCATCCTGGACTTCTTAAAATCACATCCTTGGACTAAAATATGAGATAGGGTCCATAGAAACAGGATCTATATCTTGTCATTTCTAATGCACACTAGTATTTAACACTAGAAAATTAATCTGGAAGATAACTCGAGCATATTGTGTGTCTTATCCTACTGCACTGAGATATTAACATACATGAGAAATGGTTATTTAAATGGTTTCATGGAATCGATCTTTCGCATTCGTCAACAAAACAGAATTTTAGCCAACAGATCTGAAGTACGCATGCCTGTAAAAGTTTGCAGCTTGTGCTAAGAGGCTTCAGGGTCTAATACCATTTAACATCCACCAGTTTACCTCTTCAGTGCAAACGTTCTTCTTCCAGGCTAATGAAATCACCAGCTTTGTGCTTTGACGGATCCCTCAGTTCTGATTAGAATATTCAAACGCTTTCCCCAGAAGCAGGTCAACTAATTATTGTGACAGAGAACTGGAGCTAGATCAAATTAAGCAGATGTTTCAGTCTGCGTAGATAATCAATATCACTGGTGTTTAGGGTGATGTGAGCACAAGAGCCATACTGAGTAAGAAAAATTAGTGGAACAATATTCTTCTACTGTTATCAACTGTTCCAGGCTGTACAGTGTTTAAAGCAAGACATCACTCCTAATTTCACAGCAAAGTTTTTAAAAAACAAATTGTATACTGACAGCACAATCTTAGGGCAATGGGCTTAGAAGGGTGGAATAGTCCTTAGGATTTAGTTTATTATTTATTTAGAACATTTTTTTGCCACCTCTCCAGTCAGAGTGCCTCCCCAAAGCAGGTGGATGGCCCTGTTAGTCGGTTTGCAGCCCAAATTCAGGCAAAAACCAGTTGAGATGCTGGAAGATCTATGATCAGATCTCAGATTTTTTAAGGGAGCTCTGACTCTTGAAAGCTTATACCCGGAAACTCTTGTTGGTCTCTAACCTGGAGACTACTGACCTTGAATCTAACTATTCCACTGTAGACCAACTAGGGTTGCCTAGTCCCTTTTCACAACCGGTGGGAGTTTTTTGGGGCGGAGCCTGAGGAGGGCAGGGTTTGAGGAGGGGAGGGACTTCAATGCCAAAGCGGCCATTTTCCACAGGTGAACTGATCTCTATCAGCTGGAGATCAGGTGTAATAGCAGGAGCTCTCCAGCTATTACCTGGTAGTTGACAACCCTAAGAGCAACATGGCTACCCTCTGAAACTTTCTGCTACCTGAGACTCTGATTTGAACTGGGCTATACCTGAAATGGACTATGAATAAATGAAACAAAATAAAATGAGCCTGAAGAAGCAAGAAACATCCAGCTAGATGTCATACCTCAGGGGAGAGGAGATGGATAACAAAATTAACACTAAGGAAGGGGCACACATAGGGTTGCCAACCTCCAACCTCAAATGCTTCTTGATTTCAGTTGGAGACTGCTGGTGCATTCCCAACAGGAAAGTGTGGGTCCAGCGAGAAGTGAACCTCAGGTAAAACTCCCATGCACAAACGGCCTGAGGCTACAAATTGGTGGTATGTAGCTCATCATAAGGAGGGAAGGCAGCATGGTACAGCCCAATCTCGTCAGATCTCGGAAGCTAAGCAGGGTCAGCCCTGGTTAGTATTTGGATGGGAGACCACCAAGGAATACCAGGGTTGCTATGCAGAGGCAAACCACCTCTGTTAGTCTCTTGCCATGAAAACCCCATAAGGGGTTGCCATAAGTCGGCTGCAACTTGACGGCACTTTACACACACACACACACACACACACACACACACACACACACAGCGCTCATCATAATGTGATGAGCTAAATCATTGCATCAGAACCCAGAAATTAGTCTGTGGGGTTACAGCCCGGTAAATGGTTACACAACATTCTGGGCGATATCTACTTGAAAATAAGCTGAAAGAGCTGGTGAAAGAATGCCAATTTGTGTGTGTGTGTGTGATGCTCCCTTCTTGTCTGCCTTTGTTTAATGAACATGCAGTAGTTAATTTTCCCAATGCTAGGATGCAATTTATGTCGCCAGAAGAAAGCTGTACTGTTGACAATATAATCTTGCATTCTTCTAGAAGTGAGATAAATAGAAGTAATGATGCTACTGAAAGCTAAACTTTTTAAAAAATATATAAATTGGCACAATACAAAACTATTATCTAGAGGCACTTTTGATTCCAACTTTTGCCAAGTGGATTTCAAGCGAAATTCTTTCTCTGTGGATTAGGTTTTCTTACAAAAGCAATTAAAATCTATTTGCCAGCCGTCATTTCTGATGGGATTTTTGTTCAGTAAAATACTTTTGTCTTTTCAACTTTTGTCTCTTGTTCTCTTTCTACTTCTGAAGCCATGTTGTGCTTTGCGTAGGCTACCACTGAGCTGTCAGGGTAATTGGCAACAGTTAATTAGGTTCTTATTTTCCCATTGAAATAATGTAGCCCTTTATCTTCTCTTTTCTCTCATCTCCTTTCCCTGCATATCCCCCTTTGCTGCTTGCCATTCAAATACTGACAAGTGAAACATGAGCTGTTAACGTTCATATGTACCTTGCTGAATTAGGGGGTTGTGCTGGGCTCAACTCCAAAACTCTCCTTCAGAACTGTTCCACTAAACGCTTTTTTTCTTCATTCATTATTGGGTGGAAATGCACATTGAAATATGGTTTGTGGATGGTAAATACCTTCAGGATGGTGTGTAGAGTGAATCCTCCCCAGTTCTGTTTACTTTAATGTCTCCTAATATATAAAGATGTGTACTGTTTGCCTTCCTTTAGGGTTCATTTGCATATTTAAAATCTGTGATTGTTTTCATCATATTCCTTAGGAATCTTACCTGTTTTTATTTGATCCCTTCCATCTGCTGTTTTCACCACCGCCCTCACAATTTGTTGGGTGCGGTTGCCAGCACAGCTCAGGCTCGCAAGGGGTTGGTATAGTGGAAGTAAGGTTGCCAGCTCTGGGTTGGGAAATACCTGGAGATTTGGGAGGTAGAGCCATAGGAGGGTGGGGTTTGGGGAGGGGAGGACAGTATAATGCCATTGAGTCCACCTCCCAAAGAGGCCATTTTCTCCAGGTGAACTGACCTTTGTTGCCTGGAGATCAGTTCTAATCCCAGGAGATCTCCAGCCACCACCTGAAGGTTGGCAACCCTAAGTGGGAGAATAGAAAATCTCTCTGTTCCCCAGTGTCTCTCTTGGTGCAAGCCTCTTTATTGACTACACTGTACTTGGCTAGTAGTGGCAGCTCTGGCATCCCTGCCCCAGCGCCAGACTGTACAGTAGATGGGCATAGGCAGGAAGAGAGCTCTGTCAGTCACATGACCCCCTTTCTCGTTTCTCTGACAACCATGAACCCTAAACCTTAAGTGCCAGAATAACAAATAAATATGAATACTAACTTCACAGTAGTTATTATACTAAAAACAAATAAAAAAGCAATGCTAATGAAAATATGTTTTGCAGACCTAGTGCCAATTTGGGGAGTGCTGAGAGCCAGCTACCTAAACCCAAACCCTGCCAGGTTTTGTTTGCGCATAGGGGAGGGGCTGTGGCTCAGTGGTAGAACATCTACTTGGCATGCAGAAGGTTCCAGGTTCAATCCCCGGCATCTCCAGTTAAGGGGACTAGGCAAGTAGGTGATGTGAAAGACCTCTACCTGAGACCCTGGAGAGCCACTGGTCTGAGCAGACAGTACTGACTTTGATGGGTCAGTATAAGGCAGCTTCATGTGTACTACCTTCTCCCCCCATCCATAAATCATGAGCATGCAACCAAAGACACAGAAACTGTAGCTGGATGGAAATGGCCACAATTTTATTGGTTACAGCAATGAGGCATCGGCATGGCATAGGGGCATGATACGTTGACATTGGCCAGACCACCTGCTTGCCAATGCGTTTTACTCCCAGCCCGCCTGCTGGGATCGATTTGAGATGGCGGTATCAGGGACCCACATGGACAGAAGCGAGCTATGTGGTCCCCTGAGATGCATTTTACTCCCATTCCGCCTGCTGGGACCGATTTGAGATGGCAGTATCTGGAACCCACATGGATGGAAGCCAGCTGTGTGGTCTCCTGCCACTTGGTGGGAGGCCATCTTGACAGCTTCCAAGCTGGGCTTGTCCCTGAAAGCCCCCTAGCTGGGAACATCCCAATCAGGCTTCCCCCAAAATCCCTTATTGGAATCCTCAACGTGTAGAAAAGAGGGAGAGCAGGCCAGCTTTCCCACCAAACCGGATCAGGCCCTGTGCCAAACTGCCCAAGTTGTGATGAAATTAAACTTCAACAAAATTTTAAATATAGGGAGGGTGGGGATACTTGAAGCAGACTGCAGAACAGGGCCAGGAGAGGCCTCATTAAATGCTGAGGAGCCAGACCTTGGAGGAAACACCCAGGTCCGCCTTCCACAGCGTGCCTGTCCTCAAGCTCCTCGAGCCGTGATTGGCCCGCATGAAACGGGGCGGGCCGTCAGTGGCCCCAGGAGCATGGCAAACCTTGTTCCTCCTGCCATGTACTACCCCCGGCTTCCCAGGTCAGCCACCCTGGGACTTGGTGGGCTCCTCTGCTCCCTGCCTCACCTCCCCAGCCCCATCACCCACTGTCCCAGCACTGGCTTGGATGCACCACTCAGCACAGACCCGCGAACGGGCTGTGCAGGTAAGTCTGAGCCTGTCCTTTTTAAAAAGTTATTCCCTTCGTTAACAACGCTAACATTCGACAGAAATCTCAAAGCAACAGGACCACGTTTTCATCCGGAAACTGACTAGCTGTACCTGCTTAGCTTCAGCTATGGTTGCCACATCTTGTGCCTTCAGACCATTCTCAGGTTTTGTATGACGCTATAGTGACACATTCAATGTGAACGGCTTGTTGCACTGTGCAAAGCTGCCCTCCGTCACCTCTTGTATCAATACGGCATCTCTGCTTTGCTCCTGTGTGGTTCCCAATAAAAAGTAAACTGAAGAAGGAAAGGAATCAAATCCGTTATCTAAGCAGATTGTTGTTGTTGTTGTTTTTAAGACAGACTAGATGCTGTGAGCCTGACTGCTAGATCAATCTGTGACACAGTACAAAAATAAAAGTCAGCTTAAAAGCATTCTACTACATTTAATAGGTATCTAATGTGAACGATGTGATACAAGCATTATATGGTAATAGCTTCAGTGGGGGGAAAATACACTTTATGGCCATCGTTGGCGGCAAGCACTAAAGATGTCATGCTCCCAAATACACTGGCACAGCCATTTGGACAGGGTTATCTTCCTGCAACACTGCATAATATTCTTGCAGTGCTAGTACAATGTGGTATTCTATAGAAGCAGTAATGGGATGCAGCCGTCTTGCATGATCAATATCAGTCCAGCAGATGAACAAAGAAATGGCAGACAGAAAAAAAATCATGTCATATCTCATATGTAGCTTCAATACATTATGTGTCGTGGGATAATTCTGCAGTTGCTTCTTGATACATGAAGATAAAGAAAAACAATATACATTTTTTTGGATTTGTATCCCATGTGTTTTTCTAGAAGTCCATTCATGTATCTCGAGATTGGTTTTGCTACATTGTTCTGAGAACAGATCATCGAACCCCTCCTGAAAGATTGCCTTAGCGGCACCAATAAGGAGCTAGTCAGATTTCTCCTAAGTGATAGTCACTATCAGGTTACTGCAGGAGTTGCCAACTTCCTGGGACTTATTTTTAAACTACTCTAAACCATGTATATGATTCTGAGGAAGAGTCTTACTCAAGTTTTAAAACCTCCATTTATCCTAATATGTATTTATTTATTTTATGCCAATAAAAGTTTTGATATTGTATCTCAAGATTTGAATGCATCTTGCCATCTTCTTGCAGCTGGGCCCAATTCTCATGATAACATTTTTTAAGTTTATGATGTTTTAGGAGACATACTTTAAAAATTATAAATATATGAAGCTTGCAGTTTAAAAAAAACTTACAGGGATCACAAAACTGGCTGAAAATATGTGTGTTGAACTCGACCATCTGGTGAAAAAAAAAATCTGGAAAACTTTAGTTACTAAAACCCAATGGGCAGAGTCATTGTAACTGTTCTATCTAGGCAGGGTCTATAATTATTAGGCCTTGGATATAAGATGTAGGGCTGTCAGTTATATATAAAATCTTTGCAGTAGTTTGGCCTTGGAGTTGAAAGGTAGGCTTATATACCTCTAGAGAGACATTTCTTAGACTTGAGGAGAGGCATGTTGCACTGGCAGCTTCAAGTTATGAAAGTGCTATAGTGGCAGTGGTGGTTGTGATCCAGTGTCTAAACTGGATTTCAGTGAGATTAATTCTCACAAATGCTCCCCCTACCCCAGTGTGGCAAGCAGTGTTTGAGTTAACTTTCAATCACTTGTTGAAGAAGAAGAAGAAGAAGAAGAAGAAGAAGAGTTGGTTTTTATATGCTGTCTTTCTTTACCTTTTAAGGAGAATCAAACCAGCTTGCAATCGCCTTCCCTTCCTCTCCCCACAACAGGCACCTTGTGAGGTAGGTGGGGCTGAGAGAGTTTAGAGAGAACTGTGACTAGCTCAAGGTCACCCAGCAGACTTCATGTGGAGGAGTGGAAAAACCAACCCAGTTCACCAGATTTCAGTCTGCCGCTCATGTGGAAGAGTGGGGAATCAAACCTGGTTCTCTAGATTAGAGTCCACCGCTCTTAACCACTACACCATGCTGGCTCTCTATGCATGAAGATGGTTGAGCGTAAGTTGATGGTGTAGGTTGACGGTGTGCACACTGACCTTTAGGGTGCCACTAACAGTCCTTAACAAGCCCCCTTGACATTCTAGTACTGCAATCCTAAACACACTTGCTAGGGAGGAGGTGCCATTTGCCTCAATTTATTATTATTTCTGTACTGTCTTTCACTCATTCAAGGCCAGCATTCCACAGAACCACTAGCCACCATTCCAGCAGTGAGGACGTTTTCATCCTGGTGAGAAACTCCCCTGGGACCTCATGATGTTCTCTTGTGAGGCTAAATTATGCACATATAAGGGCACTGGCTTCAAAGCATCTCTTTCTGCATAGGAAATGGCTGTGTGCATATCAATAGAAGACTATTTCCAGTCCCTGCTAGCACTGGAGATACAGAGAGGGGCTGTAGGAAGGAGAACCTCAAAGGCACTTTGCAGCAGAAGGTGTGGAAGGGAAGGAAGGTATAGCCCAGAGTTCATGGAGGAGCAGGCAGTCCTCCTTCCTAATCCTAAACCAGCGTGGTATGGAGGTTAAGAATGGTGATTTCAAGCAGTGGACTCTGATCTGGAAAATGGGATTTGATTCCCCACTTCTCCACATGAGCGGTGGATGCTAATCTGGTGAACTACATTTGTTTCCCCGCTCCTACACATGAAGCCAGCTGGGTGACCTCAGGCTAGTCACAGTTCTCTCCAAACTCTCTCAGCCTCACCTACCTCAAAAGGTGTCTGTTGTGGGGAGGGGAAAGGAAAGAGATTGTAAGTCAGTTTGATTCTTCCTTAAGTGGTAGAGAAAGTAGGCATATAAAAACCAACTCTTCTTCTTCTTCTTCTTCTTCTTCTTCTTCTTCTTCTTCTTCTTCTTCTTCTACTACTACTACTACTACTACTACTACTACTACTACTACTACTACTACTACTACTATGCATATTTATCCAAATATCTGTTTATTTTTTGCAGAAAACAAAATAAGAATTAAATTTAAATGTAATTTTCTTGGTATTACCACAGTTAGTAGGTGATTTGATTAGGCTAGGAATTATCTTATTTTTACAGGTAATATTGTGGTGGCACTTACTACAAATAATATCAAGCCCAGGCATACCATGTGGACCCAAATCCTAAAGGATATAACAAAATAAGCAAAATAAAGCAATCCATTCAGTAATGAAATGTTAACTATGCCTCCACCATGGCAATAGCAGCAACCAGAGCGGTAATGTGGGGGGGGGGCACAGAGTTCACACCCCTCCATCCCATTCCACTCATTGCTGATGCCCCCCCCAACAGCTCTCCCTTTCTTCTATAATATCTGCAGAAAATAGGCTTCCCATTTGCCTGCCCATGATGGGTAAACCTCTACCCTTGGTTCCAATCCACCCTTAAGAAATTGAGCTGTGGATGAAAAAAGGACAGAAAAATGGCCTCCATAGTGACACTATAGAAGTTTCTCCATGTCACTATAGTGTTTACCATAAATATTATGCAAATTCCTAGACCATCACCTGAAAGTGGTGAAATACCACAGGTTGCACTCTGAATAAACACATTGTTATGAAGCTGCCCATTTCCCATAAAGGGAAAAATCCCCATGTGAAAGCCACTTCTGTTACAAGCCAGAGGGGATTTCCTTAATCAAATTGCCATTGGAATAAGAATGTTTTGCATACTGTTTAAAAGTTCAATCATAAGGTGGCTTTCCATACCTTCCCTGGCAGACAATTCTAGAAACTAGAAACACCATGGAAAAAACTGTCAGTGTATTCGTAACATTGCTGAGTAGATATTTATGGTGTTGGTGTTTTCTAACCACAGTTCCTTATGTGTTTATTAGATGTCTGATTTTTGTCTGATACTTTTTTTTTGGTCAATAAAATATGATTTATGTTGCATGAGAGGCATATTATGAACCTTTCCCCTTGTTGTGATAACAGTCAGGTTGTATGTTGTGTGGGTGGGTGGGGGAGAAAAGGCTGCTTTCCACAGAAATCACGTTGTGCTCATAGACTTCACAACACAACACCATGGATCATGGTTAGTTTTGTGTCATGTGATTCACAGTTTGATCTTCTCATTGTAACTTGTTGGTTAGGTTACTGCCTGCTTTGCAATTTATGTGTCTAATAAGGTATCCACAGAGGAGGGGGAAAACATGTATAATATATGGTAGGCAGTTTGTTCAATAGCCATCTATATTGCAGTGCACTGAGGGATTTTGTAGAGATGGTAATGGCGACAAAACATTTGTCAGCAATTGGGCGAGATTAGTTGTGAAGGGCTCTATGGCCTCCCTGGCTGCCATTACTGGAGTTCTGATATCATAGAAGGGAAGTGCAACTGAAGGCTAAATACTTGAGTGACTGATTAGCAAGTGCAGGGAAGGAATGTGGAAAAAGAGGCTATGAGAAGTAGAGATGCTTGAGTAGCTGCCAGTTTTGCACAGGTTGGGTCACTCAGTGCCAGCTTAAGTCTGTTCACTAGGTTGCTTTGCACACATGCTGATAGTCATATACCTGTGTATACCTCCTCCCAGGTTCTGCCTCTGTACATTTCCGGTAAATTGTTTAATTGCAGAAAAAGGTCATAATTGTGTCCTTTAAAAAAAATTGTCGTGTTCTACTCTCAGGTTTAGGGTTGTGCATATCGATATACCTGAACCGAAAATAAACCTGAAATTAGCTGTTTCGGCATTATTCGGGTTTTGGGTTGACCGAATACCCAAACCTGGGCTGCCTGAAGCCAAATAGGCATTTCCCGAAAAAGCTGAATTTTTCTATCCTTTTTCTATTTTTGACTGGTTTTTTCAAACCAGTCAAAGAGAGGGGTCGTGGAATTGGAGCCAACTTTGTCTGACCAAACTATCCATCACTATTCAGTGGAGTGCTTGCGATCAGGATAGTCTAGAGGCAGAGGGGTCATTTAAAAGATGGGGGTCACCCGGAGGGATATACTTTCCAACTAAAAAAACACCAGCTTCAACAGCTGCTGAACAGGCTTCATTCTGAAGAAGACTGCTCACCTGTGCAGTTGAGCAATCCCCTTCACAAGAGCTGCCTTAGTCATGACTTCAGCTGGCTCCGATATCAAGCCCCTGAAAACCTGCTGTCAAACTGAAGTTCGCCCCAAGTAGAGGCTTTGTTTCCCTGCCCCATGACCATCTTTTGAAATCAGATTTTTGATTACTATAATAAAGGACTGTTCACAAGATGTCATTTGCCAACAAAATAAATGTTTTCCATGCCTTATTTTTCTTGCATTTAAGCCATTTCCCTCAGTTTGGAAGTTAATTTGCACGGACATCATGCTGTGCACCCCAGATACAAAGGGAGCCCCCAGACTGTGAGGAACCAGCCTGCCAATTGCCTCTTTCCTCCAGCCCTTGGCAACGTTGAATTTCTGAACCTGAAAATGGATGGATAGCTCGGTTTGCAAATGCCTGGAGGATGGGGACGAACCCTTTGATGGCCCATAAAACTGGACCCCCTGTCGCAACGTTCACCAAACTTCATTCACTGAAGGTAACCCATATTGCATCAGTCTCCATGTTTTTTTAGGATTGCACTGTAAAGAGATGTTTCAGGTGTCATACCGGCTTCTGGGTAAGTCCATGAAAGCCATTGGCTGCTGGGTGAAGGCAGTGGGCCTCTGCCTATTTTGCTTTTTGCCATATTGACTTCCGAGTGTGTTCCCCCTACAGAAGAGGTAGAAGAAGAAGAGTTGGTTTTTATATGCCGACTTTCTCTACCACTTAAGGAAGAATCAAACTGGCTTACAATCACCTTCCCTTCCCCTCCCCACAACAGACACCCTGTGAGGTAGGTGGGGCAGAGAGAAAGTGACTAGCCCAAGGTCACCCAGCTGGCTTCATGTGTAGGAGTGGGGAAACAAATCCATTTCACCAGATTAGTGTCCGCTGCTCCAAACCACTGCTCTTAACCACTACGCCATGCTGACTCTCAGGTGTTCTGTAAAGCAAGCTTACGATGATCATTGCTATGTTTCTTGATCAGCAATGGATTGAAATATGTATATATACAACATCAAGTTTGATATACTTTTGTGCTTCCAAGCTGTTATTACAAGGCCAGTTCGGTTTCAGAGGGATGGGAGAGCTGCGTGCTCATGTTGTCTTTAATTATTTTATGCCCATGTTTGCAATTTGAGCAGGTATTACGGGAGTACAAATGCATGCACACATATTGTATCATGTTATGCAAAAACTAATTACAAAAACATGCACACAATGATAACACTGGCTGATGTGTTATGTCCTAGGGAGATGTACTCTAACACGTTTTCCAAGACCCGATATTCTTAAAATACCAATAGAATACTAACCCACATGCCAGCAATAAGGATCCTGGGCTTGGTGACGCTGTGTTATGACAGGTCTGGAAGTGGAATATAGGCAGAATAAAAAAAAAATCCCTTAAATTGCTAGAAGAGAAAATCATATAGCATAGAAATCCAAAGTGGGGTGGACAAGAGCTCTCTTTGGGGAAGGATTCTGTCCTCGGCCACAAGGCAAAAAGGGTTCTGGCTTGAGAAACAAGAGAGCACAGGCAAGAGTCATGTGTGTTTCCAGGAGGGAGCAGTTCATGAGCCCAAAGAAGGTGAATCTGGGTGGGTGATTTTAGTGCCAGGATGACAGATTCAAACCTGGATAAAGGCAAGAAATAGAATGACTGTAGTTGGCTGAAATAAGGGCGTAAATCTTGGGCAAGGTAATAATGGCAGAGTCATGATGAGGCAAAATGCCCGCTGATGAGATGTGAGTTCCTTGATTGAATCTTCTAAGTGCAACTTCAAGAGTGAGAGGGAAATGACACATTAGCAGTTTCTGCTTACCATAGTCCTCGAGCAAAGAGCAAGGCTACAAGCAAATACTAGTCATGATGCATACCTATTCTCTCCAGTATCAGAGGAGCATGCCTGTTATATTGAGTGCTGTGGAACACAGGCAGGATGCTGCTGCAGTCATCTTGTTGTGGGCTTCCTAGAGGCACCTGGTTGGCAGCTGTGCAAACAGACTGCTGGGCTTGATGGGCCTTGGTCTGATCCAGCATGGCTTTTCTTATGTTCTTTGGCCTGTGGTTGCAATCCCAAAGCTCAAGTATAGACCTGCTCGCTTTTACTGAAAAGGAGGGGCTATGACAACAGCAAGGGAGGAGAAACAAAAAGATGGGGTTTATATCTATCCACTCAGGCGTTCACTGATTTGATGACCCGGATGTCTTGGAGATCCTTAGGCCACAGTGCCTTGCCCTTCACAGAGAAGGTGCTCAGAAGCCCAGCTGCTCTTCAGGCCATCAGGTGTCCCTGATCTAGCCACTGCTAACTGAATCCTGGTCAAGTTAGTTGACTACTGTTTAAATCACCAAGCCTCCTCCCTATCACTTCCTATGCCCTATAAGTGTGTCAGCTATGTCTAGGTTTGCCAACCTCGAGGTGCTGTGTTCCGTATGGAAAAATACCGAAATAATGAACAAAATTTACAACTAAACCTTGTTTGCTTTTACTGGATGTTGTATATACTTCATACAAACTTACAGTCATATGGCTTATCTCATACACATACATACAGATTTACACATCTGAATACACAGGCATAACATGCCCTTGCAATTTTTCAAAATCTGGTGTAATTGCCAATTTTTCTATTAGCATTACTTGCCCTTACAATCTATGCTGTGCCATATGCCATGCCATGCCAACTTTATTTCCCTGGATTGGGTAAAGTTTCAATAATCTTTATCAAGGCATCAACCTAAAAAATAATAATGAAAACATTTATAATCAAATACAAACATCATAGATTAATTCCTTTTACCTTTACCATACTTACTGAATTGGAGACAACAGCCTTCCCCTGCCGGTCACAATTGAAAAGTGCCGGACCTAACATGAGGTCCCTATACTTTTTATTCATCTTAATGCATTTAACTTTTTAACTTTTGCAAAAAGGGAGGCAGATCCTTTCAATAATTAAAGAAAAGCTGACAAGCCCAATGCACTGTTTAATCCCTCTGGCTTAAGAGTGTTATATTTTAAAATATATTTTGATTCCATTCTGGATAATGCCTTTTTAGCAGAAACTTGGGTAGAACACCTATTTACTGAATCCAAAACACAAAACCTAATTTTATTACAATCATGTAATTTTATTACAATCTATTTCACCTGGAGATCAGTTGTAATAGGGGGAGATCTCGAGCCACCACCCGGAGGTTGGAAATCCTAGTGTGAACCTTATAGGGCCTTGGCTGGGTTTTGGATTTGCTGCTAGATTCTCTTCCTTCCATGTATCTGTATCCATACAAAACCTTCTGTTCAATAATCTAGTTATATTATGTCAGCAGGAGATTAAATTTTTGTTATGACAGGCCCTCCAAGTTTGGAAATTGCAGTATTCCTCTCTGCTTAAGAGGTTTCCCTCTTGGTTCTCACTTACCCACTGATTTTCCCTTTTAGGTAGATTTCTAAAGTGTTTAAGTTGTATTTGTTTTTATGTAATGTTTTTCTTGCTTCCCTTGGTGAGAGGAAGAGAGTACTTTGTAAATGAAAGAAGATGAACCAAATGAAAGAAGATGAACCAAAGCGTTAGAAATGTTTGTGTTTGGCTGTATCATGCCCAGTCTTATAAACCCAGTTTGCAAAATCAGCCTACAAGAGTTAAAACTAGGAGAAAACTAGAATTCATTCTTCAGAACAGCAAAAATATACCATCAGCAGACTTGTGGGATAGCTAAGTTGCTGGAGTGTAGTATTTTACATTTCAGGTGAGGGACTGAATGTTTGGATGCTCTTGGCTTGTAAAATCACTCATTGTTCATACGAAACACAGCATGTCAGAGTAAAGACTCAGCCTTTTCCTTGGTACGGTTGTTTTATGAGTGTAGGGAAGTATTTTACAAGGGGAAACATTCAAACATTCACTCCTTCTCTCCAAAGGCACAGTCCAAGAGTAGATTCGTCATGTAAGCCTGCTGACTGTGTGCTCTGCTTGTACTCTGTGCCATTTCACCAAACCCTTTGTGGAGTAGCGATTCTGTGTTGTGATTTCTCAGAAGGGTTACTGAGGGTCAGCTGATTTACTGAGCAGTTATCCAAAAACCTAATGCTGGAGTAAGCCCCTTGCACACACACCGAGTTGCAGCTGTTTAATGGCCATGAGTAAGTGAATCTGTATCTATTTCTAGCCACTGTGAAATCTCTCACTTTAAATTTGCTTAGCCCGCGCCTGACCCTTAAAAATGTAATTTTAGTAATGATAGCAAAATGTGTTTCATGCTGTATATATGGGCGTGCAGGAAAAGTTATCTCTTAGTAAAACCAAGTTGAAGCTTTTTGCAAAACCCGTTCATAAAAAAAGCAGAAGTTAATATTAAAAATTAATTTCTTATTGTACGTTCACGTGGCTTAATTATTCTCAGCTATGAATGTTTTAGTCCTTGGTAATTGTTAATTTATGAATATATCCAGTATTGACTTTAGAGCTGAGATATTTAAGCATCATCACCTTTTCCTCCGTATTTGATACTTAGCAGGCTTAAAATGAGAAACTTAAATTAACTCCCTTTCAATTTTGGTTCAAGGATTTACTCAGTCAGGATAATTTCATTAAAATCTAAAATGATCCTCCATAAATGCATAAGGGAAGTGAGATGATTTTTATACCTCATAATGCAGTCATGAAACCGTAATGTAATATCTTTGTATGCAAAATATTGCAAGCCCTTTGCAGTCTTGTGTTGGAGAGGTAAGGAAACAAAGGTATTGTTTTTGAGAAAATTAATTAATCGACCATTAACGTTTTGGTCCATCATATATTAAACCCAGCCCCTCTCAAGAGAAGTTGGCACGGACAAAAGAAATGCAAAGCACAGAGACTGAAGAAGTGGTGAGACAAGATCAAGGAAATGTTTCACTGTGTAAACAAGAGGGATTAGCATTGGTTTAATGTATGTTAATTGGGTAGCCAGACATACCAAGCTGCTTTAGAAATCAAGAAACATTAGAAGTCTATTGCAGAACTAAGCTTAGTTGCATTTAGGGGTTGGTTAATAATAAAAACACTTGCCCACCCACTATGGTTGCCAAGTGCTAGGTGGTAATCAAAAAACGGCTTGCAAGTGCTAAGTAGGGAGTATGGAAATCAAAAAAGTAGCACAAGACAATTCTTTCTATAATAAGAAGACCAAACTATAGCAATTAATGCTATTAAGAATATGTATTGGAAACATACAAAGAACAAAATTCTGGAGCAAAAAAGTATCACATAGGTAATTAAGACCCCAACTTTCAATAAGGGCTTTACAATACAAATATGAGCCCAAATTATCAATCCTTATTCAGTCTACATAAATAATTTCATAAAGTGCATGAGTGAACCATGGGAAACCCCCACCAATCCACTTGGCTGCCCGTCGACCAGCTGAGGGTCGGAGGGCAACATGTGCACGCGGGCCTACCTGTAGTGATACGTCACGTCCGGTTTACACGCGGAAGCGCCGCATTGCAAGGGGCCGGTTACTCCCAGTTTGAGTGGTAAAAGGCCCTTTGTGATGCAGCACCTCTGGTTGTAAATGCATCGCAAAGGGCCTTTTACCACTCAAACGGGGAATTGTGATGGGTTTTACACCCAAAAGTGCTGCATAGCAATGGGCCTTTTACCACTCAAACTCCCCATTTGAGTGGTAAAGGCCTCTTAAGATGCAGCACTTCCGGGTGTAAACTGAAAGTGATGCAGCACTTTCAGGCGCGCGCAAGTCCCCCCCCCCCCACTTCCACTCCAAAAACCTTCCACTGAAGGAGAAGGGGGACCTGGTAAGCCTAATAATAGCCCCTACTTCTGCAAACTGTTGGATCAGAGCTGTAGCTCTTAGTCTGTATTTTCTGTTTTGATTTCTGGGCCATAGCTGCAACTCACTAACTCAGATAAATTTAATTGTGTTTGTCATAATGCTGGCAATGTTATGCTTACTTAGCAAGGGGTGTGCATGTCTTACTCTGAAATATCAGCATCCACCCAGAAATGCGTTTATAAGAAGCAATTACTGCTAGTTATTGATTTGAAACTACCAGGGGGATGTAATCATTTTCTGTTTTCAGCAGGAAAAAAAAGATCGTTATGTTAGATACAGCATTTCATACGAATGTGAATAAAGACACCCTTTTTACACCAAAGGAAGTCCAAGTGTCATGGTGAATTGTAAATAAGGATTCATTGAGCCCCCTAGGTGGTGTATCCACAGTTATCCAAACCCTGTTATACAGAAATGTAAAGGGATGCCTTAGGTTTCCATTGACCTAGAAATAACCCTAATTTGCATGCATATCTAATACATTAAGAACAGTGTCAACATTCCCTGCTTATTTTATTTCCAAAATAAGGTAAAACAGCATTCACTTTTAGAAGCCGTTATGTAAATCAAGAAATGCATAGTTAGGATTAAGATTTGGGTATTATATTGTGTGTTTGTCAACACATGCCAGAACTACAGTGGCAGATGTTTGAAGTTTTTTCTTGTTCAAAATCTTGTTCAAAGTCATAGAGCCAAAGGCCATAAAAATCCCCAATGGCTGGTGAAATATACTCTTGTATATTCAGTTGAGAACCACTGCTACAGGGTGAATAATATTTGCAGATTAAATTGCCATTTTGTTAATTTGGTTTCCATACCCAGTGTTTGTTTTTTAAAGGAACAGTAGATGAAAGGCTCTTCCTCCCAGTTTCGGCAGCAGACACCCACAATCAATTTCAAAATCGTTTAAATCACTGCCTCTTTCTCTTTCTTTCTTTCTTTCTTTCTTTCTTTCTTTCTTTCTTTCTTTCTTTCTTTCTTTCTTTCTTTCTTTCTTTCTTTCTTTCTTTCTTTCTTTCTTTCTTTCTTTCTTTCTGTGTAAACCTGAGATTTATATGTTGACATGTTGGGGACCCACAAGGACTTGTAGGAAGCATCTCATTTTCCCCCATACTATTTTCTGTTTCTCCTCACTGAAAGCCCCCACAGCTTCTGTGAGATAGGTTAGGAAGACAGTGTATGACTGGCCCAAGTTCACCCAATGACCACAAAGGCAGAATGGGAATTTGTACTTGGGTTTCCCAGATCCTATTCTGAAACTCTAGCTACTACACCGCACTGGCTTTCGTGGCTGCTGTTGATAGGGTTGCCAACCCCCAGGTACCAGCTGGAGATCTGCTATTACAACTGATCTCCAGCCGATAGAGATCAGTTCACATGGAGGAAATGGCCGCTTTGGCCATTGGACTCTATGGCATTGAAGTCCCATCCCTCCCCTCCCCAAACCCCGCCCTTCTCAGGCTCTGCCCCAAAAAACCTCCCGCCAGTGGTGAAGGGGACCTGGCAACCCTAGCTGTTGAACAGGGACTTCAATGCCATAGAATCCAGTTGCCAAAGCACCATTTTCTCCAGGTGAACAGTTATAATAGGAAATCTCCAGCTACTACCTTGAGGTTGGCAACCCTACATTGTAGACTGTATACAAATATACAGTGTAAACATTAAACTTTTTTTGGGGGGAAGGAGGGCTTGTTTTGCTTCTGGTTGTGAAGCAAATTCCACTCTTTATTGCCTTTGCTCTTGAAAACTCATAAATCAGATTCAAATCTTGAGTTCCTCATACTTTTCACCATCCTCCTTCCCGAAGCCTCAGGAATGCTACTTAGCTTAAACCCAATAAACTTCCTTCTCCAAAGATGTAATGTGCTTTACACATGTGGTGAGCACTTTTCCACTATGGCTTAACCACTGATATTATGTTTGCCAAAATATAGTTCACCTGTCCTCTGGGTCCTTAGTTCGGTTTCAGGATTTCAGGATTTCTGGAAAACTGGAGTTCCCAGGGATCCAGTTACTGATGAGAACTCTCACAAAAGTATCCTATGTGTCAGGATTCCTTGGTCTTGTAGTTTGCTATTCCTGATCCGGGCCCAGGGGTTCTGGAAAATGATGTTTTTCAGGTCTTGCCACTCAGTGATGTTGCCCAATGGCAGCCCTTCTTGTTGCCACCTCCAGTGCCAACAGGAAAGAAAAGGTGGTGACTGCAGTGGCAGCGGAGAAACATGGTGGTGCAGCCAAGGCCAAGCTAATTAGGAGCAAACCCCAAGCTTCAGGGATGAAGCAAAAGAAGAAGAGTTGGTTTTTATATACCGACTTAAGGAAGAATCAAACTGGTTTACAGTCACCTTCCCCTCCCACAACAGACACCCTGTGAGGCAGGTGGAGCTGAGAGAGCTCTTAGAGAGCTGTGACTAACTTAGGGTCACCCAGCTGGCTTCATGTGTAGGAGAGGGGAAACCAACCCGGTTCACCAGATTAGCATCTGACCGCTCATGTGGAGGGGAGGGGAATCAAACCCGGTTCTCCAGATTAGAGTCTACCACTCCAAACCACTGCTCTTAACCACTCTGGCTCATAATTGGGGTTGCCAGCTCTGAGCTGGGAAATACCTGGAGATTTTGTGGGTAGTGTCTGGGGAGGGCAGGGTTTGGAGAGGGGAGGGACTTCATACCATAGAGTCCAATTGCCAAAGCGACAATTTTCTCCTGGGGAACTGATTTATTTCACTTGGAGTTCAGTTGTTATAGCGGGAGATCTCCAGCCACCACCTGGAGGTTGGTAACCCAACTCATAATTAGCCTGGAAGTTCTAAACTGGGGAGGTTCATCCTCCAAATCCCTAATTCTGAACTTTAGCTGCACTTCTGCAAAGAACTTTTACCGACGTATGTTCCACTGTGAGAAAGTGAAGCTAAACATGATAGTATGCTTCATTAGCTGAGCATGTTTAGTGCTGTGATAGACTGCAGAGTGAAGTCCCTTAGTTGGTATAGGCCGTTTGCAATATATATGCTCATATATCGAAGATTAGAGCATTTGACAAGGTTTCTGCTGATAAAATGATAATGTGAATTTGAGTATCTCCGTAGTAATCTCTGTGGGCAGGCTCAGAACTATGTCTTCATCCATTATTAAAGCTTTTCTTCCAGTTCAGTCAATGATACTCTTTCTTTTTAGATGTTTAGCAGTCACAAGGGCAACTGGTCTTACCACAAGAATGCACATAAATTCCTTGATGACTAATTTGCCAGAAAGTTAAGTGGCTAATGTGACTTTATTAGTTAGAGATTCCCAGGAACAAAATCTGCATTCTAGTGGTCGTTTGATTCATGTATTATGTTTTGATAACTTTATTGAGTTCTGCTTTGATGAAACTTTAATCAAAGTACTTTTCTGTTGAAGGGAAGCATGTAATTAGGAAACAAAAAAACCCCACCATTTTTTGTATTCCATGCACACACAGTTTTCCAATTCTTGGTATTCATATTGTGCATTTTTAATGAGTCCTTGTTTTTGTTAATAATTTAGCAAGAATGCCATGTATTTTTAAGAGCAGAAAATCAGTCTTCACATTTGATGTCAAATCCCATTATTGTCAAGCAATATCAATTACAATGTGACCTTGCTGATAAACAAAAGCTGAGGTTTTTTGTTTTGTTTTTTAAATTGAATTTGCTTTTGGGATTTTTATTCACCTATCAACTATCTGGGACTAAAACATAATGAGTTTTATTATGCAAGCCTGAATCAAGTTGCCCAGCATATGGAAAGAGCTGTCTGATTTAATCTGGAAAGACTGGAGCACTAAATGAAGCAGAACCCTTTGCTTTCTGTTAACAAAAGCACTGATGAGTGTGTAATTTCAATTACTTGTTTCTTGCCATCATTCCAGCTAGAAAAATAAGAATAAGGGGCTGAAGCAATCTTTGCAGCCATCTTTCCTGCTCTCAATCACAGGAAGAGATAATATCTTACAACTGACGCCCCTTTTCTCTGTCTTTCTTAAGTGAGACATTCCAGTCAAGGTGTTGGTTGCTGGACCTTTTGTCCTCAGCTGGCTAGGTGTATTATCTTAAACACTTGAATGATGAATATGTGTGAGCAGTGGCGGACCTACATTTTTGTGACCCTGAAGCTTGAACTGTTATGGGGCCCCCTTTGCAACCAGCAACAATAGAGCAACATCTAACAACGTCCAAAGGGTCTTGCTGCCCTTTCAAGGACCTCGAGGCCCAAATGGCAGAGAACAGGGTGGTGGGGTGGAGTCCTTGAAAATCGGCCATACAGTGAGCCCCTTCCCACCAGCAACAAGGTCTGGGTAACCGCTGTTATCTTCTTCTGTGGGATTGTTCTATGGAAGATGTATTGGTTCATTCTTTACTAGAGAGGCAGAAGGTCATCAGAGAGGGCTCGTTGGGATAAAGAGGTGAATGGTTCTGACTGGCTCTAGCCTAAGGGCTGAGCTATAGAACTGTTAAGCCATGCACCAATGAAGGATTCAAGGATTCAGCTGCCGAAATGTAGGCTATGAATAGATTGTGGCAAGCTCAGCTAGCCCATACAGCTGGGAGTTTGAGCACTGCAAGCCCCCAAGAACATTTTGAAATTTGACCAATTACAAGGACATTTCGGGACCATAAGAAAACATTAGAGCATATTCTCTGGTCAATATTAAGTACTTCAACCCATTGGTTTATGATTCTATCACTAAAATAGCCTTATTTTAATAACAAACACTTTTAAAAACTCCATTGCTTTGGGATTAGGGACCCTGAAGCTTAAGCTTCATTAGTTTCATAGTAGATTTGCCACTGCTTGTGAGAGCCAAGTGGCTTTCCCCCTGTAGTTTTGTTTGCCAATCCTTTGCTAACGGAAGTATTTTTGGATCCCCTCTGGGGCATGTTTAGGGTGCGGCTCTAAGCCTTGAGACATTTTGAGGTGAATTCTAGGATGGAGGGCATTTCTCCATGGTCTCATATACTAGTAGATCATTTGAAACTGTCAGTACAGAGTTTTGGGGTTCAATGGTGTATAGCCTGATTCAGTACCTCCCATGGGAACTAAAGCAGTTCATATGAACAAGGAGTAGGTGTAGCCTCCCACCCAATGCATCTAAAGGAACATAAGATCTAGGCACCACAAAGTGGTTCAAACGTTCAATAGCCCAACCTTTCCCACTCATAACAAACTACTGAGTGTTTTAGTATGAACTAGTTTTCTCTTATAAGAAGTTTAAACACCTTCTTTATTGCACACTGAGACCTGTATCACATAAGGCATTCACCATGAAGATGCTCTCCAAAATTGCCTCCCTGTGGTGAGTGATCTACATATAGCCTTAATGTTTAGAGTTACTTCCTATGAACGATGCTAAAAATAACTTTATAGATCTCTATGCCTCTGCCCTGGGGACATCAGGAAACAGGAATGGGGATGTGGAAACTCGTAACATCATAGTGGGCCTATCCATGTTAAGCAGCTCTAAACATTATGGCCTGGCAGAGCATTTTTCCCCCTGGGAGCCCATTATGCAGCACCCTCCCCACTGTGAAGTGTGAACAAAAACTGTGCTACAACTCACAGAGTTGTGCAGATGATAACCTTTCCAAGACTTGGAAGTAGTATTCTACATCGATAATGGCCTGCAACCCACACATATTGTGCTTGTGTCTACCCTGCTATGGTGTCAGGTCAAACCCAGTTTGTGGTTCATCGCAGTACTTCAAGCTGTATCCAGGGCATAAGCCAAAATGAACCCCTAGAAGCATCTGCAGCAGTCAAGGAATGTATATTTTGATGCGATGGTTATGGGTGCCTCTTGGATAGTGCCCATGATAAGTAACGTAGTCCTTCCTCACCCCAGCCTCAGAGCAATTCAAGAATATTTCTCTTTTTAAAAGTTTCCTTTGGGAGTAAAATTGATAGACCAAAAAAGCTTGCAATCTGGTCCAGTTAATTTTACCACTGTTTGTATAGGCCTATGGGGAAGCAGATGCAATTAGGAAATGGAGAATGGAGCAAACAGTCTTTTTGGTCCCACAGTGAGCCTTTCCCTCTGTTACATTCGTACAGTTATCAAACTCCTGATGTTGGATCAGGGCTAAATGGAAATGATTCAAATGACTCCTTGGAAGAAGAAACTGAACACAAGCTGACAAACTCAGTTTTGCTCTAATTGTAAACATGTATTTTTATAAGAGTTGTTAACTCTCAACTGCTAAGTAGCCTGACTTTATTTAAATCAAGATGGTATAAGCCAGTCTACATTCACCTGTGAGAGCAGTTCTAAGCAGGTCTATGTAGATTCCCTCCATTGGTTACCAATCAGTTGCTGGGTTTGGTTCTAGTTGTTGGTTATCACCTACAACAGGGGACTGCAAACTGTGGATCCCGAGTTGCATGTGGCTCTTTGGCCCGTTGAGTGCGGCTCTCCAAACTTGGTTCAGAGCCCCTGCTCTTGCGCCTGCTCGCGCCGGCAGCCGGGCTGCGGAGCCGGCGTACCTGAGAGAGCAAGCGGGCGAGCGGGCGTGCTGTTTCTCCTCCCCCCCCCTGTGGAGAATGGCTGGGTCCCCCTTTCCCTTGCCCTCAATGGTTGGGAGGCTAAAGCCTCCCCTCCCCTCTAGCCGCGCGATTGCTGGGCGGGCGGCTCAGCGGTTCCTGGCCCCCCTGCCTATCAGTTGTTGGGAGGGGCGGGCTTCCTTTGGTAGACCTGGCCTCCGGCTGAGTCCCATTGGGAGGCCATGTCTACCCACTGGCTTTCTTGGCGGTAGTCCTGGACTCCAAGGAGGGGAAAATGTCCCCCTTCAGAGGCCAGGTCTACCAATTGGCTTCTATGGGCCTCCGGAGGCCAGGTCTACTGCCAAGAAAGCCAATGGATAGACCTGGCCTCCCAGTGGGACTCAGCCAGAGGCCAGGTCTACCAATAGGCTTTTATGGTGGTAGACCAGGCCTCCAGATGAGGACTCCGGACAGGGAGGGGGAAATGGCAGGGACTTATAATTTAATTTTTATCAATAAATAAGATCACTATTAAGTATGATATCAAGTTTTATTCAGTGTATCTATAGTTTAATTAAGACTTAAAACTTTAATTAAAGTTTATTAAGTTAATAAACAGTGTACCTACCTATATAGTTTAAGTTTAAAAAATTTGGCTCTCAAAAGAAATCTCAATCGTTGTACTGTTGATATTTGGCTCTTTTGACTAATGAGTTTGCCGACCCCTGACCTACAAAGCCTTTATTGGCCTTGGACTCATATACTTGCAGGGCCACTTTTCTGCTATGCTCTGTCACCTCACCTTCACTCATCTGGGCAAAAACTTCTAAATATGTAGTGTGTTAAGTGCAATCACGTCACTTTCAACTCCATGAATGAATTACCTCCAAAATGTCCTATTGTTAAATTATGTAAATGGAGGAGAAGAGAATATGCAGTTAGTCTGTGCTCTTATATTTTGTTGTTGATGTATTTAGTAATGTCTATTCTAGACCCTTGTAGTTTTTTTTAAATAAACTAATTAAAAACATCCTATTGTTAATGACCTTGTTCAGGTCTTGCAAAATAAGGGCCATGGCTTCCTTGCTTAAGTCAATCCACTTCATGTTGGATCTTCCTCTTTTCTTGCTGCCTTCAACTTTTCCTACCATTATTGTCTTTTCCAGTGACTCTTGTCTTTTCATAATGTGACTACAGTATGATAGCCTCAGTTTAGTTATTTTAGCTGGTAGGGAGAGTTCAGGCTTGATTTGACTTAGAACCACTTCTTTGTCTTTTAAGTAGTCCATGGTGTCTGTAAAACTCTCCTCCAAAACCACTTTTCAACAGAATCTACTTGCTGCCTGTCAGATTTCTTCATTGTCCAACTTTCACACACATACATACTAATAGGGAATACTGTAGTAGGAATGATCTTGATCTTGGTCACCAGCGACACATCCTTACACATGGCTGCCCTTCCCAGTCTGAACCTCTTTCTGATTTCTTGGTTGCAGTCTCTCTTTTGGTTGATAATGGAGCCAAGGAATAGAAATCTTTAACCATTTGAATTTTTTCATTGTCATCCTTAAAATTTTGTAATTCCTCAGCAGTTATTACTCTTGTCTCCTTGATATTCAGCTGTAACCCTGTTTTGGCATTTTCTGCCTTAACATTCATCAGGGGTTGCTTCAGGTCTTCACTATTTTCTGCCAGTAATACATCATCAGCATATCTCAAATTGTTAATGTTCCCTCCACCAATTTTACCTCCACCTACATCTAAATCTAATCCAGTTTTCCCTATGATATGTACTGCATATACAGTGAAGAGATAGGGAGATAAAATACATCCTTGTCTGACACCTTTGCCAATTGGAAACCAATCTGTTTCTCCATATTCTGTCCTAACAGCAGCCTCTTGTCCAGAGTATAGGCCGTGCATCAAAAGAAATGGCACACCCATTTCTTTTAAAACCAGCCATAGCTTTTCATGATTCACACAGTCAAAAGCTTTGCTATGATCTGTGAAACACAAGCTGATTTTCTTCCGAAATTCTCTCATATGCTCCAGTAACCAATGTAAATTTGCAAAAGTACCATTCTACAAACAGGTAAGATCAGCCACTGTCTGTATGCATGAATTCTCTTTTGCGGCTCTGACCTTGTAAAACTGCCTGTCCAAGGAGATCAGGAAGGCTCCCGCACTTCTATAATTCCACAGAATATGCAAAGCAGAAATGTTCAGGAGGCCTTTTTATAAAGAGATCAGAATGGCAGGGTAGTGCAACAGTCCAGGAGGGCACTTTGTAAGGGATTAGGATTGTAGTCTGTTGCAATGTTTATTGCACATTTAGGGTTGCCAGCCTCCAGGTACTGGAAACAGCAGCACGAAGGCTCACAGTGATGTAGATATTGTAATAATTACTAATGCCAACAATTACTGAAGAACTTGGCAATATAATTTATGAACAAAAAAGGAAAAGCATTACTTTTCCTTTTTTGCTTTTCCTTTTTTGTTCATAAATTATATCGCCAAGTTCTTCAGTAATTGTTGGCATTAGTAATTATTACAATATCTACATCACTGTGAGCCTTCGTGCTGCTGTTTCCAGAACCACGTTATTTTCAGCATAGGTGCTGTGTTCTTTGAGCCTCCAGGTACTAGCTGGAGATCTCCTGCTATTACAACTGATCTCCAGCTGATAGAGATCAGTTCACCTGGAGAAAATGGCTGTTTTGGCAATTGGACTCTATGGGGTTGAAGTCCCTCCCCTCCCCAACCCCGTCCTCCTCAGGCTCCATCCCCAAAAACATCTCTCTGGTGGCGAAGAGGGACCTCGCAACCCTATGCATGTATCACCTTGCTTTTACTGGACTGTTTTCTACCTCTGTAATCCATTCTCTGCATCATTTATAGTATGTCTTGCCTCAGGCAGCTTTCTGTTTGCATCGTTTCCTAATTTTGCACTCCTAGTCCTAATGCTTCATCATTGTCATTATGCTGTTTGATTGGATTGCTTTTAAAATAGTTTGTGGTTCACCTTGAGTCTCAGTGAGATAGGCAGTCCATAGATGAAGTAAATAAAAATAAATAATCGTGCTCATGTATATTAAATAGGGTTTTCTTTGTTAGGATTGAGCTAGGATTGTGTGTCTCCTCTCCAGAGATGTACAGGAGAATGTTCCATACGTACAGGCAGGTAGTTTTGCTTTCATTTTTTGTTTCCTGCCCTTTCCTTCCAAACCACAAATTCTGCTTTGAACAACAGGGTTTTAAAAGAAGAGTTCAGCAGAAATAGCTATTGGAGATAAAAGAAAAACAAAACAACGCCATCCAGTACATACTCCCTTTTAAACCCATTGGCTTCAATGGATGGGGTTGCCAGGTGCCCGGTGGTGGTGGGCAAACCCCTGGTAATTCACCCTTCTGCCCGCCAACCAGCTGAGGGTCAGTAGGCAAACGTGCACGTGTACATACACATCGCGGCATGTCACTACTGGTTTACAAGGCAGCACTTCTGGGTGTAAACACATTGCAAGGGGCCTTTTACCAGTGGTAAAAGGCCCCTTGCATGCATTTACATCCAGGAGTGCCGCATCGCAAGCAGCCTTTTACCACTCAAACTGGGAGTTTGAGTGGTATAAGGCCCCTTGCGAGGCAGCACTTCGGTTGTAAACCGGAAGTGAAGCATGTGCGATTCCCCCAGCTCTGCCCCAAAAGTCTCCTGCCGGAGGAGCGGGGGGATCTGGCAGCCCTATTCAGTGGACTTGCTAGTGGAAAGGGCCATCAAGTCACAGCTGATTTATGGTAACTCCATAGGGTTTTCAAGGCAAGAGATGTACAGAGGTGGTTTGCCACTGCCTGTCTCCACATGGACTTCTTTGGAGGTCTCCCATTCAAGTACTAACCAGGGCCAGCCCTGCTTGGCTTCTGAGAACTGTCAAGATCAGGTGAGCCTGGGAGATCTGGGTTTAGAAGAGTGTAAAGTCTGCTTATGATGGTACTGAAAGTCCCCTAAATGTGTGCATGTAGCACAGGCTAAGGATTTACTGGATTGTGGCACATTTTATATTCCCACAATAATGCGTATGTTTTCTACTTTACTTAAAAGTATTCTCTTTAATGATGAATGACAAATGGCTTTTCTGAAATAACTTCTGAAACATAGTGGAAAGTGTTAACATTTTGACCCTCATCAGAGATTTGTAATTTAATTATCTATTCATTCTATTCTCACTGTACAAGTTACTGACTTTTCAGTGGGCTCGTATGAATGGAAGCTTTGGCAAAGATTCAGGTTGGTTGTCTGAGCAGTTCATCACTGGGTTACATATAATTTAGATGTCTGACCTCTGTTCTTCCCCATGCGCTTGACTCCCACTGACAATAGTGTAGGCATCAACATTATCACTCTAAGAGCATTAAAGGATTATGTAAATGCTTTAGTAAAATTTGGGTATCACTACTATGAAAGAACCTAAAAGTACCTTTCTGGGTCTAATGAATACAACATGGCACCTTTTGAATTATTCCTTCTAGAGCTGTGTCACGGTTTTCCAAGGGATTCTTTCAGGGCAAGTGTTTGTTCAGAGGCCAGCCTGCAGTTTTCTAAATTAGACAGGACAGTGGAAGTGTGCCAATGCCAAAACCAACAGTAACACATCCTCTTTGCTCTTCCCTGGTAATATCTAGTGTATTGTTACCATGTTATAAGTTTCTTGCCCTTACAGGTAGCCCAGATAACTGAAGGAAAGGTGAGGAAACACATCCAAAAATGGTGACATCATATCCCACTTTTTTCCTTTTACTACTGAAGTCAAGACATTGGCTCCTCTTCAAATGGGGTACTTACCCAAATAATTGTATTATTTGGGGAAGAACTCTGCATAAAAATATTGCTTTGCTGCCTATCAATAGGATGAAAGTGCTGCTACATGACAAGAGACAACTTTCCAGCCAGGGTGGAATTTTCCCCTCTGCTGTAGGGTTGCCAACCTCCAGGTGCTAGCTGGAGATCTCCTGCTATTACAACTGATCTCCAGCCGATAGAGATCAGTTCACCTGGAGAAAATGGCCACTTTGGACATTGGACTCTATGGCATTGAAGTCCCTCCCCTCTCCAAACCACGCCCTCCTCAGGCTCTGCCCCAAAAAACTCCCGCTGGTGGTGAATAGCGACCTGGCAACCCTACTCTGCTGTCTGACCACTGATGCTATTAAGCAGATTAGCAATCAGAATGTTTCAGGGCTGGGAAAAGGGCATCTTGTATGCCTGCTTGTAACTCTTGCCAGCAACGCAGTTGTTAGGGTTGCCAACCACCAGGTGGTGGCTGGAGATCTCCTGCTATTACAACTGTTCTCCAACGGCCGCTTTGGCCATTGGACTCTATGGCACTGAAGTCTCTCGCTCTCCAAACCCCACCCTCCTCAGGCTCCACTCCTAGAATCACCAGGTAATTCTGAACCCGGAGCTGGCAACCCTATGAATTGTGCCAGCCTCCATCAGCACAGGCAAGAAGCCTCTCCACTATAGACCATAACATCTGGCTGCTGCACCAAGCCTGGCAGCCATTGTTTGGGAAAGGGAGTATGCTTCCTTCCCGTGAAGACCATCAAAGGGGAGGTTTGTTTGTTTTTATTTAAGGGCACAATGAAGTCTTTTTCCAGTTGAGTTTAACGTTTTGTTAAATTTGTAGAAACTTTGAGATGTTTATTTCAGGGATAGAGAGCCTTGAAGGGTCAACCAAGAGCTGATTTGGAATGAGGCAGGCATCCCAGTAAAAGGGAGGGTATTCAACTGCTAGGAGTCCTGTTTTGTTGGGGTTTTCTTTTTTGTATCATTGCCAATTGTTGATGGTTTTGTTTTGGGAATGGTGTATTGTATTGGACTTTATGTATTGTTGTGTTGTCTCACTGAGTAGAAGTTATTTCATCCATCCTTTCCAGGGGCTTTGTCAGGCACAGCTCCAGTTTAGAGTGTGCTGCCTTGTGTTTGCTACATAGTGTAGTGAAATGTAATCTTAATTAAAGGGTTGGAACAGGGGAGGAGCAACTAAAAGGAAACAGTAAGTTAGGAGGAGACCAAGGGAGAAGGAGAAGCAGACACTAGGGAGGAACTGTAGACTTTTATTTGTGTTATAGAAGTTCAATAAATAGCTTGTTGTACTGGCAAAGACTGGTATAGCCTTAGGATGCTATATCACCCACTCCAGTGTTTAATAGTTTCTTTACCTGAGCAGTGGAAGGGGAATCAAAGCTTCTTCAGATGGGACCATGGCGGGAGTACCCATAATATAAGTGTGCCTCAGGCATCCCTGGTAGGTAGGGTGCACACACTGGGGGTATTCCATTATTTATTAAAATACTTGTACCCCACATTTCAAGGTGTAAAGTTGGACCTGAACTTCTTGGTTATAAGACATCTGCAGATAAAATAATTTCCTCCAACTTGTACCCCAACAGTTCAGTAGAACAGTCTTAGAATGCAATCGGAGTTCAGCTTAAGCACTATTGGGAGGAGGAATTACAATTGCTGTGGCCTAATGCGGATAATAACTTCTGTGCTCAACTCTTGCCCATCTTGTCAAAGGTTGTAGCCAGATGAATCCAGGAGGTAGTTCATGATTTGTTAGGGGAGCCCTGAAGGTCATAAGGCCTTTTCCTGGACCCTGGCTTTTACCAATGGTTAGTACTTTATGATGAATTAATGTCGGTTATTTTACTGGGAGGGAAGGTTACTTGGTATAGCCTGATTTTATTAGATCTTGGAAACTAAGCAAGGTCGGTACTTGGATGGGAGACCACCAAGGAAGACTCTTCAGAGGAAGGCAGTGGCAAACCACTTCTGCTTCTCACTTCCCTTGAACGCCTCTTGCTGGGATTGCCATAAGTCAGCTGTGACAGTACTTCACACACACACAAACACAGTATTTTACTGGATTTTAAATTTGCTTTTAATTGCTGCCTATTTACTGCTTTTTTATTAAATTGTTATTTGTACTATCTATAATATTGTAAACCCACCTTTAGGGATTTCAGTTTACAGACAGTCTACAAATAATGTAATGGAATATAAGAACAATGTGCCCCATATTAACACCACACATCATGTTAAGAAGTGGAAAGGGAGCTGGAGAACTTTTTTGAAACATGTTTATACGGGACTGGCAGCTAACCTAATTATGTGCACAATTTGAAACTTCCTTCTTGAATAGTGACTGTTGATTTTTTTTAAAAATCTTTGTCTTCTTGGATGAATGTATAATCCCTTACCTTTTTTTTTTGTCCCACTTACTGGTTACAAAAATTTGGACTACATATAAATAATCTGCCACACGTTAAAGAGAGGAAATTTTTGAATGGGCCATAGGGGAAAAGAAGAAAGCAAAGAAACTTGATGGTTGTGATCAAAACCGAGCTCTGGATACTTTTACTAGGTGATAAGGACTTAATTTAATGTATGGGGTTGAGAGTAGGGATGATTTTGTTCCTTTTCCTCTTTGTACTATGGCCTCCAGACCCATGTGGCAATTAGTCCACAGGGGTCCCCTGGCTTTTGGAATTAACTCTCCTAGGGGTATGGGAACACAGGAAAGCTCCACAAGCTTTGCATCTTCAGATTGCTGGATCCACCCTCCTATCTCTATGCAATAAGAAGGAAGAGCACAGACTTGTCCTGTGGGGGAGAACTATTTTGGACTTGGGGTTACCTTGGGGTAACAGATCAATGTGGACAGATCAGTGACTTAAGCAAGTCTGTAGACATGCTAAGAACATAAGAAAAGCCCTGCTGGATCAGACCAAGGCCTATCAAGTCCAGCAGTCTGATCACACAGTGGCCAACCAGGGGTCTCAAGAAGCCCCCAAACAAGACGACTGCAGCACCACCATCCTGCCTGTGTTCCACCGCACCCAATATAATAGGCATGCTCCTCTGATACTAGAGAGAATAGGTATGCAGCGTGACTAGTATCCATTCTAACTAATAGCCATTAATACCCCTTTCCTCCACGAACATGTCCACTCCTTTCTTAATGCTGTTCAAGTTGGCAGCCATCACCACATCCTGGGGCAGGGGAGTTCTACAATTTAAGTATGCGTTGTGTGAAGAAATATTTCCTTTTATCTGTTTTGAATGTCTTGCCCTTCAGCTTCATCAGATGACCCCGAGTTCTAGTATTATGAGAGAGGGAGAAAATCTTCTCCCTGTCTGCTGTCTCCATACCATGCATAATTTTATAGACCTCTGTGATGTCTCCCCTTAACAGCCTTCTTTCCAAGCTAACATTCGGGTATAGTTGCAACAAAGGTAACATGGGTCTGGCAATATAAAGTCAAGATACTGATGGTACTGCGGACACTGACACATCTTTCGGTCCTGGAGGTCTGGACTCAAAGTGTAGTCAGCAAGCAGGGATGAGACTGACAGGGGAAAAGGCATTTCTACCCCTCCTACTTGGACGTGCCATCTCTCCCTTTCGCTTAGGGCAGTTGTGCACTAAACAACTTCTTGCAAAAAAAAAATAAAACTAATAAAATTGGGTTTGAGTGCCTCTGAACTTGCTGCATTCCTGGAATGTGTTAACCTTAGAGAAAGATGTTCACATACTCGAAGTTTTATGTCCTCTTGGTGTACCTTCATTAAAACAGGTGCAAAAAAATGAATCATTAAGCTTTTAGCAACAAGTCTAGAGAGAACTTTCTACTGAAGAATTTCTTTTAGGAGCTATTAGTGGTTCTGACTGAGGTGGTTTACATCTATTGAATGACAGTTTAAGAACCCCCCTTTCGGTGAGAAAAGCTTTTAAGGTGTTAGAAAATTGTGGGACTTCGGTAGTGCTAAAGCCAAATTGCCTTAGCTTCAAATGAGCATCTACATTGCCTTGATTACTACTATAGAGACTTGCCGACATGCTGCCTTTTATTGCCTTTATAAGGTCTTCGTTATCTCTTTTGCTTTCAGGCCAATGTGGCTTTTCAGGCCATTGCAGCACACATTAGCTATTGCAGTAGCCAGTTTTAAAGGGCAGTCTTAGGCTCTTCTGCCAATTAATACACTGTTGTTTTATTTATATATGTGGCTGCAGGCAGCTTACAATTACCAATATTTTTAAAAAAATACAAAATGCAGTTAAATCCTATTTACCCTTCTCCATGAAAATGCCTGCAGGTTAAATTCCATTAAAAACCTCACAAATAAAATTGACTCATAACACCTCCTACAATAGGGTCGCCAGGTCCCTCTTCATCACTGGTGGGAGGTTTTTGGGGCGGAGCCTGAGGAGGGCGGGGTTTGGGGAGGGGAGGGACTTTAATGCCATAGAGTCTAATTGCCAAAGGGGCCATTTTCTCCAGGTGAACTGATCTCTATTGGCTGGAAATCAGTTGTAATTGCAGGAGATCTCCAGCTAGTACCTGGAGGTTGGCAACCCTGTCCTACAACCTTGTAGGAACAGATTGGGATCCTCATCCTTTCTGTGAGCACCTTTGGAATTTTGAGAGGGGGTGGCTAATGCCAAACCCAAAATTGCTTCTGCAGGAGGTGGAACTGAACCCAAGATGGCTTCCACAGGAGGTGAATCCAAAGACAATACTTCTCTCCTTGCTTTGCAGAACAATCACAGAAGGTGAATAAAAAGAAATGGAGGAAAGCCTGATATGGAAGAAGGGAGAAAGAGTAGGGGGAATCAAAAAAGGAAAGCCCGAAGGGGGAATGGAACCACAAGCCCAGTGGTTTACCATTCCTCCAGTGGCTGTGGCTGTTGTTGCAGCTGTGGAAAGCCCTTTCATTTGAAGGAGGGCAGCCAATAAAAAGCTATACTTCACAGTGGCCCAACTTACTTTCTGAAAAGCTCGAGGGGGGCAGGGAAAGTACTAGCAGGTTTCATGATGCCGACAACACCACGTTGGTTGGAGAACTCTGCTCTAGTAGATGCCAAGCAAAATACCTTAAGCAGTGGATTAACTAGGATTGGTCTGTGATTAATTGTATGTTCCATTGCATATTTTTTAATTCAGACAATTGCTATATAATTATTCAGTATTAGTTAACAAATGCTTCAATTTGCAAACCACCTTGAATACAAAAAAGTCCATTCCTAAACATCATCCTCTAAGGAAAACACAAACAAAAGCCCAATTTTTTAAAAAATGATTATAGAGTTTTAGGGCTTTGTGATAAATTGAAATTTGCTTTGAAATAAAAGTCCTGAATCTTCAATGAAAATATAAATGATAATATTTTTTGTTCCTTGAGGAGTGGGGTGAGATGTTATGGCTTTCTAGTTAAAAATTTATTCCTCAGAGTAAATGGGTCATAGTAGATAATGATTTTTGCACACAAATATTCAAAACTTGGGGTTGCCATGCTCGCAATGTCCCATGTGACTGCATTCATGATTTGGTTCTTAGTTTAAAATGAATGGTTTATTGAATGGCTTTCTGTCTAGGCAGCTGATGGGAATTCAGCATCATGACCAGCTGCTGTTGAAGCATGATCACAAAGTACTTGCATTGCTTCAATCATGTTTGATCCAGGGTTATCATGGGGAAGTCATGCCTCATTTCAATTTGACTACATTTTTGCTTGCATGCATTGCTATTGCATCTGTGCAGCATTAAATCATTTAGGAGAATTCTCAGCATTAATTGGACCAAACCCCAGTCCCCAGGGGACAATGCAAGAATATTTATGTACTTAAAACCAGCAACATTAAAGTATGTGCTGCTTTTGTGCTGGTGGCTGTTCAGAATTTTTACTAGAAAGCCATAGGCAAAGTCCCAAGGCTGCATGCTCAACTGTTTTAATGTTTTGTTTATTTACTTATTTACGTTATTTATAGTCCACCTTTCTCACTGGGACTCAAGGCAGAATGCCCTCTTTCTTGATGACAAAGCACCTTCTTCACACCATCCTTGGGTGCCAGGACCCATTCCTTTCTTTGCCCCCTGTAAGCATAAATAATACACACTTGCACATTCAATTTTGGATTGTTAGTTGGTTTGATTGGGATTTATATGTTGAGACCATAACACCGCCCATCCCCCCCAATTCTGAATGCTTCTCAATATTTGTAGGTTGTCCTATTAATAGGGTCTCCAGGTCCCTCTTCACCACCAGCAGGAGGTTTTGGGGGCGGAGCCTGAAGAAGGTGAGGTTTGGGGAGGGACTTCAATGCCTTAGAGTCCAATTGCCAAAGCAGCCATTTTCTCCATGTGAACTGATCTCTATCGGCTGGAGATCAGTTGTAATAGCAGGAGATCTCCAGCTAGTACCTGGAGGTTGGCAACCCTATCTATTAACAATCACTAAATTAATATTTTTTCTATCTTATACTTTGGCTGAATGGTTAGGGAGACAGTTACAGCAAAGGAGTACCAAGAACAGGAAGGCCCACAGTATTTACAATGTGATTTATTGTTTGTTTGTTTTTATCTGAAAGGTGTCATATGAGAGACAGGGAGGGGAATGAAAAAAGCAGTGCAAGAATGCATGTGCGGCAAAACATTTGCAATCCAATTTTGAACACTAAACCCCCCCCCCCACCTTTATTGTGAAGTTCAAGAGCACTGTTCATAATGTCTCAACAAATTGCACACCTGAACACATGGGTAATTGAGTGTCCTTGGTTTCCCATTTGAAAGCTACACAGGGTGCATTAAGACAAGGACAATATATCGTTTATGCTTCCTCTCCCCCGCTTTTCTGTTGTAACATCCAAAGCATGTAAGATGGATGTAAGATAGATTCATGCCTCTTTTCTGCTTATCAAGTAAGGATTAAAGATGAATGATATATACTGTATGGGTTCTGAATCATATATATGGCATCCATTTTTCCTGGAACATTACCTTAACCCTTGCAGTGAGATCAGGTTGTATTACCAATAGCAGTCATCTTCAAGAGATGTTGCAGAACAGATTCAGAGAGTAAAATACCTCTGTGGGTACTTTACCACTTTCTGCTTATTTGTCCATCTCTCAGAAGGCTTTGTTTGGGCAAGCTCCTGTGAAGCAAACGTAACCTTGGACAAAGGTTTTTGAATAATGGACTGAGTTACCTTCAGCATGAGGAGTATCTTTACAGTTCCTTTTGAAGGTTCACAGAAGAAGAAGGAACAGCAAAATGAAACCATTTCCCAATCATATCAATGCAAATTCTGGCATTTTCATATAGTTATATACCGGTATTTAAAAGGAGGGGGACCCTATTCCTAGTGACCTGAGGCATAGAAAATGTAATCTACATATTTAAATATCATGGCTTTAATTTTTTTTAATTGAAGTTGTGCTGCTGGATTTCTTTTTAAAACACTACTTTTTGGACCACCGGAAAGTTCTGCTTGTTGAAAGGATGCATTATCTGGCTGATATTAAGCCTCTAATTTTAACAAGGAGAGGGTAAGCATGTTAACTGGACTTCAATGAGCTTAATTTCACTATGTTCAAGGCAATATATCGGCTATTATGCCAAACTGAATAACATCCATTAAAAATACATCTGCTGTCTTTAAGTCGTTGAAAGTGCTTGAAACAGTAAACTCTAAGGTACTTTACATCAGCTAGAAAGTTTCAGTTGGTAGAAAATATTATATTGGCTTCTCTGAATTTGCCTCAGTTGCAAAACATTGTTAGTGACAGAAGGAATCCATGAATCCAATAATAATGTCATTGTTTCTTTTTCATGTGCTTATTTTCAAAGCACTAGGTCATAGGCCTGACAGAAATGAGAAAGGTCTTGAGTATTAGACATGCGTTGCCATTGACTGTTCAACAACTAAGTATGAAGAGGTGTATTCTAGAAAAGAAAGTAAAACCCAGCAGAACTGTGGCTAAATCTGACAGCACTTCTTCGGGTTATGGAAGTGGGGTAGTTCAAGTCAAAGAGGCTGTCGGCATTGTTTACTACTATGGCTCTACATGTTCTCCTTGCACACACTTGGGAACATTTACAAAGTTGCCCCTTTTTACAGTCGTCAAAGTCTCAAAACTAGGGTTACCAACCTCCAGGTAGTTCAAAACAAAAAGACTACAAGGTACTGTGGGGAAAGTCCAACAAGAAAATGACAGCACCCAGGCTCAAATGACAAGGATTGTAATGCAAAAATGGAACAATGACAACCTCAACAATGCAAATACAAATAGTATACAAGGAAACAGACAAACAGCTTAAAATCACCTACAAACCAAAAATACCGTGGGGAAGCGGAGGAGCCGCAAATCCCATGTCTCAAATCCTAGTAGCTGGATAAAAAATCCAATTAACGTCCGACAGAGCAATCAAGGCGTGAATACGATGATTCCGTTCAAGTAGATCAAAAACACTAGCGAGCTGTAGGCTTGTGATTGTAACTTCAGACGCAGCCACAAACAGGTAAGTAGAAGTAATCTGGTATGCGAGGACACGTGACTATAGGAACGTGTGATCTATGTTGCTTTGACACATTTCGCAGAGGGCTTCTTCAGCCTAAGATAGGTGAACAAAAAACATATATTCATAGTGATATAATAACTATGAAGAACTATAAAACCAACCTTGCTAAATAACAGTATAAGTAAACCATAATACATGGTAATACAAATTTTACAATCTATATATAAATGAATAAATCTATATATAAAACATTCAAAGCTTACCAATTCCTTAGATATTATAATATTAGTAATTTCCAGAGTAGAAATACCCTGACCATTACTCCTTGAAGGAATGCTGAACTTTCTTTGAATATTCGTGATAACCTCTTTTAACTCTTACAGATGACAGCGCTCTTCGAAGTTGTTATAAAGGAGGACTTGTGATTGAATTATACCTGACTTTACAAACGTACAATAATAATATTGTTCTTTGCTATATGGAATTCAAGAAAATTGGACTATCATGTGAAGAGGCACTCCTTGGCACCAACTGTAAGCTGTAGTACTGAGCAGGTATGTAGCCTTCTCGGTCGCTTATAATACTGAGATGATTCAGTATCATTTGGGAATTTGGTAAAGAAGATCCCATCACGGATTAATGACAGGTAAGAAGATTTCAGAGAAATGGGATAAAAATGGTTATACCAGTTGTAGTACTGAAAGCAGAAGGGAATTTTACCCAAGAATTTTACTATTTTTGTTGTTTTTGAGATGGGAAAAGTAGTTTAAACCTTTGTGTTTGAAAAAGTTTGGAAGTATATGGTCTTTTATGCATGGCTGTTTCACTCGCCATCACCCCTCTGATGACTTCGGGTCTTTGGATTATGTGTGCCATTTCTGACCGTCAGAGGTCACCTCGCTCTCCCCCTGAGTTCCCCCGGATTTTACTCGTGTTTTCCAGGACCTGTTTTATCTCGAGTTTGGAAATGCAGGGGGAGATCGAGGAGACCTCTGCCAGCCAGAAATGGCATGCATAATCAAAACAAAGACCCGAAGTTGTCAAAGGGGTGATGGCGAGTGAAACAGCCATGTATAAAAGACCTATGTGCCAACACATCAGGTGTGCCTTTCAGGGGTACCCTTCATTTAGTTTTGGCAAACCCATTGTGTAACCTCCATTTAGGGGTGCAGCTGCAGCATCTGCTTTGGAAACCAACGTCAGAGCATCTGCTTTGCATGTCAAAGGTCCCAGGTTCAATCCCTGGCATCTCCAGTTCAAAGGCTCATGCAATCAGTGATGTGGAAGACCTCTTTTACCTGGGATCCTGGATAGCCACTGCCAATCAGATTAAGGAATACTGACATTAATAGACCAACAGTCTGATTCAGTGTGTGGCCGCTTCATACATACTTGCCCAAGGCATGCCACATATGAAGATACGAGACAACAGCTTGGCCAGGCTGTGCTTAGGTGGCCTGACCATGGCTGCCTTTATTGGGCAAATCCACCCTGACTCCAAACTTGGCCAGTATCTTCTGACAGCTTTGTTTATCATCACCTGCACATGATGTACCAAGAAGGTGCCCAGCCCCTGATGTGCCACACGGCCATTTTATCAAATTTGGAAAGATGTTGCTCAGTAACTAAAGGAACTGCTTCCCAGCCACACCCTGCCACACGGCCAGCCACACCCTGCCACACGGCCAGTGATGCGCTGTTCTGGACATGCCATTCAGCACTCTCAATGTCTCAGGGTGCTTGCCAATCATTCCTACCTATCATGAAGATAGATCATGATAGTCTGTTTGTAGCAGTAGAAAAGAGCAAGAGTCCAGTTAGCACCTTAAAGGCTAACAACATTTCTGGCAGGGTATCAGTTTTCATGAGCTACAGCTCACTTCTTCAGGCATCTGAAGAATTTTGTCAGTCTTTAAGGTGCTTCTGGACTCTTGCTCTTTTCTACTGCTGCCTATCATGAGTAATCCATCCTATTCCTACCAAACTAGTTATGACCTAAACAGTCAGCTACCAGGCCTATTTAGCCCATCCTCTCCTATGATATCACGGAGCAGGCAAAAAAAGGTCCCCCTTATAGCCAATCCAGGGAAGCCCCCCAAATTCCTGCTCAGCCCCATTAGTGACCAGTTAATCCCAATATGCCTCTGGGGGGTTGAGGTGGGTCAGCAGCCAGCAGCAAAAGCCTGGCTGAGGGTGGCGCGGACAGAATATATGCTTGTAACATATGCCTATCCATTGGCTGGATCTATTGAGGAATTGCCTAATCGAGCCTCGTGCTCCATTTGAATTCACGGGCTCAAGGCAAACCGATCCCTGGTTTAATTGCCAGGTATTCCACTTTTATTCAGTAGGCGTTAGTAACATTAGGAAGCTACAACTACAGGGATGGGGCCCATTGTACAGGTGCTTTAAACGTAATGTCATGTAACTGACTCTGTCCATGCAGTTTTAGCTTCCAAACATTATAGGGCAGCGCAAAAAGAAGCTAAAGGGAAGGTGGACTGCTGTGGCAATGTGGAAAGGGCCTCTGAGCCCAGCTATTTCTGATTCCCCTAAAGCTGCTGACAAGAGATCTATTTACCGGCTGGTGAACTGGCAGCTATTATTTTGTGTTACATCCACGCATGCTTATCTCTTGCTGTCTTATCAGATAAATGTTTGAACTATCTTCCTGGAAAAGCATTGTTTTGGACTGGCACTGGGTGATATGAATTCTCTGTCCCTGGAAATCCATCTGTACTGTCTGAGTCACACGTCACTTGGTGAAAAAGCATGTGTGAACAACTCTGCATGAGAATCGGCCCTGAAAGTTTGTGCCTGACTATACGAGCCATAAAATATTGTGAGAATGTAACACAGGTACCTGGAGTGCTTTTAAAGCTATCTGTCTAGCAACAAATGGATTGTACAGGTCACTGGATGAATTAACTTAGGGGAACTTAATGTAGTGCAAATGAGAAAAGTGCCCTGCGTATTACTTTGTCATATCAGGTAAAGGAAAGTGTATTGCAGTTTGAAACACATTTTATTTTCATGAATTTTTTAAAGGATGTCTAACATTCATTCAGGGTTCTCCTGGTCCTACACTTTAAAAAGATTCTCTTAATGCTCAGCAGTATTTCAAATAGCTTGACCTAATTAGTGCAGAGGGTAAAAAAAAAATCCTTTAATTTCTTGGCAATTTTTTTAGCAAGTTTGCTGAAACTGAGTGGCAAATGAATACAAAGTGCAAACTTCATAGAATATGCATATTGAATGGGATGTTCTATAAAGATAGATTTGTTTCACGGAAACACAAGCTGAAATGCTTGAGAATGCCATGATTTACTTTCTGTTCCAGTAACTATCAATTTACATAGCTTATAAGCTTCTCTGGGCATTGGCTATCTCCTTGTTGCATGTAGAATCCTTAGCAAAATACAAGCTCAGATCCATAATACACATAATTTAGTTTAATGTCTTCTCAAGAATTCCAGTTTTTAAGTGGGTAATATTTAATTATTTTCACATGGGTTAAAAATTATTCCTCTGACCATATGAAAACACAGTATTAGAGTGGCAGATTTATTTTAGTTTTTTTTTTTTTTTTTTTTAAATCAATAGATATTGGTTCTTGTAGGTTATCCGGGCTGTGTGACTGTGGTCTTGGTATTTTCTTTCCTGACGTTTTGACAGCAGCTGTGGCAGGCATCTTCAGAGGAGTAACACTGAAGGACAGTGTCTCTCAATAATCAATAGATAGTTTCCCAGTTTGTTAGATGGCTGGATTCCTCAAGGTGCTAGAACTCACTGGCCTTCTCTTTGTTAATCTATATGTTTCAAAGTGCAGCCTTCACAAATTTATAGGATATTTCCATTAACTTCATTGTGTTACGGGGAATGCTGGGGGTATTCACTATTTAGATGGGGAAATTAGCTTATTGGAGACTGAATTTAGAGCTCTAACGAGACGCTTGATTTAAAGCGGAGTCTTTGACTTTTGTATACGAGGGATGAGCAAATCGAGAGGAATAAACTAGCAGAAACCAATTTAACAAGTAAAACAGATTGTCTTATCAAGTAGATCAAGTTCTTATTATTTATATTAAGTTGTATTTACTGATCAGAAAACAATGTGTATCAAAATCTTTATCGTGTGCATGTATCACATACCATTTCAGTAATTTTACACTAAGGACTGTATAGAGCAGTGATGGCGAACCCTTTAGAGACTGAGTGCCCAAACTGCAACCCAAAACCCATTTATTTATCGCCAAGTGCCAATACGGCAATTTAACCTGAATACTGAGGTTTTAGTTTAGAAAAAAACAACTCATACATTCACATATTTTCGTTAAAAAAAAACACAATAACAGAGTTTTCAATTATACAAACAACTTTTTATTGAAAGGTAAAAGTTTGCATTTGGCATGCATCTCTCCAGGACTCGTCCTCTGCTCAGCCACTGGACATTATTGTACATAAGTAAACAATTATACTGTGCCTGAACCTCCTCAAGAAGTGCTTGAAACTGTCGACAATTCAGAGCACGAGCCATGATGTAATTCACCATTTTTGTGACATCTTTGAGGACATCATCAATTTTTTTTTGGAATTTTTTTTTGGAAGCAAGGAAATAAGAAAGGAGGAACAAGAAGGATCCATAAAAGAACAGGGGCTTTTTGTTCCATTGCAGCCTTGTCTCCTCTTTCCTGTGAACTACAATTCCCAAAAACCCTTGCAAGTGAGTGAGTGAGTGAGTGAGTGAGTGAGAGAGAGAGAGAGAGAGAGAGAGAGAGAGAGAGAGAGAGAGGACTGAACCCTCTGAAGACAGGCGGGGCACCCCGACAAACAGCTGAGCTGCCCTGCAGCCTCCCCTGCAGCCTCCCCGTCCAAACTGAAGAGGGGCGGGGTGCCCGACAAACAGCTGAGCTGCGGCTGCAGCTCAGCTGAGAGAGGGAGGGGCTTGCCCCGGGTGCAAGGAGAGGGAGGGCGCCAGCACAGGCTTGGGGAGCATGGGCTTGGGGAGAAGGAGCACCGCCCTCAGCACACTTACCACGGCAACACGGCACAGCCCTAGGCAGACCGGTTGGCTCCGCGCATGCCCACAGAGAGGGCTCGGCATGCCAGCTTCGGCATGCGTGCCATAGGTTCGCCAACACGGGTATAGAGAGTTTTAATGGTTCTGCATGCTATTTTCATGTGCTTTCTTCAAAAGTAATAAGCAAAAACATGCACTTTCACATCTACACAAATAGTACATGCGTGAATGTATAGATTTTCTGAACAGGATATACAGTGAAATTCCACTTTGGAGATTGACTATTATTTGCCTTGTCTGATTCGCCCACTGTTTTGCTTTTAGTGCACGATGAGAAATGATTTCTCATTTGTATAATAGAAATTACTTTGTGCTGTCCTCCAAAAATTTCTGTGGATAATGACTGTTTTCAAACCTGACAACTTAATCACTTTGGTATATTTTCGAAGTGGGATTGTTTACTCTCTTGTAATAGGGGAGAAAGAAGGCTTATTCACTTTTTCTGCCTTAAAAATTCTTTCCTGCTCTTAAAACTTCTATTGTCATTTAACAACCCACACTTAGGTTGCTTAATTGGACACTATTTCTCTTAAAAGCATTAGAAGCAGACTCCATGCAATTTAAATGTCACCATGCAATTATTTGGCACTCTATCTTTTCTTTAAAAAAAAGGGGGGGAAGAGAAAAAGAAACATAGGTATACTATTAAACTGTGATGCCCAACATTTGCCTTTTTAGAATTTGTCAATGAAATTTGTCAGGATTTAGAAGGAAGCTTGATTTGGCAAGATAAGATCTCTTGCATGGCCTTGACCTATAAGAAAGCTTTGTTTGCATGCGATTTGGAATTTCATCTTGTGTTCCTCGGCTAGGTTTAAAGAGCAGCTTGCAGAGATGGCAGCGGAAGGAGAAATGACCCAGTAAAGCTCACATGATAATGCAATAACATTGCTGAATTCGCAAACCTGCAATTTTTCACTGGTGCATGAGCGCTAATGGACAGATGAATGTTATGCCTAAAAGTTGTGGTGTTTATTTCACTGGAGAACAGATCCACGTGTGTTTTCTTTTTTGTGCATCAGATCTTGTTCCTCCACCGTGACAGTCATTTATGCATGTAAGATCTCTGTGTGTATTTTCAGTGTGCATATGAAGGCACTTTATCAAGACACATGTATATAAAATCCTGATGCCAAATTCATTCCCACATATAATAATATTACAGGATCTAATAACATCAGCCACACCATCCTGGGCTCATCCACTTACTTATCCTCCAACTTATTATAAATGATCCAGTGTCAATGTATGTCTGCTCTATATATTGGACAAACAAGGGTGGTCCCTATGCAAAAGAGTAAATGGGCACAAATCATCATCATTACCTTTATTAGGCATTTACATCAGCATACAATATAGAGAATTGCGACATCTGTTAAAACAGATTACATTAAAATGACATTACTTAGAAGTACGAACAAACTGCTCACGAATCCTTTGGGGCACAAATCTGATATTAAAAATCAGCGTTCAGAAATTATTAGGGGAAACATTTTAACCTCCCAGGACATACTGTGGCTAATTTAAAGGCCATTGTTTTGATAATGGAAAAAAGGCACTCACCCTTCCTGAAATATATATGGGTCATTCAAGCAGAATCATTAAAGTAATTAAAGGCCATTGCTCTGCTGCAAAACAACTATACAGGTAGGTTCCAAGGAGAGGAGAGAGTGCTGAGTTAGAATTAATTGACAAATTCAAGACAATGTACCCTCCCTATTGGCCTCACAGGGACATTCCTTACTCCCAACAGGTGCTCACAGCTCACATATCCCACCCCTAATTTGTTCTATGACCTCATTTCATCCTGCCGTAGATTTGATGTTCATTCTTTTCTGATGTGGGTGGTCGGAAATGTCTCACTCTCTAGGTGAACTGATTTATCTTTTGATTGGATCTTATGTTATACCAGCCTGTCTTTGACAATCTCCCCCGCTCTGCTTCTGAATATTTAATCTAGCCTGATGGATGTACACTTCTCTGCATCTGAGGAAGTGAGCTCTGACTCATGATTTCTCATGCTGAAATGAATTTGGGTTAGTCATTTATCCATGGCTGTTTCACTCACCATCACTCCTCCATTGACTTTGGGTCTTTGCGTTGATTATGCATGTCATTCCTGACCTTCAGAGGTCACCTAACTCTCCCCCTGCCTTTCCCCTTGTTTTGCCCATGTTTTCAGAGACTTGCTTTATCTCGAATTTGAAAATGCGGACAAAATGCAGAGAGAAATGGAATGCATTATCACCACAAAGACCTGAAGTTGTCGGAGGGGTGACTGCAAGGGAAACAGCCATGCATAAAAGGCCTTAGTCTGAAATCACCAAACTTGGCTTTCACAATGTTTAAATAAGCATGGGAGGGACCACAACAGGTAGGGCACCTGTTTTGCATGTGTCAAGGCCCTGGGGCTAATCCTTGACACCTCTAGTTAACAAGATTTCAAGCAACAAGATTTAACCTTGAGTCTTGCAAAGCTACCGCCAGTGGAAATATATGAGGTGGCCCATTATAAGATGGCTCTTTATATTATTCTACTAAAATCCTACTGAATGGTGGCTGTGCTAATTTTTGCTCTTCTTTGCATGTCCATATTCATTCTTGAACCTTGGCTTTCGGGCACTCTTTGCATGCATCTCTAGCATTGAACTGAACATTACTAGGCATGCAACTGTGCTCAATGTCTTACTCACTTGTTTCTCAGGTAAAATCTCCCCACTATGCATTTCCTTGCCCCTGCTTCACAACACTAGCTGTCTGAGAGAACAACACCTGTACAACTCAGTAATATATTATACTATTTTATATTAGATGGATTCTTGTTGGTTCTGCTGGGTGTGCTAAGGAGTGGCGGGTTGACACAGCACTGATGGATGTGCATCTAAGGAAGTGAGCTCTAACTCAAGAATGCTCATGCTGAAATAAATTTTGTTAGTCTACTGGACTCCTGGTGCAACTGGACTCCTGTGTAATTATAAATCATAGTTTTAGTGTTATTTTCCTTTATTTCCTGCATAGTCTGAACAGTTATGGTGTTAAGAGACATGCTGTTAGGCTAGGGCTGTCAGGTCCCTCTACGCCACTGGTGGGAACTTCATGGGGGTGGGGCTGGGGTGGTGATCTGTGTGCACCCTAGGTTTACCCCAGAAGCACTGGCATTGCACGGAACACTCTTGTGCATTCCTCCAAAAACTCTGTGGAAACCATAGAGTTTTTGAAAAGAGTGCTACCATGTTCTCATCATGATGCAGGTGCTTTCAGGGTAAAACCAGAATTGATATCGTCGCGCAGTGCGTGCACAGATTGCTGCCCCCCTCAGTTGGCCTGCTTCTGCCCGCCTACCATCTATGGGGTGGCGGGCAGCCCGGTTAATTGATGGGCAATTGCTCACCATAACCAGGAATATAGGAACCCTATCTTAGCCTATATAGAGTGGCGAGAGAATTTTAAAGCATTTTCTTATGTAGTTAGATAGTTGATGAACCTTTATTGTTTTCTCACCCAAGGTACCTGAAGACACCTCTACCTTCAGGGAAGAGTTTTTTGCAGTTTTCTGTTGGGAACAATAAGTGAAAAGAGTATGATTAAGAGGTTGGCTACCATCTTAGAATTTCAGACTTATGCTATTTACTTTATGACTACTATTGCCTCTCTGTATGCATGGCTGGCTGTACAAAGGGGCAAAATGCAGCAGCGGCCTTGGCAGGGGGTGGAAGTCTCTATTGTCTTCGTACTGTTGCCGCACTGCTACCCACCATCCACCAAGGAGCTGAAGCAGCCAGTTCTGTTTCCATCCTTTAAAGCTGGTATTGCAAACCATACATGCACAACAGGACTTCTCAAACTCCTTCAAAATGCAAGAGTTTGGGAAGACCCATTGGGCATGCATGTCTTGCCACAGTGTCTTTAAAGACGTTTGAGGAATAAAGTGGGATGAGGGTTAGCTTCTCTAGCTCCCAGATGGGAATGATGGTAGATGAATTGGTGGCAGCAAGTAGTGGCAGCTGGGACTCAAAGGAGCCACCACCATTGTCTGCCACCACCACTATTCAGTTTGTGAATAAACACATATTACAAAGACACCAGGGGGGGATTCCCCCCCCCACGAGCTCCTGTTGGGGGGGAAAAGCAGGATTGTGGGCATGATGGCAGTTTCCCCCCAGGAATTGATGTCATCACGTTTGCGATTCCATCCCTTATCTTGTACTCTCTCTTCACAAGAAAACTGACCACTCTAGGAAGAAAGGCATATATAAATCTTTTGAACTGCTTTAATGCACAACATATAGTATGCACCCTGGAATATTGGAAATCACCGCTTCATTGTTTGAAAATAAGTTTATAGCCTGGATTACTATGGAGATCAGGAGGAACTGCTAGAACAAACTGTGATTTAGCAATCGACATTTTTCATACCTTTACAACACTATTTTCGCACCCAATGTCATGACATATATTAGTTTCCACAGTACAATATATTGCCATAAGATGCTGTTAGTTGTACCTAGTGGAGACTTTTGCACGTTGGCATAATATACAGTATAAGTGCTATAGACAAGGTCCACTGTGAGATGAAAGTGGAATAGTAATAATAATAAATGATTATCTTCCCAAGTAGATTTCCTCCTATTTTTTTTAAATGGTTGAATGTAAGATAGCTACAAACTGAGCAGATGGTCAAACATACAAGAAGAGATACCAAGAGGCTAAAATAGAGGCTTTAAATGTGAGATGGAAGAGTCTCTTTTCACAAAACAATTGCCTTTATATGAGATTTTTCCAGCTCAAAATAATCGCCTCTTCAGTTCATCTCTGCAGAGTATATTGCTAACCCATTAAAATGTGTTAATGTAAGTACAAGAGGGAACCAGTTAGCTCATTATGTGCGCTAAGGGCTTGAAATAGAACTAGTTGTTGCAGACTTGTGTGCCAAAAAAAGGTAATCAAAAACTCCAAACAACCTATTGTTGAAGAAGAACTGTATTGGGTCCTTGTGCTCCAAGAGGCCATCTAAACAGCCCTCTTGTCTTCCATTCATATATTTTTAAATACAAATTATCTCAGATTTTGATCCATTTCATGTTGTTTCTTTATTTGATTCTCTAAAAGAGAGAGTGTCACCCCCACCCTATACACATTGCATCAGAAATTTCCCCTTGTAGCGTACTTAAGTCTGTGGCCTACTTAGTTCATCAGTTGAAACAGGTGTGCAATTTCTGTATGACGTTAATTAATTATCCTTGGATACTGAGCAAATGTATGCCATTTCTTGCAAGGAGAAGGATAGTGTAACATCTGCTGCTTTATAAAAATTAATGCATATAGGGGACTGGCAATATGAAACAAAGGAGCTCTTATGTGTGTGAGAGACACCTCCCTAATTTCTTCTAGTGTTACCCCTAGAACTGCATCTCTCAGTACAACAGCTCATGGAGGACTGGTTTCTACTTTAATGTACAATTATTACAGGTTGGCTGTGGGAGAAAAGAAGCTGTAGAAGCAGAGGATGGCAGGCCAAGATAATATCATATATGTTCTCTTGTGGGATTTTGCAGTGCTTTTATGTAACCATGAAAGCGTCCCTCATCATGTCAGTGAAACAAAATTGCCTGAAAAATATATAAAGGTATAAACTGAAGAAGCGAGCTTTGGCTCATGAAAGCTCCTGTCCTTCCAGAAATCTTGTTAGTCTTTACGGTGCTACTGGACTCTTGTTCTTTTCTACTGCTACTGACAGGCTAAATGGCTACCCATTGTGATCTATCTGCCTGAAAAATAGGGTTGTCAGGTGGGTGATACTGGTGGGCCCACCAATCCATCCAGCTGCTCCAGAGCTGGGGTTGCATGTAGGGTTGCTAGGTCCTGCTTTGCCATCAGCAGGAGGATTTTGAGGTGGAGCCTGAGGAGGGAGAGGTTTTGGGAGGGAGGGAGTTCAATGCCATAGAGTCCCATTGCCAAAGCAGCCATTTTCTCCAGGTGAACTGATCTCTGCCGGCTGGAGATCAGCTGTAATAGCAGGATAGGAAAAAAGCACTCTTGAGAACAGTGCTGAGGGACGTAACCAGCAGCAAGGTCAGACCCAAGAGCATGTCCAGGATCTTAACTGGATCGAGTAGTACTAAAGGCACTCCATACAGATCCAGAGGGGATTTCACTCCAGGGTATAGCCTTCCTTATCACCACCACCACCTCCATCTTGGCCAACTTCAGCTGTATTTTGTATGCTCTTAGCCACTTGGTGGTGGCATCCAGACAATGCCGAAGGATTGCAGCGACAGGATGCTTGCATATGATCTCATCTGTAGAGACAGGTTTCTTCCTCTTGTCTTTAGTCTCAATTATTTTTAGGTTGTACGATACATAAAATGTGTGATTTCCCAAGAGGCTGTCAACGTTCATTTCCCCCCCTTCATTTTGTAATTCTGTTGAAGTATCTGCTTGGTCTTGTAATTTCTGTCTTTTAATTTTGAAATGATGTCATTACATAAATACCCTAAAGCTTTACTAATTATTCAATTTTATCTCTCTGCACCTCCAGCACCTTCATCTCCCAGCCTTTCCTGTTCTGATGGTTGAATTAATTTTGTTTTTATGGAAGCGAGTATGGCTGTTGGTATCCCATTCACCTTTATAGCCAAATTCATTACACTACTTCCTCTCAGGCATTTGGGGGATAAAGTCATTCTACCTTGCCTCCTTTGTCTGGTGGATCATGTAAAGTTTCTTTTTCCTAAATACCTTGCAAGACTTTTAAATCAAGAGTATTTTTAATGGGGGGGGGGATACACCAGAGAATGTTGTGCAGCTCTCTTTACCAGGATCAATGCCAGTTACTTATTTTGTTATGTTAAAATCCATGGTGGTTGTTAACCAGTTTGAGACTTCCTTAAGTGGTTCATTGTATGAATATTGACATTGCTGAAACACTGTGTAGCAATTTTTTTTAAAAAACGTGTACAGATATGTAGTACTCTGGTAAGTGCTCAGACCCAGTGCCACAGACAGATCCATCTTCTAATATTGTAACAATCAATGCTTTCTATTCAGTATCTTCCTAGAAAATGCAAGTTAGGTCTTAAAACAATAGTTTTTAAAGAGAATGCAACGTGATTAATGAGTCTCATAGGGCCTAAGTAGAAATGATCTGAGAGATGCATAATTAGTAACTCTCTTTTTAAGGGCTAATTAGCATCTTCAGTTGGCTGCTTTAGAGACTGGAGAAGGTTGGGTGTATGTGCGCAAAGGCCATGTTTAACCCTCTCTTCCCATGCCTTTCTATGTTATCCATTGCCTCCCAAAGTTGTAATTTTCACTGCAAGAGGGAAAAGAGAGGTACAAGTGCAGTCTGTCTTTTTCCTCCCACAGAGCTAATTGTAGTTTCAGAGAGGATACTTCAAATTGGTGCAAGAGGTATGGGAGAAAAAGGTGAAAAAAATCATTGACCCTTCCACAGTCTTCAATATTATGTGTGTGTGTGTGTGTGTGTTAAGTGCTATCAAGTCGCTTCCGGCTCATGGCAACCCTATGAATCAATGTCCTCTAAAATGTCCTATCTTTGACAGCCTTGCTCAGATCTTGCAAACTGAGGGCTGTGGCTTCCTTTATTATGAGAGACCCTAATTGTGGTCTCTCATAATAATCCTGTCCAATTTGGACTATGGGCCTCCTAGAAACACTAATTTGTTTAATTGTGTTCAAAGAGAATCCTCACTCTGCCATGGAAGCTCGCTAAGTGAGGTTGGGCCGGTCACATGCTGTCAGCCTAATCTACCTCACAAGGGCGTTGTGAGGATAAAATAGAAGAAAATTATGTAAGCCACCTTGGGTCCCCATTGGGGAGAAAGGGGGAGTATAAATGAAGTAAAATAAATAAAGACCTACTCTATTTTTTAAGAGAAACTGTAGTGGAATAAATGCAAACATCAGCAGCAATGGTCCTATCATGCTACCTTTGAGTTTTCCCCTCTCAAATCCACTGTTGCCAAAATGAGCACAGATTTTTAAATGTGCCAGAACATTGCGAAGACTACCATCAAGCCACAACTGACTCATGGCTACCCCAAGTCCATGGTGTTTTCAAGGCAAGAGATGAGCAGAGGTGGTTTGCCATTGTCTTCCTCTGCATAACAACCCCAGTCTTCCTTCATGTTTTACCATTCAGGTACTAACCAGGACCAGTGCTGCTCCAAGCTCTGATGAGATTGGAGTAGTCAGGCTCAGATATATGAAAGCTCTGATGAGTCGGGATTATCAGGCTGACCTCTCCTTTGACAGTAGGGTTGCCAGGTCCCTCCACCACCAGCAGGAGGTTTTTTGGGGAGCAGCCTGAGGAGGGCCGGGTTTGGGGAGAGACTTCAATGCCATAGAGTCCAATTACCAAAGCGGCCACTGTCTCCAGGTGAACTGATCTCTATCAGCTGGAGATCAGTTGTAATAGCGGGAGATTGCCAGCTAGTACCTGGAGGTTGGCAACCCTACTTGAAAGGGATCACCCAAAAACAGGAAATGAAATTTGAAAACCCCAACATAACTTTCAGTGTAACTGTATGGCATGGTGTAATTTCAGTACTGTGTGGGTTTGTCTTTTCCTGTATTATTGGGAGGGCAATTGGCTTCAATAGAGGGGCCTACTCTAACTGTCCTTTGACACCCCCTTCAATCTAATAAACATATAGCCCATTAAATTCTTTATTTTCTCCTATGCTCTCTGACAGAACAATAGCTTGGCTAATGGCTGGGCTGAGGATTGCACAATGGAGCAACTACTCTAGCCATTGGTAGAAGGGAATACTCTTTGAATCCTCTCATGTTTCTGATGTGTGTTGGTGCCATTTTTTTTTTTAGAATCCCATAAACATGAGTTCCGAAACTCACAAAAATGGGAGGATTCTGTTTGCTGAAGGAAAGCTGCATTTTGCAAATGAATAGATTTCTTTTTTCAGTTCTAAGACTTATAAATCATAACATATTGCTCTATTAAATGTCAATATAAAATACAGACTTGGGTTTTTTAAATATATGGATATCTATTTTTTCCAAATGAGGAAAAAATGGCATTGACTCTAGGGTGCAGTGAGAAGGAAGGAACACTGATCCCACAACCCTTTCACAATGTAGACATAAACCGAATTGCTACCTTTTATGCCCATTGAAGTCCATGGGCTTAGGATGGTGTAACTCTTCCAAGGACTGTACGATCAAAGTCTTACAGGGGGCCTGCCAAAAAGCATCTCTCCATGAGAAAACAGAGGGAGCTCAAGCTCAAATGACTGCCATTTCATTGATGGCCTCTGCCTGGCTTGGCTCTTATAGCAAATTCTTAGGAAAATATAGGTTTTCTGATCTGCAAACTTTATTTTTTCTCTTTGAATCCACAGATGACAATTTATTCCATTCTGACATCTGAACCGATAATGTACTTGCAAAGGAAGTAAAGTACACTGTGGTAGCAAGGGTCTGTACGATTAAAAAGGACTTAGAATTCATAGTTGTATTGGTGGAATAAATAGGCCGTAAGGCATGGAAATTATCTGTTGTAGACAACACAAAGAGGATATAATTCACATTTGCGATTGCTTCCCACACATGGAGAATAAACCAGAGATACAGACAATAAATGGGAGAGTAGGAAAAAGACCCATAAATGCATATGGCTGTAAAAAAAAGAGAGAGCTTACTTTATTCTTTGTCATAAAATTGACATATTGCTTAACAATGTGACCTTAGAGTCAGCAAGCCACCCTCAGTAATTGCTTATGCACTTGTATAAAAGGCTTAGTGAAAGTCAAGATGATTGGTAGGAGTAATATAATGTGGAATATATTGCATTGTATTTGGGACCACCCGGATGTCACATGTCACTGAAACAGCATCTACTAAACCCCACAAGGCAGAAAGCCGACAATAACCAAAACACCTAGAGTATATGGCGCATATTCAATCAATGTGCATCATCATTAGATACGAAAGATTTTTTTTATGAGAAGCTGCAGTTGGGGGAAACCCGCTGAAATCATTTTGACAGAACATATGTTTTTGGAATACAGCATTCTGCTCTTACCTAATCGCATAATTATAGGTATGCTGAACTTAAATCTTGCTTTTTGTGTCAAATATATTTTTCCCCTTCTTTTCTTCTTCTTCTGTTAACAGTGAATGTCAAACCTGTGAATGTCAGATTGTCAATGTTCACACTGCAGAGCTGTCAATCTCTGTCTCATCTTGCAAATGTTCAAAATGGAAAGGTATGCTGGGGAATATTAACATTCACACAATCCATATTTGCCCATATATATCTCTGGCATGGGAGTTTATTTTTTTGGACATTCTGAAGGTGAGCGAGCCCGAAGAGCTTTTTGTCACTTCACCTCATGCCACCATGGTCATGTTTGAAAAAGGGAGGATCGTAAGGGTAGACACAACTGCACAAGTCCTTCTGCCCCAATTATTATCCTTTCCCAACTAGGAAAGAATTGAATGGGAAGAACTCACATCTGTTTGCCTGGTTCTGACTTTTATAAAGAGTAATCTACTGCATTACTTCACTCAAATGCTTAAGCACTGCCAGAGTTTGATACGAATGGCTCCATGGTTTCTGCCTCCTGTATAAATCCAAGAGTGAATACTATTTCATAGAAACAGAGAACGGGAAGAGATCCAAAAGGCACTTAGGCCTGTCTACGAGGGAACATTTCTTCAGGACTAGCCCAACACAGAGCACTTATATTGGCCAGATCTTTATATGCAAAGGTGCACTGCAGGTAATCCAAGCACATTTTTCAAGCTCTAACGGAAGGCAGCTAGGTACAGGAGGCACAGTGAACATCATTCCAGTTCCAGCACAAAAAGAGTGCCTGTATACAAATGAGCATTTAGGCGTAACTTGATTATAACTTTCATCGTATCTTCAAAGTGGCTGTTAAGTAGTAAACTATGGATAGAGTAGCAGCCTTATCATTACCAGACAGCAGATAGATTAAGTGGTAGTCATGAGAACATACAGGAAAGTGTGAAATCAATGGAGTAATCAAAGAAGATCTTACAGAAGAGTACAAGTCAAAAATGAATAAAAAATGGGCAAGTGTTTCTGTCTTTGCCTTTCTACACAGGCAGACTCTCTGTTCGATTGGGGTTTTCAAAAATCTGCCAGTTAATAAATTGAAAGGTAAGGTATTATGTCTGGCCAAGAAGAAAAGTCTGCGAAAAGTTGGAATGGTTAAGAATTCAAGATAATCTGGGAACTCTGGGGAAAAAGGGGGTGCTTTGTCCCCAGAAGGAGGGTGCACATTTCCTTCTGGCATCCCCACATAGTTCAAGATGGTCCCTTCGTTCTAAGTCCATGAGTATCTTATTCCTTACTAAAGGGAGGTCTGAGGGAAAACTTGGATAGGAAACTTGAAAGTCTTTCGTCTATTATCATTGTTGAAGAGGACAAAAAAAGGTCAAGCTCAGTCCATTTTAAAAGATCAGGAAGAAAGTCCTGATCTAATAGGGGAAAAATCTAAATTTCACCACAGTTTTCCATGCTAAGACAGAGATGGAGCCAAGGCCAGCCTCGAAGTATAAATTAGAGTTTGTGAACATCACTACTAGATTCAACATCCATTATGTTACCAGGGACCACTTTTTAAGCAGCTGTTAATGTTATTTTTAAAAATGCTGGTGTTTTGATTATGCTAGAACCACACATTTAAAAGCAGGTTGCAACCTGTCCAAACATCTCCAACCAAGAGAAATAAAAACAAAGAACTACTGGCTTCTAGTCATGGCATTTCAAATGACCATCATTTCATACTGCAGATGTCACATCCACATTTGGATGGGAGACCTCTAGGGAACTTCCCCCGATGTTTCAAAGAGAGTTACATGAAGGTGATTGAAAAGGTGCTACATAATGCTTAGAGGAAGGACTTGGACATCTAAGTGGAACAGTAAAAAAAAAAGTAGAAATTTCTGGTGTGGGAGAGGGCATTTTGTGATGCTGGCTTCAGGTTCCCTGCCACTGATCCCCCCACCACCTTCCTCGGTGACCCTGTGCTTTGGTCACTCCATTCCTCAACCCCCATACTCCCCAGTCTCCACCCCAAATCTCCAGGAATTTCCCAACCCAGAGTTGGCAACTCTAATCTCCTTTCCTTCTTAAACTCCAGTACTATGCAAAATTTAAATTAAACATCCCAATGATTCTCACAAGAATTTGCCATCTCCGAAGCAGTATTGCTCTTTAGGCCTACTGATTATATCCTGCAAAAATAAAACCATAGCAACGCCGCAGACAAACTCTACTCCTTCATTTTCCTGGCAGTCTTTTATAAGGTTCATATTTCATCCAGTTGCTCTGAATTTTCAGAAAGCAACAACCTGCCCCTTCCACTCACTTATGTAAACAGCTATTGTCATGAGTCAGCCTGCTGAGGCTTCCTGAACCTTGAAGCAGAGGACCTTGAAGCAGAGAAAGGCAGTCTGTGTTGACGGCAAACGCTGGCTGTTTCTGAAACAGTGTGACTCTGCTTCCGGATGGGACCTTAACACTTTGTTTAGATTATGCTTTTGGTACTGCTGCTTGGAACCTGAACCTAGAGGCAACTTGACATTCAACTTGGACGGAGCTATCTTGAGCTCCCCTCCCATTCATAAAGTGAGCCACAGGCATAGGATGGATTTGCATACATCACTATAATGCATTCAAATATCTCATAACTGCTTTTTATCATAGGATATTCAAGATCAGCAGAAGCACATAATTTTCAACCAGCAACAGACCATTAGGGATGCTGGCCCAGCACACCAATAGAGTCACTGACTTTACATTCAGCTTGTAAAGTGTACCTTCACTTTAGAGGTCACACTCTTTCAATCCCTGAGGTGGCAATGGGAAGTATCATCACTATTACTCTGGCAAATATAAAAGTGTCTTACCCATTGCATATTGCAGTGTTTAATATGGCAGCATGACACCCCCACCCCCCCGGAAACCTGCTGTTCACAAAAAAAACATAAGATTCCCAAAAGTTATTATTTTTCAGATTTTTCATAACTTTCTCTTTCAGCTGACCTGAAGTTTTCAAAGAGCTGCAGTGGTATTTGATCCTTCACGGCAGAGGTACTTGCACAGACTTTCTGTGCTTAAGGCATCGGTAGAATTGGCCAAGTGTTAATGCAGCTTCGCAGAACAGAATACGGTGATATTAGAGAGATGAAATTGAGACAGATATAAATTAGAATTACGGGGGGCAGACACTGACTGAAAGCAGGAGCTGAGTAAAACTTTTTGAAGTTAAAAAGCAGAATCCACACATACTACAGATTCCAGGGTTGCCAGGGTTGGCAATCACCCACCAATCCACCAAGCCACTCTGGAGTGGTGATTGGTTTGAGTGCTAAATCAGCCGCACTGGTGCAGCTTTTCTGGAAGGAAACCTGGACGTGATGTCATCGCATGTGCGCGGCTGCCCCAGCCCCACCCTTAAATCTCCTGCCAATCAAGAGGGGAGACCTGGCAACCCTAACAGCTCCTCTAGATACTCCTAAGATAAGTAAAGATAACAAATACTCTTTCCTACTTGGCACAAATGCTTGTCAGACAAAACATTTGGTTCTCACTTTCAGTTGCTTCCAGTTTAGGTCTGCTCCTGTGGACTGTTACATTTGTTAAGATATGAATAAGAAGGGTTTCCTGCACAAACACAAGGGGTTTAAGCGGAGCCAGGCCTGAGTGGCAGCAGAACCGACTTTCAATGTCTGGGCCTGGCTTTTGAACAAAGGAGTCAATGCATCTGAACACATGCAAAATGTATTTTTTTAAAAAATATTTTATTTATTTCAAAAGGGGGGGTACAAAAGGGAAAAAAAAGGAAAGGAAAGGATAGGATAGGGATAGGGGGCCGTCCGGATAAAGTACATTTGTAGAAAACAGTAATAGCGTTTCAACATAAAAAGGAATTGCATCATAATTACAACTATTTCTCTAATTGATTAAATAAAGTATCTTGTTCCGATAGAAAATATTCACTTTGCCGGGTTTTTTCATTAAACTGTTCAAGAGTTTCTTCATCAGTCATGTTCATCATATGAGTCATTTTAGCCATTAAGGCATATTCCATCATTTTATCTTTCCAGACATCTATATCTGGCATGTTTGATTGTCTCCACCTCTTAGAAAGAACTACTCTTGCTGCTGTTGTGGCATATTTGAATAAGTCTTTTTCTTGGGGAGACAGTTCCGGTGGCATTATGCCAAGTAGAAAACATTTAGGATTCAAGTTGAATTTTTTCTTAGAATGTATTTTTTTTTCCTAATTGCGAATAACCCACAGCCAGTGATCTCATATTGGGCATTATATGACTGGTAGGGTTGCCAACCTGGAGAAAAGGGTTGCTTTGGAAAGTCAGCTGCATGGCATTACACCCTGCTAAGGTCCCTCCCCTCCCCAAACTATGTCCTACTCAGACTCTGCTTCCAAAATCTCCAGGAATTTCCCTGCCCCAAGCTGGCAACAATTATACAATATGATGTATTCATGCAAACACTGACACACACACATTTTTTGAGTATATGAAATCATTCTTCAGGAGCATTTTTATTTCAAATTATTTGGAGGCATAAACTGCAGTCGCAGCAAATGTTCTCAGACCACAGTTTTGCACATTAATCTTGAGTATATCCAAGAACAGGCCTTCAAAATTTGCAGTGAATCTCCCTGCCTACAGAAATCTCTTTTCCATCTCTGCATAGAGAAACCAGAAATTGTGCACCTGATGTATCTTTCATGCATGTTTGAGCCCAGTACTGTTTTGTATTGGAATAAATGGATGGCATTCTGAGATACTGAAGGATGTTTCACAGTTGAGCTATAGGACCCTTTCAGATTACCCTTCTAAACTGGATGTTATCCATTGTTGGCCTGATTCCGAGTAAAGCAATTCAGGGATAAGCGTTTCATACAACTGATTTCAATCCAACTATGAGCCATCTCTAAAGTGCTCTGAAACACTCTGGCCATTTCAAACAGTACTGCACTTCCCTTCACACCTTTTTTCATGGCACATTCTTTTCCAGCTTTTTTTTTTTTGGATGCATTGGATTGCTATGGCGCTATAGCACTATAGCAATTATCTTGGAACATTAAAAAAAAAGCCGAACAAAGAACGCACCCTGGGAAAAGGTGGGGTGGGGGTGGAGTGGAGCGGTCCTTTCGGAAGTGCTTCAGGCATTTTAAACAGCACGCTGCAGCAATGCAGAAGCACAAGGAAGAACGGAAAGACGGGAAAAAGCAGTTTTCATAAAAAAACAACTGGGCCCTGGGATGCCAATGGGACACAAGCAGCTTTGTCTGAAAGGGATTTTAAAAATCTTTTAGCAGCCAGAAGCCCAAACGGTTGTGTCTGCAATGATACAAACCATCCATTAGCAACCGGCTGCTCAAACGGATTATAAGGGAAGTTTGAAAGGGGCTTTCGTTTTGAGTTATATTGTGCTTTAGGGCTTGATTTGTGAAAGAAGATGTGTTCACACTTGTTTAAGGAACAAAACTTTGATGTAAGAACCTGAGATGAGTGGTAGGGATTACTGCAGCACACAAGCACTGGATGGATACATCATTGTGTAAATATATCTCTAGAACAGTTCAATTGTGAGTCTCCAGACCATTAATGTACTTTGATGTAACTGTTCACAGAGGTATGGTGTCTTCTGTGATACCAACAAACTACATGATGAACCACTATAAACATGGCCACACCATGGGGTTTTGCTGTGAGAAACCAGACACCTTGAACCAAGAGGAAAAGCAGGATATAAATGTTTCAATAAATAAATAAATTGTAGTAGTCTTCATCAGGCAAACATGTTATGGAGAAGAGTCTTCAGTGTTTAGTGGAAGGTACTTTGTACGTGCTCTCTTCTTTCTGGGAATATCAGTCAGTCTCAGAACCTGGCATTTAAAAGTGGTTCTGGGACTAAAGTACAGGGAGTCCTGCTGAAACTAAAGCTTGCTGTTACGGCTGATATCCCAGATTTGAAACATTAGGGCTTCTCAGACATTACAATAATGTAATATAGGAGTCCACTAATGATGAGTAAAAATAGGACCTCATCCCACTCAATAAATGAAGTCGTAAAGTTGTGTGAACAGGGGGGTCATGTGCTATCATATGCATACAGCCTTGGCATGCAAGAATTCACCCCTGGATTTTCAGGGCTCACCTTCATTTGTAACAGAGTGCTACATGCTTAGTAAATAGGTGTGTTGCCCTTGTGCATATTGGGAAGGTTGTGAGTAATACACACTCCTGTTGTACATGGTGGTGGACTCCTGCTATAGGTTACTGTAGCATCTGAAAAGGTCTAGTTGATATTCCTCAAAGCCCTTTCCAAGTCCATAGGTTTGTAGATGTATGTGGCTTTAGTACAAATTTTATACTGGGTAGATGTGTGTGTGTAAAGTGCTTTCAAGTCGCAGCCAACTTATGGCAACCCTGTAGCGTTTTCAAGGCAAGAGACAAACAGGTTTGCCACTGCCTTCTTCTGCATAGCGGCCTTTGAATTACTTGGTGGTTTCTCATCCAAATACTAACCAGGGCCAACCCTGCTTAGCTTCTGAGGTCTGCTGATATCAGGCTAGAAGGTTAAACTGAAATTAGGTCAAACCAGTCTACATATTATGCAACCCACACTAAGTGTTAGGGCTGAAACACACATTGAGCCTAGGAAAACCTGTGGTTGCTACCAAGTATAGAGTCAACAGGGAACTTCAGCCAGTCACAGTTCCCTGATGTGCCATATGATATACAGGTTTGTAAGCACTTGTTTACTGCATTCATCCTTTAGTTTTTAGGCGAATACTTAAAACATTTTAGTTGTACTTATAAAAATGAAATGTGTGAGGAGGCCCTTAGAAACTCTGACATCCTGAGAAGATTTTATATTTTAATACTTCAACATATTTTCAAACACCCAAATTATTCGCTTCAGTAAGGAGTTGACAAAGTAGAAACGACTTATTTCCCCCCCTGATATTCTGCAGAACTTATGCTTTGCATTTGTCTTTTTAATAGATGGACTTGTTTTTTAAACATGCACCCTAGTATTCCATAATAACTTATGCTGCCAAATCAATTTGTTTTATAGGTATCCATCAAAACACATGCCTGCAAGAAACTCCGTGATGACTATTGCTTTTGTGCTTCATTTCACAAAGCAATGGAATGTCATAGAAATGAGGGGGGGCTTCTCCTTGATATAGTGAAACATGTTTCATTTTTCAGCCATCACAGCAAGTTTTTTCCCCTGCATTTATTTTTGAGGGATTTTGCAATCAAGTAAAATATTAAAGCCCAAACGGTGGGCTGTGACCTATCTGTGGGTTGCAGAAGCTTTGTGGATACATCAGCAGTATGCTTTCCGTGTGCTATCACCCTGATGCACTCAGCAGTCAAAAGAAAGGCAAACCCCGGCATATTTAACACTGTAGCAGTGGCAAGTATGGAATAATAAGGATGGAAGATGGCGTTCTAAGAACTATAAAACAAGTTACATTGCTTTTGACAAGCTTCCTAGAGACAGAGATAAAAATTAACTATTTACCATGTCCTTGGAACAGAGCTGCAAGTTCATGTCAATATACTGATACGGGCAGCCCATTCCTGAGGTAGTTAGTCGACAGCTGGGAGCAGGGCAGCTGTGCTTCCTACTCAGAAGCTTCCAGGGCAGAAAATACATGAAATAAATGTATTTTAAAAATAGAAACCCATAAAACTCCTCCATGGAGTTACATGGGGCTACGCCAGCTATTTTGCTGGTGTAACTATGCTGCAGCGTAGAGGGCGTTCCCAGGCCAAAAGAGGTTTGGGATCTGACTAACGTCAGCTCCACCCCTGGGAACGCCCCAGGAAAGCCCCTCTGACACCAGTGCAGGCACTCGCTTCCAGGATTTTGCTGCCCATGTGGCAATGCCAGTAGCTAAGGCCTGCACAGCTGCGTTGCTCCCCAGCGCTGGTGTAAGTGCCCCCAGGGTCAGCGTCCATGCCACTTATCCTATGGTGCTTCTCCCCCCTTTCAGGATTGCATGGACAGTGTAAGAATCAGATGGTTTTAATGGCAAAAATGGCTGTGTGAATTGGACTGTGAGATCACCTCAACTAGTGCTAAGATGCAATCCTACCCATAATGCCAGTATTTGTTTGTAGTCATTACGTGGCACTCAGACGGGAGCCATTGTGGACCTACATGTAGTTCCATGAACTCTTGAAAAAATGTTTCTTCCTTTTACAGATTACTGCCTGAAGGGCTAAAATTTATGGGGGGGGGGAGAGGGAACTACACTGGACGTGGGTGTTAACTCTTCTTTCTATGTTTGTTTCCCACCAAAAACCACTACCTCCAAACTGCTTTTACTTCAGCTAGAGGAAAAGTCCCATAAAGATACCCTGTAGGGTGAAAAATCTTGGAAGTGGTGGTTTTGTAATGTGAAAACACTGTGTGTGTGTCTATGTGTGGAGATTAATGCCCCCTCTCCTGTGTCTCCTTCTGGAACCTACAGATCTATACATGGCACCTGCAGATCTGTACTAGAAAACAAAGATAATAAAATTACCATGCAATCACACATATGCACGGTTTCATTCCCAAAGGCTTCCCACTACCCAAAATCCAGAACACTCTGATGCTTTCTCGTTTAATCAACAGAATCAAAATCCTCTTCTGAGAGCTTATTTTCCAGTAGATAGTTGAAAAGCTCAGGAAGGGTTAAGCAGTACTGTGCTTTAAGTATCCTTTGCTTTGCTGAAATTCAAATAGAAAAACCGTCATTGATTAGGCCTGTATATCTGGATTCTAAATGTTTGCCCGTGCTTCACAGCCAAAGGCAAACGGCACAACAGCCTGGATGTTTACTATTGACTATTTCGTCCAGCCAAATAGACAGCGATCTACCCCCTTCCCATCACTATTACAGGTGATTTCACAAAGTCAGTGTGTGTCCTTATTACACAGAACGGAAAAACAACTTGATTTAACCATTGTGTTTGAAAGTTGTACTTAGCGATCTCTCACAATGCCATGTGGGGAACAATAAAGGAACCTGCTGAAAAGAAGGGAACGTATCGATTGTACTGGCAAAATGAGTATTTGATAGCTTTGTGGCGATTGTTATTAAAAACAAAAACAAGAGGGTAAGGAAATAAATAAATAATATAAAAAACAAACAGACAATCTACAGACAATCTGCAGACACTGGGAAACAATGCATAAAAGGGTGTTGGTGTTAGCTGTGCTGTGCGACAGATCCTAATTCTCACTTATCGTCTGGAAGAACGAATTATGGCTAAGATTAGTTGTATTGTCATATGTGAGACACTTTTGAGCGAATATGGAGTTTTATGCACTTTTGTTATTACCATTATCATGCCAATAAAGGTGACTGAAACTGAACTGATACTTTAATAAATTACGCTTTTGATTGTACAACTGCCTGCTTATTTGAGAGTTTATCCCAGGATTTTTCCTGGTATACATAGATTACAGATCCCACTTACCCCCTCTTGCTCCCTCTGTCTCCTCAGCTAATTCCACCAATTAAAGTAGAGACTACCTATTTAGGGTAACAGCAGTATTAACTGCAGCTCCCATTTTAGCATTTGCATAGAGATGGGTCTGGTCCTCTAAAGTAGAAGGATAGAGCTTGTCCTGTCTTAGTATAGAGCCAGAGGAAGGATCCTTGAAACAGAAATAAAGCACTGACATTGAGTACGGGTATGCCAATATTCTGTTGCTCTGAAGTTTGTATCCCCTTTCAATTTCCCCCTTGTTTTTCTTCAGAAATGTTGGAACTTTGCCAAAGAATCTAACCAGCAAAAGCAATTAAACAGAACTAGTGAAATGAAACTTAAAAGCAGGTTTACCTTCCAAGATTCTGTTTTTTTTCTTGTCCTTAAAAATTAATTAATCCTGATATAGTTTTGTGAGTCCCCCTGAAGCTAATAGGCAAAACGTGCAAGCAAATGAACTTTAGGATCAGTTCTCCTGTTCATTTATAGAGATCTGGAATCTCTGTTGCAGGTAAAATAACTTCCATGGCAACACATATTTTATAAGGCAGGTGGGTGATGAATTAGTCCCTGTTATTCACCATCTAGGTAGCTTCAAGACATGAGAAGTTAGTAACAGATTCTGACTAGGAGCATGTGTGTGTGTGTGTGATGAACTATAATGAGGCTCTCACACAGGTCTTTCTCTGTAGGGCAGGTTTCCCACCCCTATACAGCATGGAAACATGGAAATGACAATTTGCTTTTGTGATCTTTTGAAAGCAAATGATGGCGAGATTATGGAATATTGTCAGAATTTCCAGCTCAGGACACATAGGTGTATAAAACCAAGAGAACTGTTAAGTTTCTACATACACTACATTCCTACTATCAGGTGGATTTTCCCTGTGAGTAGTTGTTCCTATTAAAAATGTATGCAATAATACAGGCACTACTAGGGGGGGGGGTTATGCTATGCATTGGATTTCTGTGATTTCTGCTGCAGAATCCCACCCACTCTTCCCCATCCTGTCCCTGGCTTCTACCAACCCATGGGGCAAGATTTTGGGGGCATGGTAGACAGCAGAGAAAGCAATGTTTACTTCTGTGAGCACCACTTTGCTAGTTCTACTCCCAAGTAAACATGTTAGTAAAAATCAGTTTGGACCAATATATAGCTAGTGCAAAGTTTTACTGTTATGGCTGCTGGGTAATCATTCTTCACGTAGACTAGTAGTCCAGAGGGGTTTTATCTGACATACATGATGGTTATTTAGGGAGTAGTGTGTTTGAATGATTTTTTTCATCAGAGCTTAGAGAAAGGGACGACTCTCTTTCAACTGAGGGAAGAGGAAGAAATGTATTCATGAAGAAGCGGCTGATTAGAAGAGATGGAAAGAAATAGGCAGAGAGACAGCAATGAACTGACAGAGAGTAGGGCACCTTGGATGCAGATTTCTCTAGATCTTCTCTGGATCTGATGTGGAAAAGTGAATTTACATCCCTGATTCCTCTTATATTCTATTTATATATTTGTAAATAAAGCAAATATTATAAAGATGCCACAAGCCTGCCATAAACTCCCTTATCTAAGAAAACCAAACACAAGTAGAGAACATGTTGCAATATAAATGGTACAAATAACCATACATCTAAAAAATAAGTGTCTTTTATATTATATTATAACGTGGCTGCTTGACATGAAAATCATACAGAATTGTTTTTTGGGGGCAGAGTTCCCAAAACACAGGGGTGCCTTTTATACATGGCTGTTTCCCTCGTGGTCGCCCCCCCCCCCCAACTACTTTGGGAAACGTGCGGGGAGAGTGAGGTGACCTCTGAAGGTCGGAAAATACATGCATAATAAAAACAAAGCTCCCAGGTAGTCAGGGGGAAACCGCGAAGGAAACAGCCATGCATAAAAGGCCAAAGAGGATCAAATTTATCTCTGTTTATTGTTCCATTGTGTTAAAATGTTGTTAAATTTTGAGAATTTTGTTAAAGTAGAATTTTGTTAAAGCTGAAACAGGATGACACCTTTAAAACCAATAGTTTTATAGTAGCATAAGTTTTCATGGGCCAAGGTGTGCCATCAAATTCATGCTCTCAAACCTCACTCAGCACAAACACCTTTATATATCCATACCCACATATACTAATTAACATCCTCTATGCGTGTGTGTGCCCTGACCTGGATGGCCCAGGCTAGCCTGATCTCGTCAGATATCAGAAGCTAAGCAGGGTCAGCCCTGGTTAGTATTTGGATGGGTGACCATCAAGGAATACCAGGGTTGCTGTGCAGAGGAAGGCACTGGCAAACCACCTCTGTTAGTCTCTTGCCATGAAAACCCAAAAAAAGGGGTCGCCATAAGTCGGCTGTGACTTGAAGGTACTTTACACACACATGTGTGTGTGTGTTTATTTGTGTGTGTGTATGCCCTGACCCGAATAGCCCAGGATAGCCAGATCTCATCAGATCTCAGAAGTTAAGCAGGGTTGGCCCTGGCTAGTATTTGGATGGGAGACCACCAAGGAATACCAGGGTCACTATGTGGAGGCAGACAATGTCAAACCACCTCTAAACGTCTCTTGCCTCAGAAACCTAAGGGGTTGCCATAAGTCACCTGTGACTGCATATGTGTGTATGTATGCGGTTTTTGTTGACTCACCAGCACTGCTGTTTTTGTTTTTTGTTGTTTTGCCGTGCTAACACTTGAAAAGTGATGTGGTACAATCACTGTTAACTTAATGAAGGGGGTGGTCATGTAGAAGGGTAGTGATCAGCGGTGTTCTGCGTAGCAATTTAGCAGCTGTGCCTCGGCCTATGTATATTTGAGGATTTCAAATGTTGTTTGCTCATAAGTGGGTGAGAACCCACCTCTTGGATTGTGTTTAAAAGTATTTCTAATCAAACAGCTGATGTTTTTAGCACATAAACAGCTGCAGAGGATGCACAAATTTATGAGCAGCAATGTTGCTTTTTCGTAGGTTTAGACCCTAGCATTTCATTACAGGCTTCCTGGTATAATTTGTCAAATTGACAGATAATTACTGACCTTTTGTTTTTATTAGATTCTCATTAGTATTTACCGTTTATTAGCTTTTCTGATCCCACTCTGTGGAAATCTTTAGGCTTTGAATTCAGACAAAAGATCATATGTTTTATTGACTAGAGGCTTGTTATATCACTCAACTTTCACTACTACCAATCAGTGCTTATGCATTTGCTCTTACTCACTAACCTGCATGCCATTGCCTATCTAGAGGCTATGTGTATTCCATAGAGTTTGATAGTTCTCAACATGAACTGATCCCTTGGGTCATCATCATGCTTCCGTAATCCTAACCTAGAAAGAAAATTATTACAAAACCTCTAGTTGTGATTGTTTTAGGATCAGGAGGCTGGTTGATTGGAGGATTAATAGGGTTTCCCAGGTCCCCCTTCACCACCAGCAGGAGGTTTTTGGGGCAAAGTCTGAGGAGGGTGGGGTTTGGGGAGGGGAGGGACTTCAATGCCATAGAGTCCAATGGCCAAAGCAGCCATTTTCTCCAAGTGATCTCATCTCTATCGGCTGGAGCTCAGTTGTAATAGCAGGAGATCTCCAGCTATTACCTGGAGGTTGGCAACCCTAAAGATTAACTGCACATGGGCTACTCATGAACATGGAACTAGTGCCAGAAATGGTCAGACTAATATTCACATGACTCCTTTCTCGATGGTACCTCTAGTTAAAAGTATTTAAAGTAGCAGAGCCAAGAAAAAGGACTTCTTGAAATACCCTGTGATGCCACCAACAGATAGACAGTATTGTTGAGGGTGGACCATTGCTGAGTCCATCTTCAATTAATCCTCACAAAATAGGCCTGTGTATTTGGGGAAGGGAGGGGACAAAGTGAGCTGATGCTGAGTCGTCATTATTTACATGTGGCCTTACCCTCCCCCCTTCTTTGTCAGACAAGAACTAAAATTATCTTAATGTGCTATTCATTTCCCTGGGTGGGGTATAAAGCACATTTGTCATACATGCAGTGACCATGCAGTGAAAACTGTTTTCTGTTAGCATGCAGATTTATAACATAGTGTATTCAAGGTCATTGAAAAAAGCCACTCTAGAAAATGCTATTTTAAGTGGCCATTTAGACAGATACCAAATAATTATTATGTTTTGTCCCGATATTGTTTCACAGAGGCTACTGTAAGATATCTTCCCTGTGCCTCCCCCTCAGTTTCCATACATTTACTTGGTATTTATATCCACAGTCATTCATTATCATTTGTAATTATGGGGTTTGCAGAAAAATACTTTAATTTACGTGGCTAGTCTCTGTCAGTTCTCTTGATAACAGACCTTAAATTAAAATAGCAGTAAAAAATATTATTAGAAGCCAGCTAAATGAGCTCCCATAAGATTAAATTATTAGAAAAGTAAGCATCATATTCTGTATAAAAATTGTTTTGTTCTCCAAGACATGACTTCTCCTCTAGTCTCGTTGTGAGAGAATTGGGGGATAAAAGTCCTAATTCCTGTTAAGAAGGCATCTGATAGTGGTTGTGTTAAATGCCCATTAGAATAATGTATCATGGCTATGTAGTCTTTTTATTTGCTGAGAATTACAAAAAGAGTTTGGTCATCTTGCCATTCATGAAAAGTACAGGCTGGGACGGGTAGCTCACAGGATGCTGAGAAAGTATTCACAGCTTCTTAGGATTGTCTCATCACTAAAAGGAGCTTTTGGCCCAGCAGACTTCTCTTTTGCTATGGTCAGAACCACAGGCAAAGCTGATTGTCAGGATCAGGCGTCTGTCCCTAGCATCCCATAAGCAAACTCATCCAGGCAGGTAGCTCTGAAGCAGTAATACTTTATTAGGAGCAAAAAGACAGATTAAAGGACTGACTGCCTACAGGCAGGTAAGGCTAGTAATGGTGAACACAGGCAGGTTGCATGCTTAAGGCACTAAAGACTGAAAAGGTAAACATTGCTAGGCAACCCTGAGAAAAGCGGCTCCCAGGAAGACAGACTAAACATTACCACAGCTGCAGAAAACAGGATGAGCGAAACTGTACACAGACGTTCATAGGCATGAGAACCAAGGACTTGACGTGTAGCCAGAACCTGGCCTAACTCATGTCAAGAGCCTTTACGCCAGCTAAAAGGCAAAGGCCTGACACTGATATGTGGATAGAGAATTTTGTGGGGTTCCCTATAAACAGACCTAATTCTCAGCCTGGTGAAATCTGTAGATACTTAAATCCAGAGATTGGAGCCATGGCAGACAAGATAGATCTTTCTACAAACCTGAAAAATACCCCAGGGTTGCATAAAAATCTGAACTCTAAAAAAGAAAAAGACACTGGAAGATTAACCCCACTCAATACAATAAAAGCAGCACCTGTAGCTTTAAGAAACAAATGCCCTTTAAATAGCCATTGTGGGGATTGCTAGGCAACCACAACTGTATTGCCAGCCTACAAGCCTTTGTTTCTGTTAGTAAAAGGCAGGGGGAGGGTCAATGCCCTTTCCAGGAAAGTTTTGATCTTTAAGGAAGAACTCATTGGTGGCCTGGCCTGGCAGCAACCATTGGACAACTTGTCACCATGAGATTTCCATGGCTCACTCAGAACTAGTTGCTACTGTTCAACAGCAGTGTTGAACATCAGTGCTATTCATGTTCATTGTGTAGCCACTTCGTGTCAAAGGCAAAAAACAACAACACCACCACTAACCAAAACAAAATCAACACAAAAAACCCTGGCCTGTAACAGAAGCAGGCACAAGTGTATGTCAGTCTCCACCAGCATGAGGTGGAGTCTGGGGCTGTAGCACTATCCAGAGTTCCTCCTTTTCCGGGCCACATTCAAGAAACGCCGTTGAGATGTGCAGTCTTCCCAACCTATTTAGGAGTCCAAAAGAGATATTCAAAGAGCTCATACTCTGCCTTCTTTGCCAATGGTACAAAATGCACTTGGAATATCCAGAGAGGGGAAGCAGTCATCTTCGCACTGTACTGGCTTGCAAAACTTGCTGAACCTCTGCAAATCTTACTAATATAGCTGCTTTGGGAAAGCTGCCCTTCTAGCACTTTTTATAAGTGTATCTCATTCAGATGATCCTCTGGAGTCCTGCAAAAATCCTCATTCTATCCTTTCCCCCACAGTCCATTTGTTGGTTCCTGTAGGTTATCCGGGCTGTGTAACCGTGGTCTTGGAATTTTCTTTCCTTAGGAAAGAAAATTCCAAGACCACGGTTACACAGCCCGGATAACCTACAAGAACCAATGAACTCTGACTGTGAAAGCCTTCGACAATAGTCCATTTGTTGATAGTGTGTAAGGGGGGAGATTTTCATGCTGATTAAAATGGAGCCTATGGCGTGTAACTAGGCTTGTCATTTGCCTGCTGAGGGTGGAAGATCTTCCATTCCCAGCTCATGTTTCCTATAACTAATCTGGCAGCTAGTGGATGATGCTGTTACATCACTTCTGGGGAAAACTCAGAAGCGACATCCTCTACAGCAGTGGTTCCCAACCTGTGGTTCCCCCCTTGGTTCCCCTCTTGGGGGTCGTGAAGTGTTTTCTGGGGGGTTGTCACCACGTTATTATCTAGAGTAGAGCCATCAATAAATAGTTCGACGAGGCAGATATGAAACGGTGGTGGGGGAGTGATGATGGCGGCCGGAGGGCCAAAGTTCCACTTCCCAGCAATGCATGGAAGGGCTTGTCTGGAAGAGAGGGGGCCCAAACCCACGTGCATGTCTCTGTCTCTCCCAGCCAGCCCCCGCCCACCGCCCAGGGTGTTTCTTTCCAGGGCGGCATTAACAGGCTCCTCCAGTCCTGCCAAGCGCGCAGCCACCCGGGCGGGGGCAGGATTCCTCTGGCTGCGATCCGGCGTGGGGGAAGGCAGAGGGTCGCCGCGGGCAGATCAGCTTGAAGAGTCATGCGAACCCGAAGGCCATTTCAAGGCAGGTGGGAGGCGAGTCGGGCGGAGGCCGCTTCCCTTTGCCGGCCCGCCACCGGCTGTTCCCTGACTCCCTCCCTCCGGCCTCAAAGGGCCAGGCCCGCCGGCCACCCCTCCTCGGGGTCCTGCCCAAAGGCGAGGAGGTGCCCTTCTTCTTCTTCTTCTTCTTCTTCTTCTTCTTCTTCTTCTTCTTCTTCTTCTTCTTCTTCTTCTTCTTCTTCTTCTTCTCAGTTCCCCTGCAGAAAATGGATGCTTTGGAGGATGAACTCTATGGCATTGTACCTCACTGAGGTCCTTGTTGTCCCAGGCGCCATCTCCTAATGTCCAGGGGGTTCCTAACCTGGCTCTGGCAACCCCACTCCCCAATCCCACCTGTGGCCTGGGGGGACCTTGTAACACTACCTAGAAGTGACATAATGGCGTCACTCTACAGTGCCCCCAATGCCCCTGCCCCACTGGTTGCCAGTTTCTGCTTAGCAACCCTGTGTGAAGCAGCTCTGTGTCTCAGATAAAATGGAGCAACACTGAATTTATGAAGAGAGCAGAAAAAGTCAATCTGAGCCATTTTGGCTTTGCCTTAAAAGGATTCTTACTTAAAGTCATTGCATGGTAACTAAGCTCCTTCTGTCTTGTTGTGTTCCTGTTTTCTTACTAACATTTTTTTCTCTCAACGAAAAATAAGTTGATTTAATGAAAAGTCAGCAAGTTGGACTTGTAAGCGGAGTAGACTTGCAAAGCCATCCTAAGCTGAGGAGAACCATTCTGAACCTACTGACTTCAATTGCAAGCCTACTTTTATACAAAGAGATTTTAGGGAAAAGGTTGTAGATAGTTTGAAGACAAACCTAGCCACAATAATTTGGTATGTAGGCTCTATAGGCTGAAAGTGATTAGTAGTAACTTCCAGTGATGTGAGTGAGAGGGCAAAAAAACATCTTCTCCCATGTGCATTAATTGTCTTCACATTAAACTACCTATTACTTTCTCATGAATCCACTGAACTGAATCTTTCTCTATATGAATAACTTTACTGAGTACTCAGCACTGCATAGATCATTATTTGGAGATGAACTAATGTAAATGGTAAACTGTTAGCTCCTTAGTAGATTGAAAAATAAGATTTGAGTTTTTCATAAATCAGTGTTCGTATATTTTTAACTTTACTTGATATTTTAAGAGTAGGCTATTTAAATTTTGCAATTAAATTTCACTCATGCCATTTTCATTTTTGACATAAAAGTAGATTAAGAGAAGGGTTTTCTAGTCTAGTAGTTGCCTACATTTACACTGATAGGAAAAGTGTGGGTTGAATCTGTTCTTTTGTAGGTTGATCTGTTCTTTTGTAAATGTGGATTCAGGTGAAATGCCTCGTAACACTGGCTGCAACCATATAAACCATTGGCTTGAAAACCTAATGGGATTTAAGGATCTGTGTGCAGAATATCAGTCATTATTTCAATGTCAGTACTTTCAATCCATCGTAATATCGAGCTGATAGTGTGATAGGATTATAACATAATATCCCATACATTTTCCCTCTTGGCATCAAAGGTCACAGCATGCAGTAAACAATCAATAGTTATCATGTCTAAACCCAGGACATTTGAACAATTCTTCATGAGCTGTGAAGGTTAAATGGGATGCTTGCTAAGATCTACTGAGAATCATCCATGCTTTACATATTTTATAGAATACTTAGTGACATGCTTAGTATTGCTCTCATTAATGGCTTGCAATTAATCAAAAGGATGTGGTTGAGGTACTGCACATCTAACTTGTATAATTGATTCATCTCATTTGCTGGGGGTTATTCTTGAGAGAATATGCCTATATAAATGATCCTACAATATGCCTCAATTCATGTCCGACCACTGCACGAACAATAGGTGTATATGCATGTAATTATTAAGGGTTTTTGTTGTTTGTTTTAAAAGTCAGAACTGTTATTAGTTATCTACCTGACTACTAAAGGACTAGTTAGCCACATTATGTGTTGCTGTGGGCCTGTAACAAAAGACATAATAGTTGAAATAGGGCTGAATAGAGTCTAACTAGGCCCCTTGTGGGGGAAATGTGCTGTAGGCAGAGGGTTGCCAGACAGGGGCCTGGCACCTGACAGGGGGAGTTTTTGGTATTGGGGGCCCTTGCTGGTGACGTGATGATGTTACCAGTAATGTTCTGACATCACTCCCTGTGCACCCAAAAGTGACATCAGTGCTTCCTTGGGGGATGCCAGGGACACTGTGGCATTTGGGCAAAACTGTACGATTTAACCATAGATGTTTGTCCAGATGCCAGAGCATCCCCAGCAGCACCAGACAAAGTGCTGACATCATTTCCAGGCACACAGGGTGTGATGACAGTGCATTGGGATGCTGCTGATGTTTCCCCACTTTCCTACCATTTCCCCCCACACACCAACTACCTGAGCGGTGGTGGGGAAGTGCCCACTGGTGGAGAGGGATCCCCAACCCCCTATGGAGGAATGACAGCCCTGTGTAGAAAAGTCAATGCTCATGAACCCATGCTCCATCTCATGGTACATGTCCACTAATCCTGTAACTCATTGTCTGATATCTTCACCACTTCACATAGCTGGTATATCTTTTTACAGTGTCTTCACTATTGAGAGACACTGTCCTTCAGTGTTACTCCTTTGAAGATGCCTGCCACAGCTGCTGGCGAAAGGTCAAGAAAGAAAATACCAAGACCACGGTCACACAGCCCGGATAACCTACAAGAACTGATCTCCACTATTTGTTATTTGTTTATTTATTTATCGTGCTTCTAACCCTCCCTCCCCTGGCCAGACTGGGCTCAGGGCGGGTGACAACATTAAAATTTACAATATAACAATAAAACATATAAAACCATCCCTTAATTATTAAAAGATGGTCACCATATGTCTATAGCGCCCACTGCAGCAAATGATGCCAACCCCAAAACAAAGCAGCTCAAAACCGGGTCGGCTATCCACCCCCAATAAGTTGACTATAGACTAAAAGGGGGGGGGGAAAGTAGGGAAGTCAGTACTGATCTTACCTATCTGTATCATCTGTATCTCTGTCTCTGTCTCTCTCTCCCCCCCCACCCCCAATGTGGCTTCCTGCATTGTCTTTCCACTTTCTCAGTGCCCTTCACAGTGAAAGAATAGGAGTACACCCATCCTCTTCAACAGCAATAAAGATGTGGTTGATACCCTAAATAGGCAGGTCCTGGCAGTTCTCTCCATCCCTACCTGCCATTTAATAAGTAAAATGTGAGGTAGACCCTTTGTTTTATTTGCACAGACTTCTCCTGGTAGCACGTTTCACTAGAGGTGGATGTGGAATAGAATTTATTGCCCATCATGCCCCCTAAGGAAAGACTTCATGTGCTCTCCACCTATGGCTATAACAATAGAAGCATCAGCCTTTCCATTGTGCCTTCACAAAATGTGTTTCAGAAGCTGATGGGGAAACTCTGGCATCTAAACCTCCCTTAATGATTTAGACTGGAGAGTTTTTCTCCTTATCCAAAAAGGAGGGTGTCTGTGTGCACACTCGAACTGCTCTGAGATGCCACAGCTAGGGCTGTCAAAAAAAAAAATTCGGTACAGTTCGGATTCGGCCGAATTTGGCCCTTGTGGGTTCGGTACGTGCCGAAGTCTGAACTCCCCCACTTCGGACCCGTTCAATTCGGCGGGAATTCAAAGTTCGGAAACAAATTCGGCCGAATAAAGCCATTAAAAACACAACCGCGCCTTTCCGCGGCTCTGGGGGGGGCATTTTTGGGCTTAGAGGTCCCAAACTTTTGGCAGAGCTTCAACGGACGTTTATTGAAAGACTCCCCAAGTTTTGTAAAGATTGGGTCAGGGGGGGCTGAGATATGGGCCCTGAAAGGGGTCCCCCCCACCCTTAATGTTGTGCATCTCTCAGCAGAGCTTGCCGCCCACGCACAAAGCTCCCAGCCCGACAACAGCGGAGAAATTAGCAAAACAACTGCAAACACAACCTTTTTAAACAACACCTTTGCAACACACAACTGAAACCTCCCCCCTCAAACCAGGGAGCGAGAGACTCGAGGGGGAACACACACCCCAGGCAGAACCGACGAAAGCCCCCTTTGGCTTCCCCCCCACCCACAGAAACTGCTCCCTCCCCACACACACACAGACTCTGCTTTCCCCCCCACACACACACATACACAGGAGAAAAATTATAGATTAAAGCCCCCAAAGGGGTCTTACTGTGGCTGTCTTCTGTTCCATCAGGACGGGTTGTAATCCAAGATGATTCCAATTAGGCACGGAACGTTTTGCTCTGGAGAGATGCACACAGGATCGGATCGGCTGCCCCATTCATCCCAATGGGGAAAGGGGAAAGGGGAAAGCCCATATCTCGGGACCCCCTGACCCAATGTTCACAAAACTTGGGGGGTTCCTTAAGAAGCTTAATCTAAAGTTCCAGTGAAAGTTTTGTGTCTGCAACCCCAAAAATGCGCCCCCTGCAGCCATGGAAAGAGAAAAGGGGGGGAGGCGATATTTCTGCCCCCACTGAACCCATCTTTACAAAACTTGGGTAGTATCTTAAGAATAATTCACTGAAGCTATGCTAAAAGTTTGGGGGCTATATCCCCAAAAAAGCGCCCCCTGCAGCCACATAAATGGAAAAGGGGGGAGGGAAAAGGGGGAGAGCCCATATCTCGAGACCCCCTGACCCAATGTTTACAAAACTTGGGGGGTATCTTAAGAACACTGGTCTGAAACTCCGCTCAAAGTTTGGGATTTGTACCCCCAAAACTGCGCCCCCTGCAGCCATGGAAAGAAAAAGGGGGGAGCCCATATCTCGGGACCCCCTGACCCAATGTTTACAAAACTTGGGGGGTACCTTAAGAAGCTTCATATGAAGTTCCAGTGAAAGTTTTGTGTGTGCACCCCAAAAAATGCGCCCCCTGCAGCCACAGAAAGGAGCGAATGTGCACAAGCACCCCCCCACACACACACGAGGATTTCGCTCTCTCTCTCCCTGGCCGGGCCGCACATCAGCTGATTCCTCCAGTACTCAATCCTGACTGATTGGCCAGAAGAAGACCCAGCTTGCCCACCGATTGGCCGGGGGAGGAGAATGCTGCTTACTGACGGTTATGCTGCTTACTGACGGCCGAATTGGCCGAATTTATTCGCGAACTCCCGAACTCGCTGAATTCGGCCCCCCCCGGTTGCCCGCCAGTTTTGAGTTCGGATCCGTCCGAACAGAAAAGCAACAAATCAGGGGAAATTCGGTTGATTTTCAGTTCGGACCGAACCGAATTGACAGCCCTAGCCACAGCCAGCTTTCATCCAAATGGGATTGAGAAACAGCACTGTGGTTTAGATTTTTCAAGTCGATTCATCCTTTCATTATCTTAAGCAGCAGTACAATGTAGGTTTCCCAGATGTGAGTTTCAACCTGCACACCAAAGTGATAGCAGTGCAATCCTAAACAGAGTTATTGTGTTCAATGGATTTAGCATCCGGTAGCTTGGTTTAGGATCACTCTGTAAATCTTGCCCTTGGCAGTTTACTTAATGACTTAGAGCCAAAATGTTTTTGATTCTTTGAAACATTATTTTCTAGAAAGTCAGCAAACTCTAATAGTTAATCAGTTCAACATTAGTATTTCAGTTCTTCATTTGTAAATCAATAACCTTGGAAGGTACCGCTTTTCAGTCACTGATGATGTGGCACTTATTACATAAATTGTAGTTGTTTTGATGGGGAAAATATTGGGATCATAAATAATCAGACAGGCTCATTGCTGATTAGAGAGGAAAATGAGAGTGGCTGTTGACAATAAACACCCTTCAGATTAGCAATGCACAAGACAAGCAAAAAAAAAAAAAAAGTAAGGGGCTATTTGAATTTGTATTAGAGAAAACCATCCTCTTCCAAAATTTTCAGAGATAGCTGATGTGCTGCATATATATTGGGGGCCATTCATAGTTTTTTAGATCAGATAGTATAAAACATCACAGATAAAGTTCCCATTATATGAAGCTCTATGAACCTTGAACCATGTTGATATAGTGGCTATACCATGGCTTAAAAGTTATTATGTTCTTTGATTATGAATGAAGGAATCTCGTCTTCTCCATTCTTGCCTTTGAAGCACATTCTTGAAATGTGGATTAAAACACCCCAACTTTTAGGTTCTGAATGTGGCCTTGCTTTTATGATATTGCATTTTACATAAGAGCAGCTCTGCTGGATCATTCCAGTGATCCATCTAGTCCAGCATCCTGTTTGACACAGTGGCCAACTGGGTGCCCTCAAGGATCAACAAACAGGCCTCAGAGACCAAAGCCTTCCCCTGATGCTACTGACTATATTCAGGGTTTTGGAGGGCTTCTGAATTTTTCGATCCATTATTCCTATGGGGAAACTTTTTGGTGGCAGGTGGTTGTTGTTAAAGGTACAGGCACCAAAATTGCAATGGTGATGCTGCCCCAAATTTCAAGTATATTGCTGCCCCCATTATTTCCTATGGGGGTGGACTTGTAAGCCGGTTTGATTCTTTCTTAAGTGGTAGAGAAAGTTGACATTTAAACCTTCTTCTTCTTCTTCTTCTTCTTCTTCTTCTTCTTCTTCTTCTTCTTCTTCTTCTTCTTCTTCTTCTTCTTCTTCTTCTTCTTCTTCTGTCTAGTGCAATAGAGAGCTTATATTTAGTAATAATACATAGTTCAAAATAGTAAGATTTTTAAAGAAAAAGTTTAAAGCAGTGATGCTCATTCTGTGGCTTCCAGAGAACCCCATTCACAATTATCATGAACCAAAAAAACCCCACACGACTACTATCTGCCCTGTATGCCATCCCACGGAACACAAACATGTAATATTATAAGATATAACTATTCAATATATGAGAAGACAAGAGTCACTGGAAAAGACGGTCATGCTAGGAAAAGTTGAAGGCAGCAGGAAAAAAGGAAGACCCAACAAGAGATGGATGGATTCTATAAAGGAAGCCACAGCTTTCAATTTGCAAAATCTGAGCAAGGCTGGAGGACATTGATTCAGAAGCAACTTGACAGCACTTAACACACACACACATTCAATATATAACCATGGTTGCATCCACATATTTTCCAGACCCTTTACTTCCATCCCTAGTGTGGAGCTTGCAGCTTACCTGTCCTCTTGTCCCTCCAGTGGTGCCTGTTTCAAGGGCAAGCACCTGACAACCGCAAGCCTCACTTGACAATGGCCTTTTCCCTTTTCCTGAAACATGGGACAACTGCCATAGTAGGGAACAGTGCTCAGAAGAGCCACAAGTGTCATGGCAAAGAGGCACATGTGGCTCCTGAGCTACTGTGTGAATATCACTGGTCTAAAGACAATTATTAGAATTTACATTGAAATCCCCACATTTGAACAAATAGTTTTTTTGGGGGGAAAATTGGAACCTTGGCTCTCAGCTGCCAGCTTTCATCAGTGGCTTGTAACAGTTATATTCTTTTAAATTTCTGATGTGTTTAGCAAAGCACTGCTAATAGGTGCAATTTCTATTAGCCATTATGCCATCCCTATCTTCTAGGACTCATCTCTTCCCAGTGATAAACAGTATCTCTTTAATGCAGAGTACCAGCAACTGGATTTCCCCCCCCTGGCTCAGCTTCCTAAGATTATTTGTATGACCGTGGAAGGTTAAATGCCCAGACACATTTTGCAGTGTAGTCAAATGCAAAATCATTTTTTGCTTGTGTAATGGAAAGTGGTTGAGGAAGCTGAGTGTGTATTATTATGCTGCAGCCCAAGAAGGAATTCACTGTGAAAACGGTGCTTGTGGGGATGTTGTTCAGTAATAGGAATCTAATTAGTTGTTGCTGGGCATCTTTCTGAGATCAGTGCTATCAGAGGCAGGGCTAACATGACAATTAGGGGAAGAATGGGGGTGAAAATTAAGCTCCCACATTTCCTGTTCAGATATTGGCATTTGGTGAGTGGACTGGAAACTGTCTTGGAATGCCTGTGAAGATTATCTAAATTAAATGGCAGTTTCGGAATTTTCCAAGATTGGAAGATAGTTTCAGAGGGTAGCCATGTTAGCCTGCGGTAGAAGAGCTAGGTTCGAGTCCAGTAGTGCTTTAGAGACCAACAAGGTTTTCAGGGCATGAGCTTTTGACAGTCAAATCTTCCTTCATTAGATATTGTCTCGTGAAGGTAGCATTGACTCTTGAAAGCTTATATCCCCAAATCTTGTTGGTCTCTAAGGGGCTACTGGGCTCAGATCCAAGATTTGCAGACTCCTAGATGTAGAGTCTGTTTAAACAGATGCTGGGGAGATCCATGATTTGATCTTTCTAGATTTTTTAAAAAAATTAAATAGCAGCCGTGTAAGACATTGATTCAGACCACAGAGCAAGGGAAGGTAGAACAGACAGAACAGACTATTCCACCACTGTATGGTTCGCAAATTGAAACAGATTGTTCCCACACACCAGTACCTGGTTTTTGCCAGCCTTTTTCTTCCATGGGTGCGTGTTTGTCTCAGTTTCTATTGATAAAACCAGAGGTGAAGCTCCTTCCCATCACTGCATGGCTATGATCATGGTCTTATGCCATGGCCATTGCTAATTTTAAAATGCTTGGCTGATCCTATCACAGCTATCCCAACATCTTGGCTAGGACTGGGCAAATATTACCTTTCCCATCCTTTTTTTGTATATGCATATTTTACTACCCCCCTGGTCTGATCCTCTCATATTCTTGATAGCTTTACAAAGTTTTCTGAAGACCTGAGTTGTGTATTTTCACCATAATTAAATGCATTCCACACAGACAACCATCTGCTGACTTTCCCACAGAATCTATACATGGTTTTCTCTCTGGTTTCTGGTTCTGGTGAAACTGAGTGCTATGCTGGTAGATTAAAAGATGCTTTGTTTTCGAATTGCTTCAGGAACTTCTGTCTGTTTGTTTTTACCTATGACAAAGCTCTTGCACTTTAACACAGACTGTGCTCTAAAAATGATGCTAATAATGCCTTTAGGTCCCTAATGCATTTCTGAGCTTGTGAATATGGATACAACAGTATATAAAACAGGGCTCAGCCATTTTTAGCTTGAATAATAGTCCCTAGAAATCTGGCCATCCTATGAACAGATATGAATCATGGATTTGCAGTATCAGTTGCAGATCATCTTTCTCTATGATAGACAAATAAGGTATCTGGACTTTCCCCCTGTAAGTATGGTCATTAGTCAGAATGATGATAATGCACTGATGGGGAAATTCAAAACCCAATGCAAACATCTTTTGAGAAAGCATCTTTTGAGTCTTATTCAGGACTATCAAAATCTCCATTGTTATGATGAGCTCACAAAGGGAAGCACATGGAGAAAGCGTATACTGCCATGGTGGGGGCTCTATCAGCAGGGTAGACCCTCTAAGATCAGGCTGAAGGGTAGGTTGTATAATGCTTTGATTTTTCCAGGTAACTGAATGGCAGCCAAACATTTAAATATATGGTGGTAAATGGGCTGTGTACAGGGATGTCTTTGGAGTTGGGTGTAGCCACCATGCCCCTACTTTCCTAGATGGGGAAGGGACAGGATTTGCCTTTCTCCCAACTGTGTTGATTACAGACACATATTCACTCTGACTCACATATCTGAATAGAAGCCATTTGTTGAGAAATAGACCTGTTCCTGTTTGCACTTCTGGATTTTAGAGAAAAACTGATTTTTTTGTTGTTTACTTTTGGCTTTTTATGCATGGGTGTTTCCCTTGCAGTCACCCCTCTGATGACTTTGGGTCTTTGTTTTGAACATGCATGCCATTTCTGACTGTCAGAGGTCGACTCTCTCTCCCTCTTTGTTACCCCGCATTTTGTCCTCATTTTCAAATTTGAGATAAAACAGGTCTCTGAAAACACGGGGAAAATGCAGGAAGAGAGCAATGCGACCTCTGATGGTCAGAAATGGCATGCATAATCAAAGCAACAAGCTGAAGTCATCAGAGGGGTGATGGCAAGAGAAACAACCTTGCCTAAAAGGCCTCAGAATTCACATGTCGTCATTCTTACCAAGTTCAGTTCAACTTGCTGTCATTTCTTTGTGGGGTGTTTCTGTTGTCACATTTGCCCCACCACTTAGATGCCACTTTTATGGCACATATATGTTGTATGCCCTTTGTTCACAACTGATGAAAAAAATAACATTAGAAACATTTGAGGAAAATTCAGCATGAGGAAATAGAAACTGGTACAAAAATAAAGACAGTATCCCTGCACATTTCGCACAAGCTTCTTCAGGAGGATCTTTCTCTGCTCATGCGTCCCATGCAAGCCTTTTATTCCCTTGTACCATTTGTTGCTTTTTGTCTCTGTTTTGTTTTGGTGTGGCCCCCTCTTTTTTTAGAAAAATAAAGACCCATGGGTTCTTTTCTCACAAGGGACTCATGAAATGATCCCGGAACTGGTGAGGCCCTAACTAAATTGGCATACATGTTCAGGTTAATATGAATAGGGTTGCCAGGTCCCTTTTCACCATCAGCAGGAGGTTTTTGGGGAGGACCATGAGGAGGGTAGGGTTTGGGGAAGGGAGGTACTTCAATGCCATAGAGTCCAATTGCCAAAGCAACCATTTTCTCCAGATGAACTACCTGCTGGAGATCAGTTGTAATAGCAGGAGATCTCCAGCTCGTACCTGGAGAATGGCAACCCTAAATATGAGATATGCAGGAAAACCTGTTGAGCAACCTGAGGCTTCTATTAATGAAGGGAGTTTTTCCATGCCAGCTGCTGGATGGCTTGGTGCTGGGCAGCACTGAACTGGACCCTAGGCCCTAGCTCCATAGGGAGATGTTGTTAGGACTCAGAACCTCTCAGCACCCTTCTGTGCAGGCGGTGAAAAACAGGGTGCAGGTCATTTGCTGGGTGAGTTTGGAGCCAGGGTTAGGGTTGCCAACCTCCAGCTACTAGCTGGAGTTCTCCGGCTATTGCAACTGATCTCCAGCCGATAGAGAACAGTTGACCTGGAGAAAATGGCATTGGAGTCTCTCCCCTCCCCAAACCCCACCCTCCTCAGGCTCCGCCCCAAAAACCTCCATGTGATGGATAAGGGGTTAATCTGCAGCAAGAGCTGACAGACCAAGAGTGGGCGGAGCCAGAGAGCTGACACACTGAGCTCAGAGGGACAGAAAGCATTCAAAGCTTGAGACCCAGCCTGGATAGAAGGCTGTGAAAGCATTCAAAGCTTGGGACCAGCCAGAGAAGGCTGTGATAGATTGGGAGCTTGGTAGCGAGACGGAGCGGAAGCCAGACTGTACTCTGTGAACCTGAGGGGTTCTGTTAAAGCCAAAGCTATTGACCCACACAACCTGTGGTAGTGACAGGAGTGAGAATTGGGTTAGAGAGGGCCCATTCTCAGGTCATGAAGGGGAATTAGTCTCTGAGGTAGAGCTATTCTGGTAGCAGGGAGGTGTAGAGGATTACAGCCACTGAGGTGGGGTAGTCAGAGAGAGCTAGGCTGGGGACAGAGATGAGAGTCTGAAGCTGAATGACAGAGACTGAGAGTCTGAAAGTCTGAATAATAGTTCTGAGGGGTAGAACTAAGCTTGAAACTAGGAACGAAAGGAACTTGAGTGAAGAAAACATCTAAGCTATCTCTCTAAAGTAATCTTGTGTATATAAATCTGACCTGAGTTTTCCCTCCAATTTCTGCCTTTTCTTGAAAACCAGTCTCTGTGAGTTCTGTTCAATAAACTTCCCTGTTTTGTCTGTTTAAGTTGAAAAGCCTCTTGTCTCCTATTTCTCACTGAGGTCAATATGGGTGTGGGACTGGAGGAGAAGGAAAATAATCTCCTCACAAATATACTCAGGCCAACGCTTTTTCCCTCAGCATATACGGCCGGGCTGAGTGAGTGGGATATTGAAGTGGTTGAAAGAGGGGTGCGTCATACTCCACCAGTGGTGAAGAAGCACCTGGCAACCCTAGCCAAGATGGCCTTGCCCTTACTGAAGTAGCCTGCCTTCAGCAGATCCACACCAGGTTGCAGGTTATAAGTTAAACGAAGTTCACATTTTGCTGCATATCAGGTTTAATAAAACCTAGTTTAATTCAAATATTTGTGTCTTGTGTCTTAATTTCATGGTATGAAGGCAAAAGTAAACTAAGTGAAATGTTTATTGGTACCAGATTGGAGTAAAAGTCTTGTTAGGAACAGCCATGGGAATGCATTTGCTTCTCACATTGGCTCTTGTTTGGAAAGGAGAGTTTGAATACAAGCATGGAGAACAATTTTACTTAACTTGCTTCACTTGATAAAATACATGGGCTTCTAAATCAGTTACTTGCTCTTCTTAATACCCACTGCTGGTAGCTTTGTGAAGCAAATGATTTCCCACGCTAGAATTTATTAAAACAATTACCGTTAGTTCATAAATGCTTCTAAGTAGATGTATAGATTATTATATGATTAATTACTGTATGTGGCATGTGTGGTGCGGAGAGACCAAACAGGAGCTTTAATAATAGCCAGCAGCTGCTGCAAGCATTTCAAATGAGAGGCAAAGAAGCGGGAGCTTCACTTGATCAATTAAGAAAGGATTATGATCAACAGCAGTCACGGAACCGCTCTTGAAATGTACTCGGCATGGCTTAATCACTGACATTTGCTTTTGGGGTGTGTAAAAAATCCTAAACCTCTACAAGGATGCCAAGCAATTCGTGGGCTCTGGGCCTGAAATATAAGCAGTTCCTTTTTTAAAAGAGTGGGCAGAAGATTCCTCTGGCACTCCTTTAATATGGCTTTGCTTTTTATTCTACTGTGCCATTTCTACAGCGGTAAACTTTAAACAGAAGCCGGGTCAGCAGGATGAATCAAACTGGAGCAAACTGGCCAGCTGCCAGATCTGCTCTTCTCCATTGTCTGATGAGATGATACTTCTGTGTTCTCCATTTCCAGCACTGCCAGATGCTTTTGTCTCAATTCTTGGCTTTTGTGCTATCCCTTACGGAATTGCTCATAGCCCTGACTCTCTGTTGGAGAGCCCATTCAGGTAGATTAAAAACATCCGTTTCCAAACCTGAGATGAGCCAGGTGGAACAACAGTCCAGCTTCTCTGCTTGACGGGGGCCTCCTTACAACACTAAAAGGGCCACTTAAGAGTTCCACTGCCAGATTTCTTTATTATTAAAGATAGACTACTCTGACATGACACTATTGTAAATTCTTAATTGCTACCCATTATTGCTAATTCGAGCAGCCCTCTCCACAATGTTCCTGAAACCCTTGAAATTGTTTCCAGTAAATGTAGCTAGATTTAAAGAAACAGTAACTAGCATTTCTTTATCTTTTTTTCCTTTCCTTTACACAAGTAAAACAATTTAGTTACTGTAGTTCCTGGCTTATTTTTTTTTGCCAGTAACTGCACAGGTGGGTAGTACATTTATATGAGTTGTTCACCATGGGATAATAACGCAAAATTTATACAGCACTAATTTTTTTCAAGGATTTCAAAGCAACAAACAGAAAGAATAAAAGTATATCTAATTCTCAACATGGTCCCATCTGTGGATACTTAAATCTGGAGAATGGGGCCATGAACAGACAGGTCAGATCTTTATACAAACCTGAAAAAGCCCCAGGATTCCAGAAGACTCAGAATGAAAAGTGCAAACCGTAGATATAAGTTTATGATTTGCCTGAAATCAGATATCCCTGATTTACTTCATCCACACAAGGTGGAAAAGGAAGAGAAGGAGACAGGCAGAGCATAGATCTTAGCCACATAGCTACTATGTTAAGGCTACCTTGTGAGTTCTTGCCTCAATAAAGATTTGAACTGGAGATTTTTGGGTTTACAAGCAATAATCCAATTTTTGCAAATAAGAGATTTGAAAAATCAGACATATCCTGTAGACAATGCCTGTTTTCTTTCATGTCAAACACCTCATACATTAGCATTGACAATGACAGCATTGACAATTTAAAATAAGTAGTATTGTGAGTAGCTTTACAACTGTACCCCATAGCATTCAGCATAGAGGCAACTCAGAAACCATTGTTAGTGCATGGTAACAGATTAGGGGCTTACATGGATTATGAATTCCCAGAATTACTGTGCGTAATTTAAAGTGAGCCATGTTGAGTGTTTGTGCTTCTGCACATGTGCAGTTGCTTGCATTCATCATGTTCGTGCACACTCAGAACTTACTCAAGGGAACAACAGCTGGTGATGCAAAAACTCACAAAGTTATTTACAATCCCACTTGGAATACTTGAGCACAAACACAATGCACCTTGGGATTCAGCCAGGCACTCAGAACTTAGGCTGGAACAATAACGAGAGCCAGCGTGGTGTAGTGGTTAAGAGCAGTGGACGCTAATCTGGTGAACCAGGTTGGTTTCCCCACTCCTCCACATGAAGCCAGCTGGGTGAGTCACAGTTCTTGGTATGCCAATAAAGGTATTGAAATTTGATTTAATCACAGTTCTCTTCAATAGGGCTGTTGAAAAAAAAATTCGGTAAAATTCGGATTTGGCCAAATTTAGCCCGTTTTTATTCGGGAAATGCCAAAGTCCGAACTCCCCCGCTTTAGGTCTGTGCAATTCGGCATGAGATCCGGAGTTCGAGGAAAAATTCGGCTGAATAAAGCCATTAAAAACACAATCACGCCTTTCCGCGGCTCCGGGGGGGCATTTTTGGGGGTAGAGGTCCCAAACTTTCAGTGTAGCTTAAGGGGACCCTTCTTGCAAGAACCCCCAAGTTTTGTAAAGATTGGGTCGGGGGGCTGAGATATGGGCCCCAAAAGGGGTCCCCCCTCCTTAATGTGCATCTCTGACAATGGGGGTTTGCAATTAGCAGAGCTTGCCACCCACTCCCAAAGCTCCCAGCCCCGACAAACAGCTGAGCTGCAGGGAGCAAGGGCGGGGCAGGTGCAAAGAAGTTTGCAAACCATGCAAAGCAACACATTTGCAGCCATGCAAACCATGCAAAGCAACACGTTTGCAACCATGCAAAGCAACACCTGACACCTGGGAGTTTGCAAACCATGGAAAGGGACAGAGGCAGCTAGCTATGCATAAGGAGCAGGAGGGGGTGGAATTTCCTCTTTTGCATCGGACTCAGGACCAGGCAAATGCATTCTTTAAGTCACAATTTGAAAACCAGTTTTGAGCAAGCATCAAAATAGACCTAACCGATCTTACGAATGAGGGAAAACCTGAGGACACACAACTGAAGCCCCCCCTCAAACCAGGGAGAGAGAGACTCAGGGGGCACCCCCCCCCTGCAGAACAGGCGAAAGCCCCCTTTGGCTTCCCCCCCACCCACAGAAACTGCTCCCTCCTCCCCCCACACAGACTCTGCTTCCCCCCCCACACACACACAGGAGAAAAATTATAGAGAGAAGCCCCAAAATGGGTCTTACTGTGGATGTCTTCTGTTCCATCAGGGGGCACCCCCTGCAGGACAGGCAAAAGCCCCCTTTGGCTTCCCCCCCACCCACAGAAACTGCTCCCTCCCCACACACACACATACTCTTCTCCCCCCCCACAAACACACAGGAGAAACATTATAGAGAAAAGCCCCAAAATGGGTCTTACTGTGGATGTCTTCTGTTCCATCTTCTTTGCACCTGCCCCGCCCTTGCTCCCTGCAGCTCAGTTGTTTGTTGGGGCTGGGAACTTTGAGTGTGGGCGGCAAGCTCTGCTAATTGCAAACCCCCATTGTCAGAGATGCACATTAAGGGTGGGGAAGAAGACCCAGCTTGGCCACCGATTGGCCGCAGGAGAATGCTGCTTACTGACGATTATGCTGCTGTGCCGAACCCTGAATTTGCTGAATTTATTCACTGAACACCCTGAACTCACTGAATTAGGCTCCCCGTTTTCCCTCCTTTTTTTGAGTTCGGTTCCATCCAAACTAAAAACTGCCGAATCAGGGAAATTCGGCTGTTTTTCGGTTCGGGATGAACCGAATCGACAGCCCTACTCTTCAAGCTCTCTTAGCCTCACCTTCCTCACAAGGTGTCTGTTGTGGGGAGAGGAAGGGAAGGAGATTGTAAGCTGGTTTGATTCTCCTTAAAAGGTAGAGAAAATAAACATGTAAAAACCAACTCTTCCTCCTCATCATCTTTGGAGATTTCCCACCATCCTAAGCAGAGTTAAACCCATCTAAATCAATCAAAGTCTATTAGGTTTGCACTTAGAATTGCACTGCAGATCTCAGCATATTCACAGAAGATGGTGGCAGCTTTCATGTGGCATATCTGGGGAAGAAGAGATTGTGCTATTATCCATGAGAGTCCACAGGTCAGGGCTTGTGGGAACTCAGCATACTGAAATAGTGCATCCATTAGTAAAGTGAGCAAACTGTGAAGACATTCTCTTTGGATCTATGTTTCTTTTCTTTTAATGAAAATGTTAAATATTCAACATAGATTTTAGTCCATAACATTTGTAAACTGATAATATGAAGAAAGAGGGTTCTTTTGTTGAAATAAAATGACAGCTATTGTAAAGACAGCAGCTTAGTCTGAAAAAGAGACAGGTATATAATCTTTGTGGAACATATAATTGTAAATGTGACAGAAATCTAATTTAATGGCAGTCTCTTCTTGTTCTTATTATTCTGCTCATAAACTTCAGTTAATTATGATGTGAAAAAATGTTTTCTATCATAATAGGTGAATCACTTCATATTTAATCAGACAATACTTTATTTAAAAAGCAGGATCAGGCCAAATATCTTTTTCTAGAAGATGGTGGCATAGAAAAATAAATTGTTTCTTTTAAAAAGCTTAAACAAACCAACAAGCAAATAAGTTTCAGTACCCATTTCAAATACCACAGCCACTAAAACTGTGGCCCAAGGACAGATGAGAACAGACTTCCCTGTAAGTTTATTGCTGTAGCAAGGGGCCCAGCTATGATTGGGATCATGGTGGAGGCAGAACTGTGGGTTCAAGTCCCCCCACAATATTGTCCCATCCGGAAATGGCCACACGAAGTCACTGTTTGCCAGGGCCATCTTAACGCATGGGCCCGATGGGCATTTGCCCGGGGGCCCCACGAGCATAGGGGCCCTATGCTAATCTGTGTATGTTAAGTGACTTGCCATAAATAAATACTACCACACAGTAGTCTAGACTATACTAAACTATAAAATAATATTTGCTGCAATGTTATTGTGTTACAAATGGACATTGTGATTTGTCTCTGATTTAGTATCCCTGGGTTAGTATTGCAGTCACCTCTGCCACAGTGCCACCTCACTTGCATGTAGGCCTATGTGTATGGATCTCGTGTTGTATAACGTAATTTAGCGTATATGTTATGTCACTTAAACTCAGTTGACATCACTAACATTAGACCTACTGTAGTACTATTAATAGCAATGACATGATTATTGGATATATTTATACATTGTCTATGAACCCAGGTATAGGGCTATGCATAGATTATTAGTGATTGAACCTGAGATTCAATCACAACACTGAACACTTGTACGATAATCATGTAGTGGTTATTTAAGATTATGAATTTATGATGCAGTACTAATAACCAGGTATTGATAGTTTGTGAATATATGAATGGATAAGCTTTTTAATTGTGCAAATTGAGAAAATTGTTGAATGTAGTCTGGTAGACCTATACATAGATGAGGCTAGATCAGTGCCAGACACCCTAGCTATGCCAGTAAGCTAGATCTAGGTCTTGTTCAGACGTTTTGTGAATCAGCACACAGTAGAGAGTTCGTATTAAGAATAAAGACTGTTCATACAATTAAAGGAATGACACGTTCATTATGGAAGCAGAATGTGTAAATATTTAGGTCCTGTTGCAAGCACATTTATATAATATAATCCTACATCGGACTGGTGTGGGACTAAATACTAAATGTTTAAGATATATATTTCCAGGTGAATAACCCTTTCAGCAGAAATGAAACGTAATGTTTTGAGTGGAGCACAGAAGAAGAAAAGAGCTGCAGAGCAGAAGGAGAAAATAGGAAAACTTCCAAAATTAACATTGTGGCTCAACACAGGTGCAACGACAGCCACTCATACCATTCCTTCAGATATAGCATCTACATCTACATCCATTCCAGCTATCAATCATCCAGTTTCAGCAGACATACCATCATTGCCTGTTGCTGCTGGTGGTGACATTGTACAAGAGGAAATACCCAAATCTGTAACAGTAAAGGAGTTTGCAATCCAAGCCATAGATACGGGGCTATGGAAAATTAATGATGCTAACATAATAGATTACTGGATTCGTAGTGGGCCTCATCATGTCAGAATCATGATAGCAACCTTTCAAACTCACGCAGAGTGTATAAAACAGCTGGAGTAGAGAATATGAAGGCAAGGTATTTATCAAACAATGTGTTCAAACGTGAACTGCGGAATGGCGAGTGTGTAAAACGTGAATGGCTACTCTATTCACCATCCCAAGGTCATTTGTACTGCTTTGTGTGTCGCCTGTTGTCCAAGAAAGAATCTCCCTTTTCTACATCGGGATTCAATGACTGGAAGCACAGCAATGTTATTGTAGAACATGAAAATGGAGAAGAACATCGAAAGTGCATGACAGCATATTTGATAAGGCATAAAGAAACTGGAAGTGTAGATTCTTTATTACTTGAGCAACATCGCTCAGAGCAGGAATATTGGCATAAAGTGTTGACACGTGTGGTTTCTGTAATTTGTTTTCTTGCCTCCAGAGGTTTGCCATTTCGTGGAGAAAATCAGATTATTGGGTCAGCAAAAAATGGCAACTGTTTAGGTATACTAGAGCTGCTGAGTGATTTTGACCCTTTCTTGGAAGAACATCTCAAAACGTATGGAAATCCTGGAAAAGGGAATCTGTCATATTTATCTGCAAATATTTGTGAGGAATTTATTGAATTAATGGGACAACAGGTTCTTTGTACTATTCTTGAAGAAGTAAAAGAGTCAAAGTATTATTCAATAAGTGCAGATTCTACTCCAGACATCTCACACACAGATCAACTGACATTTACTGTCTGATACATTAAAGGCTGTGAGCCTGTGGAACGTTTCTTGATGTTCATCCCCATCTTTTCTCATGGAGCAAAGGATCTAACAGACACTGTTGTGGATTTTCTTAATGAGAACAACATTCTACTATCAAACTGCTGTGGTCAGTCATACGATAATGCCTCAAATATGTCTGGACAATATATTGGATTGCAAACACGGATTCATCAACTCAACGAGTTTGCCATATATGTCCCCTGTGCTGGACACAGCCTGAACTGGGTGGGAGTAAAAGCAGCAGAGTGTTGTCTACAGACTGTAAAATTCTTTGACTGTGTTCAGCATCTGTATTCATTTTTTGTTGATTCTACTCATCGCTGGAATTTATTGACATCATCTGTAGGAAAAGATTTTGTGGTAAAGCGTCTGTCTAACACATGATGGTCAGCACATTTTGATGCTGTTCATGCTCTGTATGGGGTTTTTGAGAAAATAAAGCATGCACTGGATTCTCTATCAGCTGACAATGAACAGCAAGTGAATACAAGGCGAGAGGCAGAAGGATTGAGCAAAAAAATGGAAAACCTGGAAAAAAAATTTGTCACAATTCTTTGGAATGACATGCTAGAAAGAATGAACAAAACAAGCAAGGTCCTGCAATCAAAGGATGTGAACATCCTTATTGCCACGAATCTTTTTGAGTCTATGAAAACCTATCTTCTGGAAACTAGAGACAAATTTAGTGAATATTAATTCAAAGCCAGGAGTATGTGTCCAGATACAGATTACAGTGATGGGAAAAAATGGGAACGAAAACAAAGTGTGTGTCTTAGTAGATATGATGGATCAGAAGAGGTACTTCTCAGTAAAATCGAAAAGTTCAGGGTGGAAACTTTCCTCCCTATTCTGGACACTCTAATCTTTGAACTGACAAAACATGCACAGGCTTATTCACAGATTGGAAATCTGTTTTCTTTCTTCAGTGAATTGAAAACCATTGCTTCTGATGCACTAAAGAAAAAGTGTGAACATCTGGCTAATATGTATCACAGAGACCTGAATTATGATGACCTTTTAAATGAATGTGAGCATCTCAAGCACTACATGGCTCTTGATGAAAATTGTGAGACTCTCCCTGTTCTGTACAGAAAAATAATTTCGGACAATTTGAAATCTGTATTCCCGAATGTTGAAATTGCACTCAGAGTGTTCATGTGCATGATGGTGACCAACTGTACAGGAGAACGTTCTTTTTCAAAACTGAAACTTATAAAAAATCTGCTTCGAAGCACAATGGGGCAGCATCGTTTGAACTGGCTTTCACTCATGTGCATGGAAAATGACATCCTGAAGACCATTGACTTCAAGCCAATAATAAAGCAATTCTCTGAAAAGAAATGCCGCAAATGCTTGTTATAATAAGAAGTTCGTAGTAATTTCATACTCTAATCTGTGTGATTTACTGAGTATTATTGTGTTTTTCAAGCCTTGTGTATTGTTCAAATACACCACCCCCGACAGAAAAGAGGAATAATCAAAACATTAATGGACCGTGCAAGATGGATCTGTGAACCACAGTTTCTCAAGGAAGGAATTAATCATCTAAATCACGCACTGCTAGCAAACGGCTATTCCAGAAATGAAATCAGAAGAGCCATTAAACCAAACAAAAATCAGAAAACTCAGGAAAAACAGTCTCCCATAGGAAAGGTATTCTTGCCATTTATTAAAGGAGTCACTGATAGGATGGAGAAACCTTTGAAAAAACATAACCTACAAACAGTGTTTAAACCCACCAAGAAAATACAACAGATGCTATGATCAGCAAAAGACAAAAGAGACCCCCTCACCTCTGCAGGAGTATATCGTATACCTTGCAGTTGTGGACAAGTTTACATTGGGACCACAAAACACAGCATACAAACAAGGATAAAAGAACATGAAAGATACTGCAGACTTGGCCAACCTGAGAAATCAGCAGTGGCTGAACATGGACTGACACAAACAGGACACAGGGTCTTATTCCAAGACACTGAAAGACTGGACAATTCTACCAACTATTTTGTCAGATTGCACAGAGAAGCCATTGAAATTCATAAACATCAGCACAACTTTAACAGAAAAGAAGAGAGTTGAAGAATGAATAAGGCTTGGCTTCCTGTCCTGAAAACCTCCAGACTAACAAAGACTACAGTCCACAATAGCCATGCGGATTAGCTTTGGATTTCACATGTTAACAGCTCACTTCAGGATACAATGGTTCCATATTAACATACCACACCCTCATTAGCACATTGTCTTGATACTTACAGGACAATGATTAGCACATTACCTTTGATACTTTTTGCAGGATAATGATTCAGCTCAAACCCAACCCCTTTCTGACTATATATTACTCTTCCTACACACTTGACACTGAGAGACACTGTCCTTCAGTGTTACTTCTCTGAAGATGCCTGCCACAGCTGCTGGCGAAACATCAGGAAAGAAAATACCAAGACCACGATCACACAGGCCAGATAACCTACAAGAACTATTGTTCAAATGTTTATCATGTTGATTAGTTGCTGCTGTACAGCATGTTTTTAATGTTTTAACACCAGTTTTGTTGAAGTTCCAATAAAATAAATATATGTTTAATATTATCGACCATTTATTTTTTATTCCTGTGAGTGGTTGTCGTAGGGGCCCCAGCACACTGGTTTGCCCAGGGGCCCTTAATGCTGTTAAGACGGCCCTGCTGTTTGCCCCAGTAAAGTAAACATACATGTTGTACATCAGGACATTACTAGCGGGTACTCTCACACATTCTTGTTTGCAATGCATTTGCTTGTCCACAGACAAAGCAACACTTTTCACATCATTATTTTATTTTGTACAAAAAGTTTAACTACCATACTAAACTACTTTTTGCAGAAAAAATGTCTATTATCTTGGAGGGGCTGATGTAGACATAAAAATGTGCAGTCTACTGAGCTGAATACTTTAATGGTGGTCTGGTAATGGTAGAAGAGAACAGATTTTTTTGATCTAAATGTACAAAAGACTGAGAGTAATGGGGTGTAAAAAAAGATGAGCCTTTTGGACAGCATATTCCAAAGTCTTGATTTGAGAAGCTTGAGCTATTTAAAAAACAGAAAAGACCCTGATTGTCCTTAGTGACATTTCACTTGATTTAAGGGACTCATTGTGATCTCTTAATTTTAACCCGCGTGATTATAGTTAATTTAGTTTTTAAATAACATCTGTCCCCACAGATCCATAATGAGCTAGTTTTGGTACGACATGGGCAGTAACTGATCTGAAACATTTTTGTGACACCTTCAGAAGGAAAGCAACTTATTTATGGGTCATACTTCTCCTTATTCAAAATCTCTGAAAATGGATTATGATTGTAAAGAGAGAACCAGATGATGTAGGGCTAGCCCAAATACGTGTAGTGTCTTTCAGTATCTTGAATGTACTTGTATATAATATATAAGCAGCACTATGTAGAATAATTTAGGGCATGTGGCTGATTCTAAATTAGGATGGTCTAAACCAGGGGTGTCGAGCTCATTTGTTACAAGGGCCGGATATGATATAAAAGTTACTTGGTCAGGCCGGGCCATGCCTTGCCAGCCCAGATTGAGAGTGAGGGGGGTGGCTGTATCGGCTGGCTCGCGGGCTGGATAAGAGCTCTCAAGGGGGCAGATCTGGTCCATGGGCCATACATTTGACACCCCTGGTCTAAGCTTTAAGCTGTTGATATTGAGTGTTTATTGGTCATTTCATATAGTAATGATTTTTCAAAAGCTTTTAGTTTGTATCATGAACACAGCCTTGGAAGCTGAGGTTTGATATAGTTCCCCATATGATGAACTACTTCAGTGTAAAGTCATCACAAGTCAATATGTGTGTGGACTATATGGCTTTTTTCTGCTCAGAAGACTGTGTGGGATGGTGCTGACACCAGCCTGCCAGAGATGGGGGAGCTGCAGGGGCCCAGGGCTTCTGGCATGTCCCACTCCTTTTGCTTCCCTACCCACACACCTTCCCTGCCATTCATCCACATTCCCTTCCCTGCTCATTCACTTGCAGTTGCTTCACCACTCATGCTCCCAGCTGCCCAGTGTTACTAGGGAAGTGCATGTGAGGAGTGCATAGTGGTGGGGCCCTTGCCAGGCACAGTACCAGCACTACCAGCTGCACGCACCAGCCAGTGCTGCTGGAGAAAGGGCATGAATGTACTGCAGGTGACTGTGGTAGGGTTGCCAGCTCTGGGTTGGGAAATACCTGGAGATTTTGGGGGTGGAGCCTCAGGAGGGTGGGGTTTGGAGAGGGGAGGGACTTCAATGACATAGAGTCCAATTGCCAAAGTGGCCATTTTCTCCAGGTGAACGGATCTCTATCGGCTGGAGATCAGTTGTAATAGCAGGAGATCTCCAGCTAGTACCTGGTGGTTGGCAACCCTAGCTATCCCCATCCACTCCTCTTTGTTGTTGCTGCTGCCATGGAGCTCATTCATAACTAACCTCTCTGTCGAATTTTGAACCAGCTCAAGTTTTCAAAGAATCCTCAAAGGCAATGCCATGTGGAGCCCGCTGCAGTGGTCCAGTCTGCATGTAATCAGAACATGGATAACATGTAATCAGAACATGGATAACTTAAGGAAAGGCTACATCCACTGAACCAGTCAAAATTGGCTCACAACACTACAGCCCACACAGAGGAGTTCTGCACAGCCAACTATAGGTCTTGTTCTAAAAGTGTCTAAGGTTGCCAGCTCCGGGTTGGGAAATACCTGGAGATTTTGGGGGTGGAGCCAGAGAAGGGTGGGGTTTGGAGAGGGAAGGGACTTCAATGCCATAGAGTCCAATTACCAAAGCAGCGATTTGCTCCAGGGGAACTGATCTCCGTCGCCTGGAGATCAATTGTAATAGTGGGAGATCTCCAGCCACCACCTAGACAGTGAGAACAGAGGAAAGGACACACAGGTGGGGGAACATGCAGGTGAATGGGTTGAAAGTAGGGCTGTTGAATTAAAAAAAATTCGGTATAGTTCGGATTCGGCTGAATTCGGCCCATTTAGATTCGGGATATGCCGAAGTCCGAACTCCCCTGCCTTTCCGCGGCTCTGGGGGGGCATTTTTGGGGGTAGAGGTCCCAAACTTTGAGCGGAGCTTCAAAGGACACTTCTTGAAAGACCCCCCAAGTTTTGTAAAGATTTGGTCGGGGGGGGCTGAGATATGGGCCCCGAAAGGGGTCCCCCCACCCTTAATGTGCATCTCTGAGCAGAGCTTGCCGCCCACGCACAAAGCTCCCAGCCCCGACAAACAGCTGATAGGTTTGCAAAGCATTGCAACACAACTGCAAGCAACACGACTGCAAAAGCAACACAACCTTGTAAGCAACACCTTTGCAACTGTGCAAAGCAACACCTGACACCTGGGAGTTTGCAAACCATGGAAAGAGACAGAGGCAGCTAGCTATGCATAATGAGCAGGGGTGGAATTTCCCCTTTTGCATCGGACTCCAAATGCATTCTTTAAGTCAACATTTGAAAACAAGTTTTGAGCAAGCATCCAAATAGACCTAACCACTCTTATGAACGAGGGAAAACCTGAAGACACACAACTGAAACCCCCCCTCAAACCAGGGAGAGAGAGACTCGAGGGGGAACACACCCCCAGGCAGAACCGGCAAAAGCCCCCTTTGGCTTCCCCCCCACCCACAGAAACTGCTCCCTCCCCACACACACACAGACTCTGCTCCCCCCCCCACACACACACACAGGAGAAAAATTATAGATTAAAGCCCCCAAAGGGGTCTTACTGTGGCTGTCTTCTGTTCCATCAGGAGGGGCTGGGGAGGACTTGTAATCCAAGATGATTCCAATTAGGCATGGGACGTTTTGCTCTGGAGATGCACAGGATCAGCTGATCCATTCATCCCAATAGGGGAAAGGGGAAAGGGGAAAGCCCATATCTCGGGACCCCCTGACCCAATGTTTACAAAACTCGGGTGGTCTCTTAAGAAGCCTTGTCTGAAGCTCTGCTCAAAGTTTGGGATCTGCACCCCCAAAAATGCGCCCCCTGCAGCCACGGAAAGAGAAAAGGGGGGAGCCGATATTTCTGCCCCCACTGAACCCATCTTTACAAAACTTGGGTGGTATCTTAAGAGGGATTGTCTGAAGTTATGCTGAAAGTTTGGGGGCTGTATCCCCAAAAAAGCGCCCCCTGCAGCCATGGAAATGGAAAAGGGGGAGGGAAAAGGGGTGGAGCCCATATCTCGAGACCCCCTGACCCAATGTTTACAAAACTTGGGGGGTATATTAAGAAGGCTCATCTGAAGCTCCACTGAAAGTTTGGGGTCTGTACCCCCAAAAACGCGCCCCCTGCAGTCATGGAAAGAAAAAAGGGGGGAGCCCATATCTCGGGACCCCCTGACCCAATGTTAACAAAACTTGGGTGGTCTCTTAAGAAGTCTTGTCTGAATCTCTGCGGAAAGTTTTGTGTCTGTACCCCAAAAAATACACCCCCTGCAGCCACAGAAAGGAGTGAATGTGCACAAGCACCCCCCCCACACACACACGAAGATTTCCCTCTCTCTCTCTCTCTCCCCGGCCGGGCCGCACATCAGCTGATTCCTCCAGTACTCAATCCTGACTGATTGGCCAGAAGAAGACCCAGCTTGGCCACCGATATGCCGGGGGAGGAGAATGCTGCTTACTGACGGTTATGCTGCTTACTGACGGCCGAATTTGCCGGATTTATTCGTGAACTCCCGAACTCGCTGAATTCGCCCCCCCCGGTTGCCCACCATTTTTGAGTTCGGTTCGTCCTGAACTAAAAACCACCGAATCAGGGGAAATTCGGCTGTTTTTCAGTTCGGGCCGAACCGAATCAACAGCCCTAGTTGAAAGGAAGGCATGAGGGGGCTTGGCAGTAGGCAGATGTGCAAGCTGGTAGAGTGTATGTGTATAAACTCACCTTAAATTGTCTGATTACTTCTAAAATCCACAGCTTATTACAGGATGTTTGTAAAGAATAATAACCCCAACAATATTAGACTAGTTGAAAGAGCACATAAATGCCATAACCAATATTTTTAAGACTCCGTTATGATAAAATGGAAGGAACATCCCTCAACCCTGTTATTTTGTATTAAAAATGGATATAGTCGACATGGTTTTAATATGGAAAACTGGTATTTAAACAACTGGTATTTAAATAACTGGTATTTAAGCAACTGGAATAAAAAATGCAGAAGGGATAAACTGGGGTGTCTTGCCTAATATCCAGAGTGTGAAGGAAAGGCATTTTCCATCATTCTACTCCTCGAGCCTTATATGCATACAGGTAGATGCACAGGTATGTACCTGTAGATGTACAACTGCCTGGAGAAAAAAATCTGTCCCTTTAATAGTGGCTAAATGTATGGAAATGGGCAGTTGAAGCTTTTCATGGCTTGGGGGTAAATAACATCTTGTTAAGCCTTGTATTAAATGGACAAGACATTTTACTCCTGCCCTAATGTATGTCTTGATAAGAATTTCTACATTAAGCCCTTAGCTATGCATGCCTTATGTATATTATGGTCCTGTTTTTCAGATACTTCCTTGCATGTGCTATGATAACAGTTTTTAAAACCTGCTGTTTGAAAGCATCTTGTATTCTGCATTTGTACCAGCTGGTGCTGTGTTGGGGAACTGAGTGCCAAGTTAAGTCCAAACGATGTTTCCTTTTATAAAACTAAACATGTCCAGCCACCAGATCTCTTTCTTTCTCTTTCCAGTCTCTAGAGCTAGCAGATGATCACTGCAATCCTATGCAGAATTACTCTCGTCTGAAACCATTGAAATCAAATTGAGTAAACCCTGCAGAGGAATATGTAAGAAATCTCCCAACAAGCAGTGCTTGTAGCTCTATTTTCACAAGAAGTGATATAAGAACACCACTTGCTGGGGAAAAAATATCTTAGTTCCTCCTTTCACTCATTTTTAAATTTTGTATTTAAGGCTATAACTAGAACTAGATGTAGGGTTGCCAGCTCTGGGTTGGGAAATAGCTGGAGATTATGGGGGCAGAGCCTGAAGAAGGCGGGGTTTGGAGAGGGGAGGGACTTCAATGCCATAGAGTCCAATTGCCAAAGCTGCCATTTTCTCCTGGGGAATGGATCTGTATTGGCTGGAGACCAGTTTTAATAGCAGGAGATCTCCAGCCACCAACTAGAGGTTCTACCAGAACTTGCACAGAAAGGCAATCCAAAAGAATGGTTAACAAATAAATTGAACTTTGTTAACAAGAAGGTAAGTATATATACAGGTGCTCATTACACAAATCATCACAACAGCAAGTACATACAAAGGTGTATATACAGAATCAATGTATCCAGTAATAACATAATAATCTCTTCCTTTTCATTTATGTGTTCACAGGGATCACAGGTAAGTATCCCTAGGTTGGAGAGGAAGAAGACGGCCGTTTCAGTTCTTCATCAGTACCTCCTCATGAACCTTATGTGAACAATATATAACAATAAATCACTCCTATGTATACATTGAATAAAACTAGCATACAAAAATTATAAACAAACCTGAAAAGCTATTACCTATAAATTTATCTGTGTACCTTTTTAACTTCCTTGTCTGCATTTTTCTTATGCCCTTAATGGACCTTCCTTAAAAGACAACAAATGATACTACATTATCTATTGTACATTTTAACAGACAGAGACCAAACAACAATTGCAGACTACTCATAACAATAGTCATAATACATTACCCAGTGTCCTTCTTGTAGCTTGGAGACATGCTGATAGCATACGGGCCTGCCCAAACCTCCCGGATGGGACCTGGCAACCCGCTATGCAGGCACTTGACTACTGTGCTGGCCGCGCGCCCGCCCCAAACGCTACGGGATGGTCGCTGCGTGCTCCGTTGTAACGGACTCGGCCGCTCCTGCGAGCGCCGTGCAGTTAGCAGCCAGGAAGCAGATGCAGGGGCAGCCTCCAGTGAACCTGAGAGAAGCCATGTTCCTGTACAGATTCTGTTCCAGCCACAGCCATGTCATGAGAAGCAGACTGTCACGTAGTCAGTGCCAAACACTCCCCCTTGCAACATCCACCGCTTAATGGGTCGTCAACAGCAATCCTGATATCAAGATGAGTCGTTCCTCCAGCTCAGCAGCAGCGATCCCAAGACGCTTGCACAGATCGCACCCATTGTTCCAGTATGTTAATCTTGTCAGCAGAGAATTTCCAGTTCCTCCCGGGTTGCAAAAGCCATCGGAATCAGAATAGATTTCCAAATTCTCACTACCCCACCCCAGTAGCCACAACTTAGTCCTTTGTCACCTTTTTGTCAACTGGGTACCTAGGAGGGGTGAAGCCCCTCTCCCCACCCCCAGAAAAACAGTATATCTGGTGTGCCCCCAGCCCATTAGCTCTCTCTCACCTTAGGTCTTTCCTGGCACCTTTGCCGTTACTCTGTTGGTTTGGTCTTGCTCAGCCTAACCACGCTCCCTCCCGCCTTGCTGGTCAAGTCTACGGGAACCCCTGCCCCCATCTCGGCTTTTACTTTTCAATCTGTTTTAGTCTATGTGAATTTGGACAACACCTCATCTAGATACGGTAAATATACCCCACCAACGGCCTCCTGCCACTTTGGCATCTGTGCTTATACTCGATATTCCTAGATTCTCTGTATGTTTGTGTGCATCACTGATTGAATGAAAAAGACATAAACATTATTTAATGTGGAATCCATTGTCTGTCTTTATTCAAGGTCTCATTTACCAATTGCTCAGCTAATTTCCCCATATTAAGGAGCAATTCAGCTAACAATGCCCTCTAGTTGCATCATGTTGGTTCCCATCAGGGATACTGATAGTTTTCCATTTTGCTAGGATTTTTATTCCCAAAGCCTATTGTTATGATACATTATGTTATGAACACAGATACATTTATAGGTAATAGCTTTTCATGTTTGTTTATGATTTTTGTAGGCTAGTGTCATTCAGTGTATACATAGGAGAGATTTATTGTTATATATTGTTCACATAAGGTTCATTTGGAGGAACTGATGAAGAATTGAAACGGCCATCTTCTTCCTCTCCAACCTAGGGATACTTACCTGTGATCCCTGTGAACACATAAATGAAAAGGAAGAGATTATTACATTATTACTGGATACATTGATTCTGTATATACACCTTTGTGTGTACTTGTTGTTGTGACTATTTGTGTAATGAGCACTTGTATATATACTTACCTTCTTGTTAACAAAGTCCAATTTATTTGTTAACCATTGTTTTGGATTGCCTTTCTGTGCACGTTCTGGTAGAATTACTATTTACACAGAAGTGACTACATTTGAATGCCACCTAGAGGTTGGCAACCCTAACTAGATGTTTATTGTTGCACAGTCAACTGTCTCTTATGGTGAGCCCAGCAAACCCCGGAGAGAGTTTCTAACAATTGTTGTTATCTGTCCATGTTTTGGAATATCTCCACCCACCCAGGCTCCTTCTGGCTTGGCTCCGATATTTATTTTATTTCTTTAGTTTACTTATAGCCCGGTTTTCTCACCGAGGCTCTAGTCAGAGTACACGTCACATCGGGCTTTTCACTTTGGCAGCAGGCAGATTCTGGCCTAATCTGACTGCTAACTTTGAAATGTGTGTATTCCTCATTGATCCCGCTGAATTTTCTATCTTTTCTTGCTGGCCATGATATCTTGGCCTGCTACGAGTTCTGTTACTGCTGTTCCTTCCCTGTTTTGATCTGTCATGTCAGACTTGTAACTTCAACCCCCAGCTTTTCTGGTTCAAGCACCGACCCTCTAGTTTCCCTCCATCACCTTTAATTTTCTAGCTGCAGATGTTTGATTTCTTCTTCACAAATGGCAAAACATATGCTATTGTGATGATTTAAATACCATTCAGAACCTCTGAGGACTATTATACTGACTGTAGCTCAAAGATTATGTTCTAATTTTGAATAGCTTCAAAATCCTTTGAACTCCTTTGAACAGTGAGAATTTTATTAATTAATCCTGCTTTTGTTGGGCCCTGCAGCAATAGCTCATTGTGGAAACATTTTTCTGTACTGGGCACATAAAGATGAGCATCCTATTATGATTTTAATTAAAGCATCCATTTATGCCCACCCTCTGCTTTCTAGTATTCCTGTATTTCTCACCTCAATTTTAGACAAAACTCAGAGAGTTGATTATTGAGACTCAGTGACATGCTCACAAAACCTTGTGCTTTTGAAGGTCTAGTCACTTGGAAGGAAGCACAGTCATCAATCTAGATTAAAATGAAAAGGCCATGACCAATCCATTTGTTTCATCAGTGACAATTACAAACAAGGCTCGTAATATTATCTCAGAGCAGATATTTATAATATTCAAAAGGTGACATCCCCTATGAAGAATCTTGCCTACATTTCCTTCTAGAGATCACTGAGGAGAATAAGAAAAGAATCAGTGCAGATTGGTATAGCCATATTTTTGGGTTTTGAATTACTTTGGATTTGAAGTGTAATTTACAAACTTTCATTCCTCACAGTCAGAGCCCATATCTTGTTTCAATTAAGGGCCTTACCCCAAGCCACTGAAGCCACCAAAACCAGCCACAAGAAGAAGAAGAAGAAGAATTGGTTTTTATATGCCAACTTTCTCTCCTTTTAGGGAGGATCAAACCAATTTACAATCTGCTTCCCTTCCCCACCCCACAACAGACACCTTGTGAGATAGGTAGGGCTGAGAGAGTTTGGAGAGAGCTGTGACTAGCCCAAGGGCACCCAGCTGGCTTCATGTGCAGGGGTGGGGAAACCAACCTGGTCCACCAGATTAGAGTCAGCTGTTCAGGTGGAGGAGTGGGGAATCAAGCCTGGTTCTCCAGATTAGAGTCCACCACTCCTAACCACTGCGCCAAATTTAATAATCTGCTTCCTGTTCAGTGGAGAAGCCAATATGGTGTAAGGATGCTTGAACATCTGCTAATTCAGCTCACTTTCTATTTGCCAGTGGAGATTAGGCAGCCAATTAATTGATGGGCTGTTCAGTTGTGTGCAACCTGTTTGGTATTTTTGGAATTTGAAAGAACAGGCTTCTTGCAGCCATCAGAGGCTTCTTCCCAGCTGATGAGGATGAGCTGGGAGGGTATCAGGAGGTGACTCCCAGCTGACCAGCTGGAAGTTGGACTCTTCTGATCTTCCATCCTGAAAACTGCAAATTTGGGGCAGGGGTGTGTGTAATCAGAAACCTAGATTATTTCTCCTCTCTCCACCCCAAGCTGTCAGCTTGGGCTGCACACAAAATGAGTTAATCCAACTCTTTCTCATCTCCCTTTTGCAATGCAGAGATTGACAGCATTGCTCCTATTCTCACCCAGCTTGGAGGGTCATGTTCCCATGTGCAGCTTTACTGTGCAGCTATGCTATGGCGGCAGGGTGGATAAGAATCCCTGGATCAGCTGGAGTCAGCTCCTGACCAGCAGGAGCTCCAACCTTGTTTGACAGCTGTGAGTTGCTGGATGTAATCCCATCATATTCCTGATTGGGTCACAGTCTGACTGTTAGTGTCTAGTAAGATAAATGTACCTGATGAGAAATTTGTGGCACCCCGTGATGATTTTCTCAAACTGGGGTCTGCAGACACCTGGAAGTCCTTTATAGTGTTAGTGAGCAAGCCCCTATTATGCCCATCAACCTAATGTGAAAACAAAGCCCATTCAGCTTCCTAGGAAAGAGAAAGGAACTCTCTGCCTCAGAAGAAATGGGTGGAATTGTCATTTTGATGGGCCGGATATGCCCCCTTGAGAGCTTTTATCCAGCCCACAAGCCAGCCCCCCCCCCCCCGCACACACATTCTTGATCTAGGCTAGTGATGCATGGCCCAGCCCGACTGACATTTATGTCATATCCGGCCCTCGTAACAATTGAGTTCGACACCCCTGGGGTAGGAGTAGGGTTTCCAGGTCCCTCTTCGCCATCGGCGGGAGATTTTGGGAGTGGAGCCTGAGGAGGGCGGGGTTCGGGGAGAGGAGGGACTTCAATCCCATAGAGTCCAATTGCCAAAGCAGCCGTTTTCGCCAGGTGAACTGATCTCTATCGCCTGGACATCAGTTGTAATAGCAGGAGATCTTCTGCTATTACCTGGAGGTTGGCAACCCTAGGCAGGAGCTATAGAGCCACCACTATTCACAGTCACCTAATTTCCAGATCCCTTCAGAGTAGTCACCAGAAAACACACTAATTGGTTTGCTAGAATCTGGTAGATCATCCCTACAAACGCTAGCTGCCTGAGAAACACCAAGGGAGTACAGTTCTGTTACAGTCATCAAAGTGACTTCAGGTACAAAATTGAACTGGTTTTCAATGTATTTTCCAGTGCAAAGGATTTCACTATGTCACTCTTCATCCATGAACGATAATAGCCAATGGCAGTTTGCAATCAAATACAGAACATTCAGGTTTGTGTGATGTTGGTCTTCTTTACTCTACACACAGTTCTGAAAGTTTTTCTAGGCCTCTTCCCATCCCTGCTCAGTCAGCCTCTGGCTAGAAGTTATGACAGAGAAGTTTCTTGCTCTCTCTGGTGCAAAATCCCTTTCAGTCATGGGGAAAGATTGATTGGAACTTGGTTCAGGGCTTTCTTAGTTGTGCTCTTACAGAATCAACTTCCCTTTGAGACCTTGTAGGCCATGTAAGACAATACATTTTTTATTATTAAACTTACCTTTGAAGTACAGCTGGTGTGGTTCTCATTGTATTGTTTTGGGAATGCTAGAGGACAGAGGTCTCCAAGAGACATGTTGTGCACTTTGGAAGGGGGGTGTCCATTGTGTTGATGGTAGGAAGGGAGAAGATGAAGGACTGGAGGTCTGATGAAAACTTTAAATCAAAATGAGTGTCCTTGGTTTGCTATAGTTTGAGAAGTGCTAGTGTGGTGATTTGAGCATTGAACTTCATTGTAGTACATAAGTGCAGAAGAATGAGCTGGGGAAGAAATGGCAGATTCTTGATATGGTAGACTTCCCTGTGCTACTTCACGCTGATAGGACTTTAGCACAGAATTTCCCTTTGCATTAAAAAGTACCCAACAAACATAAAAGTCTCACAGCGGGGAGAAAAGATCCACTCTTGTCTGGATTGGAGCCAGCCAACTTTTCTTGTGAAGAAAGGAAGGGGACATTCTCCAACCTCCTAAAAAGGCTACGCTGAGAATCATGGGACATGCACACACAAAAGCCAAGTAGGATGGGCTGTAGCATGGAGGGGACTTAGGTAAGACCGAGTTAAAAAACAAAATCTTTGATTGCTATTCTAGTTCTGTTTGCAGGGTTTTAAACACAGGATGGATTTCAAAATGTGATCCTCTATGATCTCCTACTTGCAGCCCATTCTACCACTTTATATATATTGCATTCTGCTGAACCAGGTAGGATTTTGGATGTGTGTATGTAAAGTGCCGTCGCAGCTGACTTACGATGATCCCATAGGGTTTTCAAGGCAAGAGACTAACAGGTGGTTTGCCATTTCCTTCCTCTGCGTAGCAACCCTGGAATTACTTGGAGGTATCCCATCCAAATAATAACTGGGGCCGACCCTGCTTAGCTGCCAAAATCTGTGAGACTGGATGAGCCTGGCCCATCCAGGTCAGGGATTCAAATTTTCATTCAGTTGCAAAACTCACTGGATGACTTCTCTCAGACTAGTGAACTGCACAGAGTTGCTGTAAGGACACACACACTTCCCTGTAACTTTTTGGAGGAGAAGGAAGAAGAAGAGTCGGTTTTTATATGCTGACTTTCTCTACCACTTAAGGCAGAATCAAACTAGCTTACAATCACCTTCCATTCTCCTCCCAACAGGCACCCTGTGAGGTAGGTGGGGCTGAGAGAGTGTGACTAGCCTAAAGTCACCCAGCTGGCTTCATGTGTATGAGTTGGGGAAACCAACCTGGTTCACCAGATTAGTGTCCACCTCTCATGTGGAAGAATGGGGAATCAAACCTGGTTCTCCAGATTAGAGTCCACCGCTCCAAACCACTGCTCTTAACCACTACACCATGCTGGAAGGGTGGTATAAAGCTGTGAGGAACTCCTGGAGGGATTTGTTTATTTCCTTTATACCCTGGCTTTCTCCCCAAAGGGCACCCAAAGTGGCTCACACTGTTTTCCTCTCCTCCATTTCATTCTCACAACAGCCCTTTGAGATAGGTTAGGCTGAGAATGTGTGACTGGCTCGAGGTCATCCAATAAGCTTCCATGGCAGAGTGGGGATTTGAACCTAGGTCTTCCAGATCCATGTCTGACACTGTAGCCACTATGCCACACTGAACACGAACCATTCTTTCATGCATTTTTCTGGCAGGGTTCAACTACAGAATTGAGGGAATGAGCAAACCTATTGGACCACTTGCCATGCACCTCTACAGGTGCCACCAATATCACCTGGTTGGGCAATATGCTACTCCCATGTTAAGGAACCATTTTGGTTGTTTAGCAGTCACTTCAGGGTCCCACCATAAATTCTAAGTGATGCACCCATTAGTTGTTTGGCTCCATAAGTTTTGATCTCAAAGTCTGCCCTCCTATCACTTGCATTCAAAACACATGAAGCTGCCTTATACTGAATCAGACCCTGGTCCATCAAAGTCAGTATTGTCTACTCAGACTGGCAGTGGCTCTCCACGATCTCAGGGAGAGGTCTTTCACATCACCTACCTGCCTAGTCCCTTTAACTGGAGATTCCAGGGATTGAACCTGGGACCTTCTGCATGCCAAGCAGATGCTCTCCCACTGAATTGCTTCAGCCCCTCCCCTGAATTGCTTGGCAGGACTAATCATTCTGATAAGAAGAAAGGTATGTTTCATCGAAGGTTTGGAACAGGACCGCAACAAGACCAGGAATCAAGCAGTGCAGGATGTTTAATTTTTTAAGCCTGGGCACACTTAAAGCGTTCCTTGTTTATGTGACCTACATGAACTCTTATAGAAGCAGAAAATTGGTAGTCAGCAGCAGACATGCAGCTTTCTCTTTTGAAACCCAATTGCCTCTCTCAGAAGTGCAGTGCTGAGAAAACAGCGTTTTTAGATTTCCATTGCTCCGTGTTCAACTGATGCATTCTGACAGGCTGGATCTCTCATATCCTGCTACAATCTGATTTCAAATGTTGTAAGCTAGTGCATTAACTGCAGAGTTTAAGAACATCTCATATAAGTGGCTCAGACAATATAAAGGATACCTTCTCTCTCTCCCTCTCTCTCCTCTTTTTTTAAATAAACATATTTCTAGAGTATTCACATAATACATTTCCCCACCATTTTTTTTTGGGGGGGGGGGAAACACACTAATATAGGTTCTTGAACACATGAAAATTTTTGCTTTGAGAGGTTGTTTGTGTAGATTTCAAAGACTAGGAAGGTGGGATATAACCGAGAGAAATCTCTTTTACTGCTGTATAAAAAGTTTTATCACTGATTTCTGTCGCCTCCCAAGAAAACAATAAATGTGTAGAGGAGGGGAAAGAGTCGATATTTCCTGCTGTTTACATTCTCCATCTTCTCAAACCTTGTTTGTGAAGATGGAGGTAATGGTGTGTGTGTTTCTTCTCTGTGGCAGAACCAGTTAAAAGACAGGAGACGTGAATTAAATGAGAGAAGTGCTCTGTGTGTGTGTGGATAAGGGTGGGGACAGCAAGCAAGCAGCATGGGTAAACAAACACATTAACCCCAAACTTCATTTGCTGATGCAGTTGTAATGACATCCTTGTTGCTGAGGCTATCACACCAAGGCAGGGTACTGAGGCAGTGCCTGTTGCTATGCCACAACTGGACGATTTCTTCCTAACCCCGTTGAGACATGCAAAAACTCCACCCGAGCTTCTTTTGTACATTTGACTATATGGACTGCCTTTTGAAAGCATATATATATGGCTAAGAGCGGTGGTTTGGAGTTGTGGGTTTTGATCTGGAGAACCGGGTTTGATTCCCCCCTCCTCCACATGAATGGCAGATGCTAATCTGGTGAACTGGATTTGTTTCCCCACTCCTCCACATGAAGCCAGCTGGGTGACCTTGGTCAAGTCAGACTCTCTCAGCCCCACCTACCTCACAGGGTGTCTGTTGTGGGGAGGGGAAGGGAAGGTGATTGTAAGCCGGTTTGATTCTTCCTTAAGTGGTAGAGAAAGTTGGCATATGAAAAACCTACTCTTCTTCTTTCTATATTTTTTGCCATCAAGTCACAGCTGGCTTATGGCAACCCCATAAGGTTTTCAAGGCAAGAGATGTTCAGAGGTGGTTTGCCATTGCCTGCCTCCAGGTCATGCCCCTGGTATTCCCTGGAGGTCTCCCATCCAAATACTAGCCAGGGTCAGGGCTGAGAGTGTGTGACTGGCCCTAGGTCTTCCAGAAAGCTTCCATGGCAAGAGTGGGGATTTTAACCTAGGTTCCTAGTCCGACACCTTAACCACTGTACCATGCTGGCTCTCATGATTTCAGTTACTGAGAGCTTTTCCCTAGTATCTGATAGGTTCAACTGATTGTAACAGCATTTTCATTGAATTGTATGGGGTGTCCCAGGCCTATTAATTTACATCCTCATAGGGGAAAGCCTTGGCTCACATCTGCCAAGCTCTCAAGTATCTTTTCTACCCCAAGTTGGACTAGGGTGAAGAAATACTTGCCTCCTCAATGCTCATAGGTATTCTGTAATCTCCATAACCTGCTGTACATTCCCTATCTTGATTTCCAAGCCTGGATGCCCTCAGGGATGATCAGTCCACTAAGGCTACTGGTTCTCCTCTACAGCTGTAGCTCTGCTCCAATTCTGAGCTGGCTTTGTGTTGCTGGCTTTTCTCCCTTCCTCTCTGTTTCTCAGTCCAGTGTTCTGCCCACTTTTCTTTTATGGTCACAGCATATTTAGGAGCTTAGTTGTATCAGGCTATCAATGTCCAGGCAACAGCAGTCCACATTTGTCATTTTTGGTCCACAGGGTACTAGATGGACAGTAATAGTATAATAGGTTTCTATGATGTTTGACTGCAGCTGGATTATTCATTCAAACATGCACATATTGGTGTCACTGCCCACATGAACTGCCAAGCATGTGTGGAACTGGCTCACTCTTTCAAAGTAAAGCCCCTCTTTCAAAGAAAGGACATGCTGGAGGGGAAAGAGTGATGTTGAATGGCTTTTCATTCTCCAGGCCTTTTACTGTAGAGTATCATCATGTCCCCAGTCCTACTCAACATTCAGGTCATTCTGGGGAAATCATGAGGAGATTTAGTGTGAAGTTCAATGAATATAGTGATGCTCTGTCTCACCTTTTAAAATGTGTTCCATGTCCTGACGTTTTGCTGCTTCCTTGATGTTTCAACATGGTTTAGAACTGGATATACAGCCTTTGTGGAAGTCTGGTTAAGACCCTTATGCTTGTATAGCCATGTGACCTTAGTGTGTGTGGGCAGACGTGACAGTGAGACCATAAAGTCAGGCAGATATGAGGTTGAGGTTCCTGATCCATTGTTCTATGTGTCATACTGGAAGCTTTGTTGTTGTTATTTTTACAAACTCTAGAGAAGGATGCATCCTATTTGCTCCTAATAATAGTCTATTATGTTTTTGTAAACTTGAGTTTAGTGTGTTTAATACTCCATACTCTCTTGAAGGGAAAGAAGTCCAGGAGCAGAATTACAGGGATTAGTTCCTTTACCCATTGCAGGAGAGGATTCAAGAGACTTGGGTTGTACATATCGATTTTCCCAAACTGAAAATAAACCCAAAATTAGCCATTTTGGTAATTTTGGGGTTTCAGATTTACCGAACACCAAAACCTGGGGATCTGCCCGAAGCCGAGTAAGTGTTGCCATCTGAAAAGAAACAATCCTCTCTTGTACATATATTTAAGTGTGAAGTGCCTACTCTTTATTGGTTTATGGCCAATCTACTACCGTTCTGAAACCAAATTTGACTGTTCAAATCCTCATCTTACATTGCTGTTATTAATAAAATCCGTTGTTTTGAACTTTTACCTCACCAAGCCTTTGCTTGCCATCAGTTTCTGACTGACATAATTTTGTTGAAAGATCATTCTCCCCCTCGATCCATGACGCTGGCCTTGGCAACAGCAGTGAGGAGTAGCAACAGCTGCCATCTGCTCAACTGCCCACCATTCTGCTGTCTCTGAACTGGCAAGGGAGCAAGCAAGAGGACAATCTGCAGCAGCTGCCAGCCTTCCTCGCCTTTCCTTTTTCTTCTGGGAAAATACATGTGCAGGTGGTGGCTGCTTGTGACAGATCCCATTAACTGCTCACTTGTAAATCTGCTGTCTGGGAAGAAGAAGGTTCACAGAGGGATGATAATAAGGAGAAGGAACAGCACGGCCAGAGGACACTTGTGGTGGGTTCACTGCTGGAGCACGAGTCTTGGTAGACAGCACCTGAGAATACTGACCCCTGAGAATTTCAACCACTGTTAACAGTTGGGTTCTGGATGACCAATTGCTGTTCATCTCCAGGACACAATCCTCCACTATGTGTGTGTAAAGTGCCATCAAGCTGACTCATGGCAACCCAGTGGGGCTTTCAAGTCAAGAGATGGTTTGCCATTGCTTTCCTCTGCACAGTGACCCTGGTATTCCTTGGTGGTCTCCCATCCAATTGCTAACCAGGGCTGACCCTGCTTAACCTCTGAGATCTGACAAGATCAGGATAGCCTGGTTATATCTCTGTTATACCTCATTGTTTTTTTTAAATGATGAGACTGAGGGCTGAAAATGATCTCTTGAATTTATAATTTGGACATGAGGGATATTTATATGTTCAGAGGCATATTTGTAGCTGAAAAGTTAGGGTGATGTAGTGGTTAAGAGCGGTGGACTCTAATCTGGAGGACTAGGTTTGATTCCTCACTCCTCCACATGAGCAGCAGACTATAATCTGGTGAACCGGGTTGGTTTCCCCACTCCTGCACATGAAGCCTGCTGGGTGACCTTGAGCTAGTCACAGTTCTCTCAGAATTCTCGCAGCCTCACCTATCCCATAAGGTGTCTGTTGTGGGGAGAAGGTGATTGTAAGTCGGTCTGAAACTCCTTAAATGTAGAGAAAATAGTGGTTTAAAAACCAACTCTTCTTCTTCTTCCTTTCGCTGGAGATATGCCAAAGCTAGAGCTAGTGTGTCACTGGGAAATGTTGGACAATCTTATGTTGGCGGATATAACAACAGGAATGCTAGCAAAATCAACAGCGGTGCTTGAGTCAACAACAGTGGTTTAGGTGTTTGTGTGATAAAGACAGTCATCATTCATGTAGGTTTCTGTTGTCTAAGCCTGGTAATTAAACAAGAGACACATCAGTAGTGACTAAATGTGCTTTGTCCAGAGAGAACTGTAGCAAATTTTCTATGTGATTCTTTCACTTCTAGAAAAATATGCATGGAGGATATCTGCATGACTACTAAGGAGTTAATTTTTTTTGAAGCTAATAGTAGCTGTTCAGCCTGCTGAAGTTGATTTTTTTTTCCTTACAGAACATTTCTTGCACAATTAAATAGGAATGAGAAAGGTCGAGGGCATGGTGGGTTTTTTTTTCCAGATAAGAGGCAATGTTTAGAATTATGGCATCATTAGTTTGGCTTCAAAGAGGAAAAAAAAGCTGATATGAAAACTATTCTGGCTGGTCCTTCTAATAAGAGATATTTTGTGTGTTGTAAATCTACCTGTGAAGTATCCTAGGGGACTGTGCACCCTCACATTGGATTGCCTTCTCCTCCTGCATGGCTTTAACATCTTAGTCTTGAAAGGTTTTGCTGGAAAGCTGAATGGAAGGGGGAGAAATCTCTATTAGAAGAATTGGTGGTTTTTCCATTGGAAGTGAGCCTCCACCGAGGTCTCTTTCCCTAGCAACTGCAGTGCAGCTAAATGTAACATGGATGACCTGAATACTTCGTAGCCAGTGTACTATAGTGGTTAAAGTGTCAGGGTTGAATCCCCACTCTGTCTGGAAGCTTCCCCAGTGACCCTGGGCCTATCGCACACTCTCAGCCTAACCTACCTCTCAGTGTTGATGTGAGGATAGAATAGAGGAGAGGAGAATGATATAAGCTGCTTTGGGTCCCCATTTGGGAGAAAGGTGTGGTACTGTATAGCCAAAGGGCAAATGGTTCTTTTCCCTTAGGAATTTCAAGAGGCAATGAGTACAACACTGGGAGAAATTAAGCAATTTTATTGCTTAGAAGCTTTAAACAAACAGACAGAAGAATACCCACGTCCCTTTCACTACAAGGATCCTGAACAATACAGCAATGGGCTGACTCCAACACGCACCCACACACACAGCACCGTTTCCACATCAGTCTGGGCTGAGGGGAGGGGCCGTGGCTCAGTGGTAGAGCATCTGATTGGCATGCGGAAGGTCCCAAGTTCAATCCCCGGCATCTTCACTTAAAGGGACTAGGCAGGAAGGTGATGTGAAAGACCTCCACCTGAGACCCTGGAGAGCCGTTGCTGGTCTGAGTAGACAATACTGACTTTGATGGACCAAGGGTCTGATTCAGTATAAGGCAATTTCATGTGTTCCTGTGTTCATGTGAGGTCCCCCCTGGAGAAAGGAGCCCCCCTTTCTTACAGGATAGTAACAATGTGTGTGTGTGTGTGTGTGTGTGTGTGTGAGAGAGAGAGAGTTCTGGTGCCTAGCAACCTGGGATGGAGCTCTCCAAGGTCAGGAGATAAGGCAGCTTTGGCATGCCAGTGACAGGTGCAGATTACTCCCCCCCCCAAAGTGCCATTGCTAGGGGAGAAGAATACTTCAGCCCCATTAACCTTTTCCACCCCAGTGCTGTCATAGGATGATCTAGGACATAGTGGAGAAGCATGTGGTTCACCACTATCTCCTTGTATTACAATGGTTTTCACTACAGTTATATTCGAAGTAAATATATTTCCACCATTAGCAACTCATAGACAAATCCTGTCCCTTCACCATCCAAATGTGTATCCCATTGGAAGTAATGGTATGTGGATAGGTACTGTGACAGCCAGATCGATTTCCCCTGAATATGGAAGATCTACTTAAGCAGTCTGACATGTCTCCCCTAAACCACCTTATTTCCAAGCTAAATAGCCCTAAGTGCTTTAACCGCAACTCATAGGACAGTTGCTGTAGTCCCCTGATCATTTTGGTAGCTCTTTTCTGCACCTTCTCAAGCTCTGTAATATCCTTTTTTAGGTGTGGTGACCAGAACTGTACACAGTCTTCCAAGTGTGGTCTCACCATAGATTTGTACAAGGGCAGTATGATATCAGTTTTATTCTCTATTCCTCATCTAATTATGGCCAGGATGGAATTTGCCTTTTTTACAGCAGCCGCACACTGGGTTGACATCTTCATTGAGCTATCCACTACCACCCCATCTGCAGTCCGAGTAGCTGAAGTGAAGCCGTGGGTTCATCATTCTCGTATTAAGCCGGCATCCCCGGGAGCGACTAGGCTCGCCCAGAGTTGGCAAGTTAACAATTTTGATCCAGAGCATCCCTTGCACATCCGTTTGACTCGACTCCCTTGATTCCCTGCCTGCTATGTTGGCAAGGGCCACGGGCCACATGACGACCAGCCTACTCTTGCCACAGACCCGAAGCTGGCAAGTCAACGAACGCTTGAAGATGATTGGATGACGGACACTGATTTTTATGTATTTTTTTATTTTTTTTTAGCTTGTTTTTTGCAAGTCCTGATATGGGTCCATGGGTGGCTAATAAATGGTTGTCGAAAATTGGGGAAATAGCCCAGAGGGTGAATAAAATGTACTGTTGGGTCTGTAGTCATATGCCCACCACCCAAAGGAAGGGTTTGCCTGAGAGAGCGCACCCCCTAAATCTCACGGAATGGCAGAAGTTGTGGGAACGGGGGACTTTGTGTCATGTGTTTTTGAATCAAACGAGGGGGGCACTCTTTTATAGGGGGAACTATTCTTGACATAGCCCGTATTTGCATCCAACACCGCAATAATTCACATAACACCACCCATTTAGGCAATTACCCAGCTTGCAGGACGACACTTCACACTGCATCAATCTGGCCACTCCACCAGACCAACATTACAGAGAAGAACATAACCAACTATGAATGTAATCATAAAGTTTTTGGAACACGCACAGGTAATGGTTCCCCATGTATTTTGATTAGTGCCTGGATACGTATGGCCGTAGATCCCGAAGGTTTTTTCACAACAGGAGCGGCAAAGGGAAAAGTTCTGCCCATATTTCCAGGGGGTCTTTGGTTGTTGTGTGGACGCAACGCTTACAAAGTGATTCCCCCTCATACATCTGGTATCTGCACCAGTTTCATGACACTGATTACATGCCCTATCACCAGCCCCGGTCCAGACACCGAACCCGGCGATCTCCAGGTTTGTCTCCTTTGAGTAACAACGTTGGAGAGGGATTCATGCGAGGCTTTTTCCCTTGGATGGGGGCTGGGTTGAATTACCGGGAGTTGCAACAACTGAGTAACTGGACGGAGTGGATGTTTAATGAAAGTATTAAAGCCCTGAATAAACTTAATGTAGAACAAGGTCAGATTAGGAATGTTGTTTTAATGCAAGAAGAGGCTTTGGATATGTTGTTCACTGCCGAGGGTGGAGTATGTGCTGTGGTGAAGGGACAATGTTGTGTGTATATTCAGGATTTTCAGGTGGATATCAATAAAACTGTGCATAGTATGGCTTGGGCAACTGCTGATCATGCCCGGGAGCGAACTGAAGGTGGTGGATGGGATTTGGAAGGTTGGTTGGGGGAATGGCTTGCTGGTATTGGAGGGTTGAAAACTTTGATTATAACAGTAGCTCTTTTAGTTTTAGGTTGTGTATTGTTACCATGTATATTGTCTTTAATCAGTGAAATGTGGCGTTCTGCAATAGAGAGTATGGTGGAACAGAAAGCAGCGACTGCACTTATGTCTTTGCATAGTCGTGACAGCTTAAAGCCGCAAGTGTGATTAACAAGTGCAAGACTTGTATCACAAGGGGGGAATGTGACAGCCAGATAGATTTCCCCTGAATATGGAAGATCCACTTAAGCAGTCTGATTTAATAGTGTGTGATAACCTTTTTTCCTTTCTGTAAAATGTATTAGGACAGCAAGGGATTAGCTTGTTGCTGGGCAGGATAACTCTATGTGTGTGCTGGAGGTACTGGGGGAAGAGTCATGGAATGTCATGGTGAACGATAAACAAGAGCTGAAACCGGGAAAAAGCTGTTGGAGCCCTAAAGGCTCCAGACAATGTTAAACAACCAGATAAGCACGGAATATTGATGTGCCCCCGTCAGAGCACGGTTTTGGATAAATGTCTTCTCCCCGGTAGAATCGGGGCTCAGTTATTTTGTTTGTTAAAGCAACTGGGTGTCCAGCTGGAATAAAACTGTTTTTCTTGATAACGGTTTTTTGGGCCTCTTTTCCTCCCCCTCGAACCCAGGTTTTCCACTACAGTACAACCCTCCATCCAGATGTGCATTCAAATGCAGAGGCCATCCATTTGCCCTCATTAACTATCAATGTGCCACACATCTGGATGTATTGGAATGTACACATCCAAATGTGTTGCATACCTTTCCTTTTCCACTTCATTGGTCAAGTCTGCACAATAGGATGAAGTGCAAAAGGAGAAATGTTTTGCAGGGGGAGGAAGGGGAAAACATCTCTGAAATGAATCCGCTTTGACTCCGAACTAATATGAGTTCTTGTGTACTTCCCTAAATTCTCCTTCCAACTTCCTTGTAAGAATTAAAATCATCATATTGTGTTGTGCAATACCTTTTATGTTTTATTGATGGCTTCTTATAAAATTAAATTGCATCACTCAAAGAGCAATGCAATCCAAACGCTTTTGTCTATTAACGTTTTATTGCTGGAGGGGACAGCTAGCTGGTAGTTTGAACTATGCAATAGATCCCAAAGGGCAAGAGAGCTGCTGAAAATGCAGAAAATGTAGCTTTCAATAAACATATTAAGTTGTTACAATTTGTTTATGACAGTAGTTCAGTTGCACTATAAAATTATTTTCTTTTTCATTTTGCAGAACACAGGGATCCCTCCTGCGGGTTTTGTTCTGTGCCTCACAGATATCAGAATACACTGAAAGAACAGAAAATTCATTTAAACCTTCCAGGGCTCCTAGATCAGCAATCTGTAAGATTGTCTTTAGAGAATGCACAGTTCCCGTTCAGTGTGTAACTATATTTCAGCATCCCCAAAGGAATGTAGCAGGGATTGTTAATATTCTTGAAGGCGTCAGGAAATTTTTATACTCATATGCAGACATACTCTTCTCAACTAAGAATTTGTGTTTTTACACCTGCTTATTCTGCAAAACTGTTGGGCATAAACGAACTTCCAAAGTTTTATTTTTCTTCTTTCCCCCCCCTTACTTAAAAAATATGTAGAGAGGAGGGGAAAAAACCCAGTTTGATCATGACTAAAAGAGACGTTCTTTTGCCATTCCTTTTAAAAAATTGAATAGTTCTCTGTTTTTTGACAGGTGCAAGTCAGAATGCATTAGCAAAAATAGGAAAATATGGGAGTTGTCATACAACATCAGACCAATGTTTCACCGAGCACAATGTCTTCTTATTGTAACTAGGCAGGTACAAATGGGATGCCTTTAAGCAGGGGATGATAATGACATATATTCTTGTTCTGAGTCACCCGAATCCGGCAGTCAGATGGATACCTCTTCTATATGTATATGTTAATACTTCCAGACATCATGGCTTCTAGATATCCAGTTCAGCAAGGTTGTATGTGTATACTTCATCCTAGCACAGAAAAACTTAGTCCTGGGTGCATATTTTTAAAAATAATAATGATGATGAGCCAAGCTACAGTTGACACCTTGGCTGTTGGGTGCCTTGTGCACCATGACCAATAAGCAGGGATGTGGGAGCTCATATTTCAGGCAAGTTTTGCCTTGCACCATTAGGCATTTACTATGTGTTATACCTCCCTGAGTTATGGCAGTCCATTAGCTGGTGGTACAGGGCTGCACAGGATTTTTTTCAGGATCCTATCAGATTGCTTGAGATGGGGATTCTTTCAGCGTGCTTTTCAATGAAAGGCAAGGCAATGAATGTGTCCTCGAATAGTTGGTCATGGACCCAACCAGAGGGGAGGCGATCCTGGACTTAATACTCTGTGGTTCTGCCAGCGATTTAGTGCATGATGTGAATGTAGTTGAGCTAATTGGCAATAGTGACCACAATGGCATCAAATTTAATTTATATGTATGTGGGAAAGTGCTTGGGAAATCTTACACAATTACCTTTGACTTTAAAAGAGGGAACTTCTGTATAATGAGAAACTTGGTAAAAAAGAAGTGGAACAGAACAGTTAGGAGGTTTAACTCTCTGGAAAAGGCTTGGGGGTTACTCACATCTACAATACTAGAGGCTCAACTAGATTGTATACTGCAGGTCACAAAAGGTGGTATTAAGTCCAAGAGGTTACCACCATGGAAGGATTGGCCAAATGAGGCAAACAAAAGCAAACACAAACTTGCACAAAGGAAATGCAAGCAAACAATTAGAGATGCAAAAAAAAAAAAAGATTTTGAGAGACATATTTCTAAATGCATCAAGACCAACAATAAGAAATTCTTTAAGTACATTAGGAGTAGGAAACCAGCGAGGGAAGCAGTTGGACCACTGGATGACAATGGGAGTAAAGGAACAATAAGGGAGGATAAAGTGATTGATAAGAAACTAAACAAATTCCTATTATCCGTCTTCACTGCTGAAGATTTAGGGCAGATTCCTTCTCCTGAGCAGAGGTTTTAAGAAGGGGAGAATGAGGAAGTGGGGCAAATAGTGGTAACAAGGCAGAAAGTCCTAGAACATCTAGACAAACGGCAAACTAACAAGTCACAGTGACCAGAAGGTATTCATCCTAGAATTATTCAAGAACTCAAATGGGAAATTGCTAACAATGATGTGTAACATGTCCCTTAGATCAGACTCTGCACCAGAGAACTGGAGAATGGCCAATGTAACACCCATTTATTAAAAAGGGTTCTGTGGGAACCCAGGAAATTATAGGACAGTTAGCTTAACGTCTGTTCCAGGTAAATTGATGGAAAGCATTATTAAAGACAGAATTGTCAAGTATATCGAAGGGCGAGCCCTGCTAAGCAAAACCCAACATGGCTTCTGTAAAGGTAGGTCCTGTCTCACAAACCTTTTAGAGTTTTATAAAAGTGTCAATAAGCATGTGGATAGGAATGAGCCTGTGGACATTGTGTATTTGGATTTCCAAAAGGATTTTGATAAAGTCCTCCACCAAAGGCTGCTAAGCAAACTTCATAGTCATGGGATAAGAGGACAAGTCCTCTTATGGATGGAGAGCTGGCTGAAAAATAGGAAGCACAGAGTAGAACAGAACAGAAGCATTTATTGCGGCATTAAGCCAATAAAAATTTAGAGGAAGCAGAGAGTAGGAATCAATGGTCAGTTCGCCCAATGGAGGGATGTGGGCAGTGGGTTCCCTCAGGGATCTGTGTAGGGACCGGTGCTTTTCAACCTGTTCATCAGTGACCTGGAAGTGGGGGTGAACAGCGAGGTGACCAAGTTTGCGTTAGACACCAAATTATTTAGAGTGGTTAAAACAAAATCAGACTGTGAAGAGCTCCAAAAGGATCTCTTCAAACTGGAGGAATGGGGATTAAAATGGCAAATGAGATTCAATGTGAGCAAGTGTAAAATGATGCATATTGGGGTAAAAAAATCCCAACTTCACATATACACCGGTGGGATCTGTGTTGGCAGTGACAAAGAAAGGGATCTTAGGGTGGTAGTGGATTGCTCGATGAAGATGTCAACCCAGTGTGTGGCTGCTGTGAAAAAGGTAAATTCCATAATTAGACAAGGAATAGAGAATAAAACTGCTGCTATCATACTGCCATTGTACAAATCTATGGTGAGGCCACACTTGGAATACTGTGTACAGTTCTGGTCACCACACCTAAAAAAGGATATTACAGAGCTTGAGAAGGTGCAGAAAAGAGCTACCAAAATGATCAGGGGACTACAGCAACTGTCCTATGAGTTGCGGTTAAAGCACTTAGGGCTGTTTAGCTTGGAAATAAGGTGGTTAAGGGGAGACATGTCAGAGGTCTATAAAATTATGCATGGTATGGAGAGAGCAGACAGGGAGAAGCTTTTCTCTCTCAAAATACTAGAACGTGGAGTCATCTGCTGAAGCTGGAGGGTGAGAGATTCAAAACAGATAAAAGAAAGTATTTCTTCACACAATGCATAGTTAAATTGTGGAACTCCCTGCCCCAGGATGTGGGTGGTGATGGCTGCCGACTTGGAAGGCTTTAAGAAGGGAGTGCACATGTTCATGGAGGAGAGGGCTATTCAAGGCTACTAGTAAAAATGGATAGTAGTCATGATGCATACCTGTTCTCTCCAGGATCAGAGGAGCATGCCTATTACATTAGAAACACAGGCAGGGTAATGCTGTCGCAGTCGCCTTGTTTGTGGGCTTCATAGAGGCACCTGGTGGGCCACTCTGTGAACAGTCTGCTGGACTTGATGGGCCTTGGTCTGATCCAGTGTGGCTTTTCTTATGTTCTTATCATAAGATGGTTGATTAGGTCTAATCTGGGGATGAATGAGGTCAAAACTGGATTTCTGGGATTTCTGCAGGAGAATATAAGGTAGGTGGTATAATTTGAGAACCATCCTGAGGCATCTAATAATGATGCCAGCTATTTATTGGCTGAGGTAGCCAAAGGGGTTTGGGACAGGGCTCTCTTGGTGCTGGGCAGCATTAGCTGAACCCTAGCTGCTGCTCAGCACCTCTCAGCACACGATAGTGCAGGTGATGAAAGGCAAGGCACGATAACTTTGCTGCTAGGGTGGTATTATCCAAAGGTGAGAAACCTGAAATGGGCTATCTTAGTATCACTTGGACAAAGGGAATGGAGTTGAGTTAACCAGGTTATTAATTTGCTGCAGATTCATTATTTCAATTAACCTGTTTAACCTGGGTTTGTGGGCAGTCCACCAACGTTGTGCAGCAGTTCATGGAACAGGGCTTGTGACTGAATTCTTTCTGCTCGTGGTTCTTTGCATTCAGTATAGCTTATTATGTTTGAATGGGTTTGACCATCCGGATTTCTTCAGCTTTGTTGTACACAAACTTTAAAAAATTCTCTAAGTATTTTTTTTGAAGATTTTAATGTGCAAATCATACTGTGGTACAATTTCCCTCAAAACAGTGTGTGCCGAGTGCATATAGAGTAAGAGTGGAAAATCAACATAATTCAAGTACATGCAGTTTTCAAGACTGCTAAAAATTAATTTTTCATGTTCTTTTAAGGCGAGAAAGTGCTGACTAATATTGGTTCTGCTTTCTACCATCTGCTTCTTTTATTATGATAGAAGGGAGTATTACATTGATAACAATTCCCTCCAATGCAGTAGAATAATACATGCACAGGGTCTAATTAGAGAACCATCTGTAATAGCCACAGCCTGGAAAATTCCGAGGAAGGGTAAATAGCTCATAGAACATTTTTGCTCATCATTTCTGAGACAGAGAGTGTTAGGTGGGACTTGGGGGTATCTATCTAGGTAGGTTTGATTGTCCAAAGGCATTTTAAAACCTACTGTTTAAATAAAGCTTATGTTGTGGTCTCAGAAGAAGAGTCTCTTTGCAAGAAGCCAGTACAGAATGTACAACAGTAGTCCCTGTAGATTCCACTAAATCTGCTATGTATTGTACTTAAACGAAAAGCCCACCAGCTACATATTGTGGCCTACCTTGTAATGACTTCATTATTAGCACGGTGTAGCGGTAATTGGATTTGATTCCCCACTCCACGTGTCATGCACGGCAGATACTAATCTGGTGAACCGGTTTGGTTTCCCCACTCCTACACATTAAGCCAGCTGAGTGACCTTGGGCTAGTCACAGCTCCATTAGAGCTCTCTCAGCCTCACCTATCTCACAACGTGTCTTCTTCTTCTTCTTCTTCTTCTTCTTCTTCTTCTTCTTCTTCTTCTTCTTCTTCTTCTTCTTCTTCTTCTTCTTCTTCTTCTTCTTCTTCTTCTTCTTGTTTCATGGCCCAAGAATCCACTAACCTAATAGCCAATGGGAGAAGAATGACTGGACACTGAATCTGAGAGCAGCAGCTTAGACCAATTTGCCTGAATCTGTCTTTTCAGAGAGCTCTCCAAGGTGCTGTAGAATCTGACCGTTCTACCAGAAGCAGGTACTTGCTTCCTAAAACTTTGTAACTCCTGCAGCAGATCAGTCCTGTTCTGAACTTGCTGTGTACTCCATAGGAACAGTAAAGCTGCCTAGCATAGAATTATCCTGTATTTTTCTGTCCCACCTATTGGCAAAACTAGCCCCATTGTGCCATACGTGGTTTTAGAGCTACAACTGGCTTACAGGATAGTAAATTGTGTAGGTAAATGATAAATGCCAACCACTTCACATTAAACCACTTTGAATTGACTTTATTTTGTAACTTACATAGGCAATACTTTTTTAAAAGCTCCAATATCTGGAAATATAAAGAGAATTAAACAGGGAGATCAAGATTTTTTCTCTCTGAACATGTCTATTTACAAAAATCTTGTTGAAACTGAAGATAACAACAACTAATTAAAAGGTTCTGCAGGCAACATTTTAAATAATTTTAAGTAGACATTCTGAATGGTTCACAGTGTGTCTCCAAACTTGTTCATTAGTCCCGTTGGCTTTAGATAGTCCAAACAGTGTGAAGATGTGATTCAGAAGAGTTAAATTCCAAGTTTTGACTGAAGAGAAGCCATTTTAATTGAAGACTGTAAGAGACATTACTCACAGAAGTAATAACGCTGGAGACTATACAATGTATGTAAATCATTGCATTTGCTGACATGTATTTGTCTATATTTCTAAGCCTGTAATGAAGCTGAAATGAGTTGGCCACTGAGTGATAAAATAGTCCTTGTTAAAGATGAATGCTAAAGCACGATGAAGGAAATGAGAGGTTAGCTTAAAAATAGTTGAGGTGGGTGATACACAGCTAAATCTCTGCAAAAACATGTTGCTTTCCAGTGCAGCAGTAATCCAACAGTACCTTGTCAGTGATCAGTTTGAGACCCATTGTTAGAGCACCCAGATCAGTTAGGGCTGAAACAATGATCAGTACACAACTCATTTATTAATCACAGTTTGTTAATGTTTCAAGATGGACAGACCAGTATATTGATAGATCTCTAGAATCAGGCAAGGTACCCAATCCAGGGCACAGGTAGGACACGTCTGTGCGAGGACCAATCTTCCCTTATGGTCTGGTGTTTTAAGATGACAGTGAAAATTTGGGAGAAATTATACCAAAAAAGTAGAGTTGATATTATTAGGAGAACTCATCATGCCATATCTTGTTAAGCTGGTCTTGTTGAATCCTGAAAAATTGCATGTGACCCAGGAGAAGACCTTCTGTGCCGCCCTAAAGGAGACCTGAGAATTTGTCTTATCTATTAATTCAGCTATGAATAAGAATCCTTAAGAATTCAGAAGTTTGCTGCTTCTGAATATCAGGAATGAAATGCCCTTGCATACCTAGTGTTTGTTTATTAAAAAATGGAAATTAATTAGAGCAGGAAAGCTCCATTCTGCTGATAGAAAATTTAGTCAGCATTCTACCCTTTGCTGTTAACTTGGTGAGCCAGAGACCATTATGCAAACAGAATGCTTTCAAAATATAGTCAATTTTTAATTCTACGTAAAACATTTGTTGTTTGTCTTAAAGATTTATTATTATTATTATTATTATTTTTGCTATCTGCCCTTTTTTATTTCACCCTTCTTGGTTTCATTTGTGTATTATGGTTTTTCTTTTTCTTTGATTTTTACTGCCTCTATCATACAAATATTTCATTTGTTTAGTCATTTTGTTTGTCTGTTATGTACTCTTTAAGAAATATAGCATTCATCCCAAATACACTTACTGGTCAAGCATTACCCACTGGGTGATACAGGACACAGATTTACACATTTATATTTATAGTTGCCAAATGCTTATAGAGTTTCCCTCATTAATCTTCATAATAATATTGGTTAGCTAATAGCTTTTAGCACAACCTGTGCTTGAACTCTCATGGCCCCCAACCACCATGCAGATATGTAGAGGTGGTGGTTAGCTTTAGTTCGGTTTAAGGTACTTGTAGCATCCAGGAACTGAAGGCATACTTCTAATTCCCCAAAAATACTCTGGGGTCCCATCTTTTCATGTGCTTAAGTACCACTGAAATTGGTTCCACTTACAGATGCCTGTTTGTTAAATGAGAACCAATAGGTTTCAGCAGATTCCTGAGCTGCAGACTATACTCAATTAATTTAAAACACTCTCCTAATTCAAATGTAACCTCTTCAGGAATACTGTATGTTTTAATGGGCAAGTTAATTGCTTGATCTGTAAAAAGAAAATGTAATTAACTGGAAATACATATATCGTTTAACAGTAAGGCTGTCGTTCGGTTCGTCCCGAACCGAAAAACAGCCGAATTCCAAGCGGGGGGGGGGGGCTTGGAATAGATTTGTGCCTCCCTGCCAGGAGGCATAAATCCATTTAAAGCCCCCCCCTTCAGGAGTCCCCTGAAGGCGCGCGGGGGGGGGGGCTTGGAATAGATCTGTGCCTCCCGGCTGGGAGGCACAGAGCTGTTCCACTTCCCCCCGAGGGGCCCTTTAAACAGATCTGTGCCTCCTGGCTGGGAGGCACAGATCTGTTCCACACACACACACACACCCCGCGCGCCTTTAGGGGGCTCCCCCGAAGGCTTGCGGGGGGGGCGAATTTCCCCCCGAACTCCGGATCTCGCCCGAATTTCGGGGATCCGAAGCAGGGGAGTTCAGACTTTGGCACGGCCCAAATCAAAATGGGCTGAATTTTGCCAAATCCGAATTTTACCAATTTTTTTTTCAATAGCCCTATTTAACAGTCCATAGGATGCATATACAATTTTTTGTTATAGATTGTAATAGAAGAATACTCTCTTCTAATTCTGAACATAGGATTATTTTTAATAGCAGACTACACCGTTATGTTGTACAGGCTTCTGAATGTATGGGTATGGGTAAACAACATATAGAATCCAGATTGCGGCACAAACTAAAAATAGCATTTGTGGACGTTTGTTCTACTCGTGGTGAGGTGTGTAAAAGGCAGCTACTGCTGAAGCGGGGAACACAATTAATTGCTAGCTTGTGATCAAGTTGATTGCAGCGACATTCAACAAAGGGAAATTTCATATTTAATTTTTAGTAACACTCTGGTACTAAGCACCTCTTTACTTGGAAGTACATTTCATTTAAATCAGTGGAAGTTACTGCCATTGGCTGCTGTCAGAAGACAGTATGTGCCCATGTGTGCAATCAATGGGTGTGAACATGTCTACATAGAAGCAGGATTACACCATTGCCTTTCAGCCATGCTGAAATATCTTTGTACCCCTGAGATCTTCATGAAATGTATGTATAATGGATATGGGTAGACCAATCCTAACAATAGGAGTGAAAGGGGTTTGGAGCCGGGGTGACCCCAGCGCCAGTGTTAATGCCACTTGTGCCAGCTAAATTGGCACTAACGCTGGCGCTGGGGCACTTATGGTGGCTTTGGGAAGCCTCATGGCAGCATGAGCATTAGGCGCCGGCACAGCCTTGCTGGCAGTGTTTTCCCAGCGCAGATGCTCGTGCTGGCATCCAAGGGGGTGTTCCTGGAGGTGGAGCGGACATTAGTCAGCTCCCTAAGCCCTTTCAGCTTGGGAACTCTCCTTTTTGCAGGCACCAAGTTACACCTGCAAAAAAGGCAAGCATAGCCCTCATGGCACTCAGTAGAGAGTTCCATGGGGTTTTCCCAAGAAAGGTGTCTTTGGCTTGCTGCGCTCCACAGCAAGCTGCTCAGGAAGTGGTGTGGCTGCGCCATCTCTGGGCCCAGGGTAAGTACGCTCCCATTAGGATTGCGCTGTTAGTCCCTCTGGCCCAATACATTCTCAAAAATGTGGCTTGCCATTTCCATGGTAGCTGAGGGAACAATCAGATATAAAATCCGTTCATAATACCTAACCATACACACTGTTGCTCTGGGATAATTGTCATGTCAACTGTATGTAGGGAGAAAGAGACAAAGTGAATTGATCTTATATATTTTTAACAATAATGTGTGACATGTGTTGAATCTGAAAGCTCTGGATTTACATTTGCCAGAGATTTACTATTTATTTAGCACATTTTACTCCACTTCCTGCTGGGGGCAGCTTACAAGTAAAAATACCATAAAATCACTAAGTCATCATAAATTATCAATTTAAAACCAAAACCAGCCATTAAAACAACCTGGTGACATTAAAACAGCATTAAAATATGTTCCTCACTCTTAGTAAATTTACAGCCCCATCCAAATCCCTGACCCAAAAGGGAGTGCTAATTTTCATTGTTTATTTTACTGCATTTCTTTTATAGATTTTTTAAAATTATGCTGGCTTTTTTATTGTTTTTATTATCTGCCACCTCCAGCAGGTGTCTGGAGAGATGGCATACAAGTGTACTAAACAAACAAACTGCTAATTACTAATTACACTGTAAGCATTTAGCATGCTAAAATATCATTCAAAAATCATAAGTTCTGCATGAACAGGCACAAACATGTGCAGTGCGTAGACATTTGTTTGGAATCCTTGTCTTTAGCATTGTCCTTATTCCTAGAGCCCATAAACAATTTCTGCTCCTTTGCTTGCACTCTGATAGCCTTTTCTTTATTCCAATTTTGTGCACCAGTGACCTGGGTAAGCCTTTGAGAACAACTTATTTTAAGTCCACATCCAGTTGCAGAGACTGCCCATGTTCTCAAAGTATTAGCAAAGAAGCGTTATCAGGACAGGTAATTTGGTGAGTAAATGTCATCAGGACTATATCATGCAGACAATAGCTTATCATCTGAACTGAAGGCCAAGAAAGAGCAGCCCGGCAAAAGCTAAAGGCAGAAATGGAAACAATACAATGAGAAGAAAAAAAAACCTCTTTAACGGAACAGATGCCACTGGGCCGGTGAATTTGGAAGTCATGTTTTCCCAGATAGATCAGTGGAAAAAGTTTCTTCCCCTTTCATTTATAGGAAGATGCTTAGACTTCAGCCTAATTCTAGAACCTGACCATTTGTTCCTCCTGAAATGTATGGAAATATATTTGTTTCTGAATGTGTTTCTGCAACTGCTGTGAGAACAGTAGTAAACAAGTCAACACAATGCAAAAAATAATAAAAGATCCATTTAACCTGGCCAAAAGACTTGTTTCTAGAACACATACAAAAATACCAGGTGAGTGACATGTTACTGCAAGAAGAATTTTGTTCTGTTATCAAATAAGTTCTGTCAACCTAACAAAGAAATATATTTTTATCATCATGGAATGTTATTGTGCTCTTTGAAAGGCTTAAGATAGCAAAAGAAAGGAAGCTCAATGGTAACTAACAGCGCATTCCTGAGATCTAAAGGTGAAAGCCCTCAGGAAGTCAGGAAGGCGCCGTACCGGCATCCGGGCCCCCCGCACTGGCATCCGGCAACTTATGCCGCCATTAGCGGTCTGAATGCTGGCAGGAAGGCCCAGTTGATGGTTGCGGGGTGCTGCCATGGCAGCGCCACCCTGGGATGCTGACGTGGCCTTCTGGCTGCATCCAAACGCCATCAAAGGCCACGCCGGCATACCGGGAAGCATTCCCGGGGCGTTATGGCATCTCAGGAGGTGTTCCTGGGGCGTTCTGGCACTGGGCTTGGGGAGGAGCTGCCGTTAGGCGGCCTCCACAGCACTTTTGGGCCGGGAATGCCCCTTTTATTTTTTGGTGAGGGTTGCATGGATCTTTGCCGCCACAACCTCCTTTGGAGGCAGCGGAGCCATGTTGCCTCCAAAAATAGGCACAGGCATTCTGCTCAGGAATGCACTGTAATGCAACCTGAACAAGGTTGGGCTCAGGGCGGCTTACAACACTATAGTCAACAATCACATAGCATCATATCATTTAAACTATCACTTTATGGTACTTGAAGAGTCCTTTCCCGAACAGGGCTTTGCCTTTTACCCTTATTTATCCTTCCTTGAAGTCAAATCTGTCTTGGCAAATGCATATCCAGAAAGGGTTCTTTCCCCTTTCCTTAATTCTCTAATTATAGATGAAATGAGGCAATTACTGGACAGGCCACAAAACCACACCGACTGAATAAAAAAGAGAGCAAGCTTTTTTGCTTAGCATATAAAAAAAGTTCCTGACTATGAAAGAAAAATAGCTGAGAACCCCCCCCCCCCGCCAACCCTTGTAATTACAGCAACTGCGTGAAGGAAGAAATAAAATAAATATAACTCTTTCCATGTGCTTTTTATTAATACAGTGGACATTGTGGGGGTGGGGGTGTGCCATAAAAATATAGACCATGTTCTAGCAGCCAATCAGAGACCATGGCATTATGACACATTTTATACATAGAATTAAAGGGAAACATTACACGTTTGTTCAGAAAATTCTCTCCCCCTCTCATGGAGCAATTCCCCCAATCATTCACCAAGGAATGTTGTAATTAGCAGACAAAAGCAATGAGGATAAAGACTTATATGGTCCTAAGTATAAAAGAGTGCCATTACTGCCATGGGTCCCGTCCCATTGCATTAATTAAAACAGACTGAATGTGAGCAGTCTCTCCCTTTTTTTGTAATATCACCTCTAGATTGTTAAAAGTGGGAACCCACAAGGCCTTGCGGGAGGCATCCCATTTCCCCCTCCCCACTATTTCCTCTTTCCTTTTTCTGAAAGCCCCCATAGACTCTTCCCTTTCCCTGCTTCCTTCTCTCCTTCTAGGGTTGCCAAGCTCCAGCTGGGGCCTGGAGATATCCTGGAATCACAACAGATATCCCAACTACAGAGATCGGTTTCCCTTTAGGGTTGCCAGCTCCAGGTTGGCAAATTCCTAAAGATTTAGGGGTGGAGCCTTGGGAGGGCAAGGTTTGGCGAGGCAAGCAACCTCAGCAGGGTATAATGCCATAGAATGCACCCTCCAAAGCAGCCACTTCCCCCAGGGGGATTGATCTCTGTCAACTGGAGAGATCTCTGTCAACTGATCTCTGTCAACCTCCTCAAACCCCACCCTCCTCAGGCTCCACCCCAAAAACCTCCTGCCGGTGGCAAAGAGGGACCTGGCAACCCTACCATTTGTGCCACATGGAGACATGAGGTTGTTATTGCCCCAGGCACCCATCCAAAGAAGACACAAAACAACAGCTTGAGTTTAACTAGTTTATTTAATTAGCTGCTCTGCAAAGTATTTAAATCTGCTAAGTATTTAAATGGGTGGGCTGTGCGAAGGCAGCTTTTCTAGGGCTGCCTTTTCTGGTAGACCCCTCCTGGCTCCAAATAGAGTCAGCATCATCTGCCGGCTTTGTTTATCATTGCCTGCACACAATGTTCTAAGAGGGGCCCAGCCCCAGCCCCCTCACCTGATATACCACACAGCCACTACCAGGTTCTAAAAGATGTCGCCCAACACCAGGGCCGCTCCTTCCCAGCTGCACCCTGACATACAGCCAGTGATGTGCTGCTCCAGACACTCCCTCTACTACATGGATGTCTCAGGGTGCTTGCCGACCCTGTCTCTGGTGATTAGCCCACCCAATCCCTGGCAAACTAGTTATGGCCTACACAGTCCATTGACCAGCCTGTTTAGAAGAAGAAGAGCTGGTTTTTATATGCCAACTTTCTCTACCTTTAAGGAGTCTCAAACCAGCTTACAATTGTCTTCCCTTCCTCTCCCCGCAACAGACACTTTGTGAGGTAGGAAGGGTTGCCAGGTCCCTCTTTGCCACTGGTGGGAGGTTTGGGGGCAGAGACTGGGGAGGGTGGGGTTTGGGGAGGGGAGGGACTTCAATGCCGTAGCGTCCAATTGCCAAAGTGGCCATTTTCTCTTGGTGAACTGATCTTTATAAGCTGGAGAACAGTTGTAATAGCAGGAGATCTCCAGCTAGTACCTGGAGGTTGGCAACCCTAGAGGTAGGTGGGGCTGAGAGAGTTCTGAGAGAACTGTGACTAGCCCAAATTCACACATCTGGCTTCACATGTAGGAGTGGGGAAACCAACCTGGTTCACCAGGTTAAAGTCTGCCTCTCATGTGGAGGAGTGGGGAATCAAACACGGTCCTCCAGATTAGAGTCCACCGCTCCTAACAACTACACCACACTGGTGAAAGAGAAAGATCCACCATCACCCCAACCTCATGAAGCAGGCAAAAAAGGTACCCACAGATGCCAATTAGGGGAGCCCAAAAAAATTCCTGCTTGGCACCAAAGCAACTGGTTAATCCCATTATGTTAAATTGTAGGGTGGGAAGGAGCAGCTAGCAGGAAAAGCCTGCTCTGAGGAAGTGTGGCACCAATATGTACCACTCAGCCTCACTTCCTAATTGGCTGCTATTAAATCTTGCTGCCTAATGAGGATTCATGCTTCCTTTGAATCAAATTGGGCCTGAGCAAACTGTTTTCTGGCTATAATGTCTGGAATTATACTGCTTTATGCAGATGCAATCCTGTCCTTTTACTCACAATTTTTATTTTTGCTTTAGGAAACAACTCTCTTTTACATCATTTCCATGACTTTCGCATATTTCAATTGCTTTTGCCAACACTGAATCCTGTAACTTCCAGCAATTTGGATCTCAGCTTGCCATCTTGTATCCTTAGCTCTGTGAGCTCTCTTATCTCCAAGTCAGCAAGCTATCCAAAATTACTCATGTACCTTCAATATTCTGTTAGGCACAGTAAATATCTCAAAAGGCTTACATTTCTGTTTTGCACGTGGAAAACCATTGCTTGTAAATCCTTACTCTTTAAAAATTGTACCCATATTCCCTGTAATTAACCAACCCTTTTCTCAGTTAATTTTTTTAAAAATTAAACCTATAGCTGTAAGGCACTGCTACAATGAGTGAGAGAGTTCTGGAGAAAATAACTGGGCAGAGGGTCTAGATGCAATGGTAGAAGACAGATTAAACAAATTTGCTACTACTTTTTTGCCACTGAGAAAACTGAAGATAAATGTGTCCTATTATATCTCCATTTCAAAGAAGTGTGCAACATCTTTCCATACCGTATAGCAGTCCTGGCCCAAATTATACCACAAAAGGTATGCTCAAGCCGGGTTATTGCCTTGCTAGCTCCAGAGAATACATAATGTACAACAGAGAATACTTTTTATTTATTACCTTTCAGATTGTGAAGGAACAGGGATGCTGCTGTTCAGAGCAAAAATAATTTAATGGTGGATTCGTGGTTCTGCATTGAGAACACAATCCAAAATCGCCAGACTCTGATAATACACTCTACAGTTTTGGAAAGCCTCTCTATTCTCTGGTGTTGTAGGTTGACCTATGCATGCACAGAAGGCTTCAGCATTATCAAGGTGTTGCAGATTCATTGTATCATGCCAAGATGCATGAACAACATGGCCTACAGTAGAAAAGAGCAAGAGTCCAGTAGCACCTTGAAGACTAACAAAATTTCTGGCATGGTATGAGCTTTCGTGAGCCACAGCTCACTTCTTCAGATATAGCTCCTGAAAGTGTGCCCTCCATCCCCCGAGAGAAGCGTCCGTGAATAGCTGGTTGATTCTCTTCCCCTTCTGGAAGGGTGATTCCAACTTGCCAAGTTGACTGAAGAAGTGAGCTGTGGCTCACAGAAGCTCATACCCTGCCAGAAATTATGTTAGTCTTTAAGGTGCTACTGGACTCTTGCTCTTTTCTACTGCTGCAGACAGACTAACTACCCATTGTGATCTATCAGCATGGCCTGCATTATCACAGATAAGAGTTGAACATAAAAGAGTTTCATTATTAGTAGCAAGAGGGAAGGTGGGAAATAAGAGAAAATTTATATAAAATGTTCTATAGATGGTATATTACTCCTGTTATGATAAGTAAAATGAAAAAAGGCGATTCGGATTTATGTTGAAAATGTGAAAAAGATAAGGGAACATTTATGCATGCATGGTGGTTTTGCAAAAAAATTAAAAAATTTTGGAGCAAAGTGTTAAAAGAAACGGATAATTTGATTAACGCCAAAGTGAAAATGGACCCTTCCTTTTGTTTATGGATATACCTGAAAATAAATTAGATAGAGGTGATAGAGACATATGTCAATATAGTTTTGCAGCGGCAAAAATTACAATAGTCAAAACCTGGAAGTAAGTAAATAAACCTTCAATTAATGCTTGGAGAGAGAAATTATGGACATATATGCGAATGGCCAAATTAACAGAGTCCTTACATGGTAAGGATATGGAAAATTTAAAAAAAAGATGTTCAGTGGCCGTCGCGTATTGGGATAAACTGGCGAAAATGAACTTTATTAATTTAGTTAATGAGTTGTAGAAAATTGATTATGGTTTTTATAATGATTTTATTATATTTATTCTTTAAAACTGTCATAACACTTCTCCGGAAGTCCAAGGTGGTGATGGGACACTATTTAGGGTGGGTGGTGGTTTTTCAGGGCACTATGAATTTTGTAATCTTTTATATTAATAAGTAGTTTTAATTGTTAAATAAGTGCTCTTTTGTATTTTCTTTTTCTTTTTATATGTATGTTATGTTTTTATGTTATAAAAATAATAATAAAAACTAATAAAAAAGATGAATTAGCATTCTTCACAGTAAGTGTTGACTGAACATTAGATATTTTTTGAACATTGAATTTCTTCCTTATTACGCTCAATCCTAGCGCACAGTACACAGACTGCAGCATGGTATCTCTTCCACACTCTCTCTGTTTGAAAATTATGTTCCATGTTAACTGTCTGTGTGGGAGTTCAGCTTCCTTAACCTTAACTTTGCACCTAACTCAGTGTTCTGACAATGCTGAAAAAGCCATCAACAAATAATACTAATACTACTACTACTACTAATAATAATAACTGCGCCCCAACAAACCTTAGCTGCTATTGGGATTCAGCTTAATAGCCTTCTTCCTCTATTGATGAAATAAGATTTCTCTCCAGATTGTAGAGAAAGCAACTAATGAATGAGAATCTTGTTTCTTGAATAAGAGGAATGTAGAGCAGCCTTTGAATCCTAAAAGGCCACCACTCATCAGTTCCTCAGTGTTCATGGAACTGCCTGAATGATGGAACAGAAATTTCTCAGTAGACGTGGAATGACCTTCTTTCAAACTTACCAAAAATGCAACTTTCTCCTTTTGTTTATCATGGCAGAAGGCCTCAACAATCCTATTTTAAGTACCTCAAGACAGCTGTTCTATTACAAAATAAGTATGGAAGGCTTTTAAATCATTAGAGTATTGTGGTGATACCTATAAACAAATATTACTAGGCAGTAATGGGCCTGGGATTTAGTCTGTAGTATTAAAGATGTACGTTTTATTCATGGATACCGCTGAAGCTAAAAATAGAGCACATATCCTTCTGAGGAACATCAGCAAACAAGCACCCTACAAGGCAAATATCAGCTTTTCTCTTTCATTTCTGAATAATAATAATAATAAAAACCTTGTTGTGGAAGTGAATTGATGGAAAGGTCAGTTGGAGTACATCGATCACAGACCTCGGGAGCTACATTGATAAGATGCAGATTACTCAGAAGGTATGATATTATACTTCTGTTTATATAAGCTTAAAGGTCATGACTCAGGGCTACTTCACCCTTGGCATTAAGTTTTCAGATATGAGCATCACCTGCAAAACACATATACAAAGTTGGCAATTTTTTTATATTTTTATTTCACTCTTCCTCCAAAGAGCTCAGGGCTGTGTTCATGGATCTCCCATTCTCCATTTTTATCCACCCAGCAACCATAGATGTAGGCTAAGCTAAGAAAGCTTAGTGGAATGGGAGCTGGCTATTGCCTGCCCTCTTTTTCCTAAAAAGGAAGCCCCCAAGCTTTAAGAAACTCATAGCTCAACCAATCAAGGGACACTTTGGGAGTAGGTTTAAATTCATGCTCCACCCCTTGTCAAGTGCAACTTGCTGGTTAGAAGCATCCTGCCCAGCCAATCTTTATTTTAGCAGTGTGGGATTAGCCAGCCACGTCAGAGCTAAGCAGGATTTTTTTTTGGGGGGGGGGTCTTGTGGGTTGGCCACCGGAATGACTTTTTTTGTCTACTTCCCAGTGTTTTTTTTTTGGAGGAGGGGTTTGATAATTTAACTGAGTAGACTAGAACAGTGCATGTTGTATGAAGAAGAGTTGATTTTATATGCTGACTTTCTCTTCCCCTTAAGGAAGAATCAAACCAGCTTACAATCACCTTCCCCTCCCCACAACAGACACCCTGTGAGGTAGGTGGGGCTGAGAGAGTGTGACTAGCCCAAGATCACCCAGCTGGCTTCATGTGTAGGAGTGGGGAAACAAATCCAGTTCACTAGATTAGTCTCTGTCGCTCATGTGGAGGAGTGGGGAATCAAACCTGGTTCTTCAGATCAGAGTCCACCACTCCAAACCACTACTGTTAACCATTACACCACACTGCTGAAGTTAAGGCTTTTTGGCCAAGCACCCTGAGGTGTTTCAAAATGGGGGGAGGGATTTCCCAAGCCAACCTCTCTTGACTGACCAGATTCAGAGAATTGGAGAGGTTACTTCCTTGGGGTTAGGACTCTACCAGTTGAACCCCAGGGCTGTCCAGCATAGGGGAAGGATACTGCAGGAACTAAACCTCTTGGCACACAAACAGGATACAGGCTAGAAAAAGCTGGGGGACTCTACCTCAAATGTTTGGGGGCTCTACCTCAAAAAATGTCCCCCAGGGCTGATTTTTTTTCAGGAAACCCAAAAATAAACTGAAAAATAAACTGGGTTTTCCCCCAAAAATTGGGCCAATAAACCCAAATCTGAATTTTACCCCCCCAATTTTTTGCACACCCCTATCATACAGCAAGCTTAATAGCAGAGTAGAGGTTTCAACCTGTGTGTCTGAGATTTTAATCCAACCATTACAACACACTGGCTCTTAGTGTAGGAAGAGAGTATATGTGTATGAGTGAATTCTGGGAAAACTCTAAAATGGTAGGTGGAGGAAGAGATGGTGTAATGCCAAACCTAGCTAAAGTAGAGTCAGTAGTGATGGCTGGCCTTGGGCAGCACTACAGATAAATCTGGCACTGGTTGCATTGATGCAAGAAAAGGCACTGCAGGCACATGCCGGAGTCATTTCAGAAACTGAATGCATTATTTCAATGCATCTGATCCTTACTAACAGCTTATATGTGCCCCAGAGGACTTTACGATCATCTAACACCAACTTATTGGTGGTCCCCGGCCCAAAGAGTGTCCAGCTGTCCTGGGCCAGGGCCTTTTCTGTCCTGGCCCCTGCCTGGTGGAATAGCCACTCCAGTGAGACCAGGGCCCTGAGGGACCTGAAAGAGTTCTGCAGGGCCTGCAAGACACAGCTGTTCCGCCAGACTTATGGTTGAGGCCAGCGATGGTATCTTCTATAAATGCTGGCCTCCCTACCTCTGCCCTGCTTACCTTATGCCATCCCATGGGGTCTCATTCTCCAGCAGGCCCTATTGTAGCCATCTGTTGCAATTAAGGGCGCCATCGGATACACGCTGTCCTGTATTTATTGATTTTATAGGGCTGGTTTTAATTGTTGTTTTAAAATATTCAAAATCTTGTTTTATTGTATATTAAATCATTCTGTAAGCCGCTCTGAGCCCGGCTTTTGCCTGGGAGGGTGGGGTAGAAACATGTTAAAATAAGTAAATGATAAATATAATTATATTCATCATGGCACTGCACATGGCTGAGAGGGATGGGCACACAAGATCAATGCGAACTAAGCTAGCTTCCCAGGATGCTGACAAAGAGGAAGAAGAGTTTATTCACCAGATTAGAGTGCACTGCTCCAAACCTCCATTCTTAACCACTACACCGGCTCTCAAATATGGATAAATATGGTGGTGTCTTTCCATGGTAACTATGGTAGCATACTAGGAAAGTATTACTCGCATTTTCCCAAGTATTTTCCATTCAGCTATTCTGCTCATCCTGTGAACAGGGAAGGATTTCTACTATTTCTCACTTCATCATCTACCTCACTTTAGTGTTCGTGCTTTAACAGCTGAGATGCTGAAACCAGGAACATGTTCAAATTAAGCCAATCAGACCTCAATTAAGATACCCCAAAATAGCCAGAATTGCACAAGGCTTCAAACAAAAAAAGGCTTGCAAAGCCAGGACCTTTGTCATAACATTTCATACCAAAGAAGTATTTAGCACCTGTCTTGAAATCTGAGGTGTTAATATGCCCCTAGTAATGGTTCATTTTAATGAGGTTCAGATTTGGTCTTTAAGCCTAGACCATTATGCCCTTATTTTGTCCTATATGATCACTATTAATTGCATCTATTAAGGTTCATAACTCTTACTTTCACACCATCCATTCTTACCATTAATGAAATAGGTGGATCTGCGGGGGGTGGGGGCACCTAAGAAGAATTAAGTAGAGGCTAAAATACTCTCACATTCTGCTTATTTGTGCAAGAAATAATAGGTTGAAGTAGCTGTTGCAATTTGAATATAAGCATACAAGTGAGAAATGCAATGTGTAACATTCTTCTGGGGTCAATGTGCACACATTTTTCATGTGTTTGGTCTCTATATACACATGTGATAACTGGTCCTTTGCATTTCTGAACTTATTATCACACCTCCAAAAAGTAATAACTATGGCATTACCTTTATCAGAAATTATTGAAAATGTCAGATTTGTATGTACCACTTCTATGTATTAAGAAAAAAGCTGATAAACATGCAGATCCGTTCTTACTTTCGAAATGTTGGCCCTTTTCAGATTACCATTCTAAACCGGATGTTATCCGTTGTTGGCCCGATTCTGAGTAAAGTGATACAGGGACGGGTGTATCATACAGCTCATTTCAATCCATCTATGAGCTGTCTCTAAAGTGTTCTGAAGCATTCTGGCCATTTCAAAGTGGCTGAGTCCTAGGATGCCAATGGCACATAAGCAGCTTTGTCTGAAAAGGGGAGGAAATTTCTCTTTCATCCCAAGCCCAGTTGCAAGTAAGCTCAAGATAAGTAAGTTTGCCATATGTCTACAAGCTTCCTATGAAATTTATATTGGGAACAAAACAACAAAAGTAGAAATCAATAGTGTGTGTTTGTTTTTTTGCAAGAGAGATAAATGCAGGAATTAAGATATGATTGTGTCGTGCAATTTTTTTGTTTTGAGAGTTTCAGAGTTGTATTATGTTTCAGAGAGTTTGAATTTCCTAAGCAAAAGGGGACACCTACATGTATATATGACATCATTTATACAGTGCCTTTCTTGAGGCAAACCTTATCCAAAGATGGTTTACCCAAGGGCCAAAGGGGAAAAAAATTAAATGAACCAATTGGAAACCATTCGAATAATCTAGAGCTTTTTTCTTGTCCACTTGCCCTAAATATTATGAGAAATGCTGAAGAATGTACAGTGCTATACAGTCCTATACAGAGTTACTCCAGTCTAAGTCCATGGAAATTAATGGGTTTAGACTGGAGTAACTGTCTTTAGGACTGGAGTGGTAATGTCGTGAAGGGATCTGGCTGTGATATCTGTCACCCCATTGATCTCCAGGGTTGATTCAGCTGATCTGGCTGGTTGGGCGGGTATCCCCTACTTCCTTCACTGATCCACGTGCGGCCCTCCTGAAGCTGCACACTCGGTGGAAGAGGACAACCATCCCAGATAGAATGAAATCCTTACTGTTAGTCCATTGCTGATTCTTAATAAACAGTAGCTTTTTATTAGACAGGCATGAATATCCTCACAGCATGATTTTTCTTCTTTATCTAAAACATTAAAGATGATTGAATGTTTTGGAACATTAGAACAGAGAATGTTGTTTAAGACAAATTATTCTACCTTGGTTGAAGAATGGAATACGTGAAGTACAAGTTCAAGGCTTAAAAGAAAACTCAAGTATAAACACTTGTGAATGTGTTGTATAGATCACTTATATGCTGTTTTGTTGCTCAAAGACAAATGTTTTAAATGGACAGCATTTACAGAAAAAGTGCTGAGTTTCTGATTTTCATGTGCTGTATTCATCTTTCTACTGCCAAATACAGACCTTATTGTTGTGGTTAGCAAAGATAAAAATCTACCTGTGATAACAGTATGGGGCTCAGCTAGAATGTATTGTCAACCTTCCCAAATTCCCAGTTCCCCCCAAAATATGACTGTGCGCCTTCTTTCTGTTTAGAATGCTTCATCTTGGCAATCCTGACCATTTGTCTTATATTTATATATACTACTTTCGCTAAACTGATCTTTGCAAAGTAAGTTCTAAAGGCAAACAGCATGCTATTTATTATGGCTTATTCCATTCAAGAATTGTATTTCAAATCCTTTGTCAAATGTTTGTAACTCAGTTAATTCTAAATAGCACTGTTTAAATATTGCATAAACTAGAAATGACCACTTCCTCTGTATTCTACCTATGTCATTTCCTCATATTGTTTGAGAACACCCACTTATTTTACAAACTCATACAATGAGCAACCTAGAGATTTGTTTTCAGTTTGGTGGATCTTAAATTGTGAAGGTTCATTTTTATATTATGATGCTTTTAGTATGGAAAAGCAGCATATAAATAATTGCAATACTTTATGAAAGGGTTGTATTTACTGCAATCAGTTCCTTTTTGATGATAGAGGTGGTGTATGATTCTGCTTTAGGGCTGTACATATCAGTAAACCTAAACTGAAAATAAACTCGAATATTTTGGTAATATTTGGGTTTATTGTCAGCCGAATACCAAAACCTGGGAATCTGCCTGAAGATGAATAGGCAATTTCCAAAAAGTCAATATTCAGCTTTTTCAGGTTCAGCTATTCGCCTTTGCTCAGATGTACGGCTCTGTGCTTTCTCCCATTTTTCCATCTTTGACTGGTTTCGTTAGTACGCCATAGTTGGGGCCCTTTTGAGGTAGGGGTTGTCTAATCGGAGCCAACTTGGTCTGACCAACTTTCCAGGTACATCACCCAACAAAAGACTAGTCTGCATAGCAAAAGAGCATAGCATTAAAAATGTAACAAGAAAAAAAAAATTCTTTTAGGGTCAAGAAATCATGTACCATGCCAGCCAATATGCCAAAAATACATAATGAATTATTTAAATATATGGTGACAGCAGCAAGAGTGGACTATGCAAAAAAGTGGAAAGCAGAAGATTACCCAGATATAACTGAATGGACAGAGTAGCAGAATATGCAACTATGGCTAAGTTAACATCTCTAGTGAATAATAGATCACCCTCTGATTTTTATGAAAAATGGAAAGTATTTCTTGAGTTGTTATAGTTGTTAACTGATAGCAATAATAGAATGTTGAAATTTAAGTAAGAAATATGTCATTGAATATGCAATTATAACGTTCAAAGAAGGTATAATACAATAGACATTATAGAGTAAGTTCCATTATAATATAAGAATCTGATGTGTATATTTGTATGTCTTGTAATATCAATTTGGAAAATAAAAAACAGAAGAAGAAGAAGAAGAAATAATCATGTGTTAGGATCCAGAAAATCTGGCTTTCATTTCTGTGACAGAAATTACAAAGAAGTTAGCAGAATTTCAATTGTAGTATCATCCTAGACAGCACATACACCTCATTATGTAGTGAAGAGTCTTCCCACATACCCACAAATGAAGAAAACATTTATTTTGCATTGTTTTGCAGAGCTAATGTACTGCAATGGCTAAAAGACTGGAGGTCCACAGACCATAGCTGAACATTTGAAGTTCATTTATACAGAGTCAGTAAACTATACTGTCTCAGTACTACTCTGATTGACAGCAGATTTCTAGAGTCTCAGACAGAAAAGGGACTTCTTCAACATCACCTAGAGATGCCAGGGACTGAACCTGGGACCTTTTTCAAGCAAAGCTGGGCTATGGCCCTCAAGCTCAAACCGTGCATGGGGCATCAACTGACATAGCAAGTCACCATTCCCTCGGGTTTCTTTCAAACAGCCTTTATAATTCATTTTAGCAGCCGGTTGTTAACAGATTTTTGGTGTCATTTCAGACACAACCATTTTGTGCAAATCCTGGCTGCAAACAGAGTTGGTTTTTTAAAAAACATTTCATATTAAGCCGCTTGTGGCCCATTCACAAAGCAGGGCTGAGCTGTTTTTCTGAAAACTACTTTCTTCCATTTTTTTGTTTGAGCTGAATTGCTGTGTTGTTTGAAATGTCTGCCACACTTCTGGAAGTGCTGCTTCCCTTCCCCCACACACACTTTTTTGCAGTGTGTTCTTTTCTCTTTTTTTAAACATTATAACTTTTGCACTATAGTGCTAGACCAATATAGCAATTTAGTGCTATACTTGCTGAATGTTGGCAATATACCATTGAATTGCTATGTTGGTATAGCGCTATAACGCAAAAGTTGGAATGTTTCGAAAAAAGGGCAGAAAAGAATGGGCTGTGAAAAAGCCAGGGAAAAGAAGTGGTACGGTTTGAAATGGCCAGAGCACTTGGATTTAAATACACTGGCTCGATGGATTTAAATACACTGTATGAAACCTGTGTCACAAAGTCACTTTCCTTGGAATTGGGCCAACAGTGCCCAACAACTGGTTTAGAATGGCAATGTGAAAGGGGCTAGATCATGATGGGTAGCAGTGTTAGTCTGTCTGTAGTAGTAGAAAAGAGCAAGAGTCCAGTAGCACGTTAAAGACTAATAAAATTTCTGGCAGGGTATGAGCTTTCATGAGCCACAGGTCACTTCTTCAGATGTGAAAGGGGCTCAGACTCCCCACCTTATAGCAATAATAATATTGGCCTGCCTTACAAATAAAGTTGGTAAAGATAGCTAAGACAACCTATCTGCATTTATTTGGAAAATGTATATGTGTTAAGTATTGTTATAGCAGATCCATTACATCATTCAAACTGAATGTATTATGTGGTATCATCATAGCCAGCACATTATCGACCAGGCATCGCTGATATAACTGAATTAGTTGCATTTAAGGATATGGTGTGCTAGTAGATCTGGAACCAAATTGGTCTTCAGACAGGCAAACCTGACCGTGCCCGTTGACCATCTTCAGTGCACAGTCCACTTGCCAGAACTCTTCAATTTAACTGCGGTCCTCAAACTCTACTCTTCAGAGCCATTTCATTGATTTCAACTGACTCCTCCCCAGGGGCACAATTTGGACAACGGCAGCCTTAGAAGACAGAGAGCCTCATATAATGCTGCTGAAGGCAAACATTTTGTGTTTCTGTTGGTGTAAAACTAGACAGGCAGTTAGCAGCACTGCTCTGCTGGACTGCGAGACTATAAAGCCAGCAAGTGTTACCCCTGAGAACTCAGTGTAGCTTATTAAAAGCTTCGTGGTGGATGCATTCATTTCTTTCATGGGTATTCCCTGTTGCTTTGTTGATTAGAGAAAACAATATGTATTTACAAACCTAGGCCACAAGGAAATTAGCAAGGGGCTATTAAAAAGTACATATTCCTTAATATTCTGCAGATTGCGGGGGTTTCTTCCAATTCCTCATTTCCTAATGAACAGAGAAGAATTACACAAATATGTGATTTGAATTCACTTCTGTGTTGGAATAACAAAACCAAAAGGGCCAGTTCACACTAGTGGCACTTGCTTTCTGCTTGGTTGCTTTGTTGGCTTACCGTATATTAAAACTCATCATATTGTCATGGATGCTGAACATCTGGGATTATAGCCTGTGGGATCTTTCCAAGAGCAGAGATGCAGTGTATTCCCCTCCCAGCCTCCATCCGTGCTGAAAGTTCTAGCACAAATGCATTTGTGGCCATTAAGGCTGAGCAGGTTATTGTCCTTGCCCCTTTAGAAATCAAATGAGGCATGGGAAATCATTGGCAGGACTAGTAATTGTCTAGTCGATGGGGCGGGCAGTGTGGAAGCTTTTCTAAAGGGGCTCTGCCTCGTCCATGCAGGCATTTGCCATATGCTGCTGAATGAGTCATCATGGGATTTGCTAGTTGCTTTGGGGCCAAGCAGGAATTTTTAGGCTCTATAAGACTGGCTTTTTAGGAGATCATTTTGTGGCTGCTTCATATCAATTCCAGGGCATGCGATAAACAGTCCTGGTTCTTTGAATGGTTAAAGGTAAAGGTAAAGGTAGTCCCCTGTGCAAGCACTGGGTCATTATTGACCCATAGGTGACATCACATACCGACGTTTACTAGGCAGACTATATTTTGCCATTGCCTTCCTCAGTCATCTACACTTTACCCCCAACAAGCTGGGTAGACATTTTACCGACCTCGGAAGGATGGAAGGCTGAGTCAACCTTGAGCCGGCTACCTGAAACCGACTTCCATTGGGATCGAACTCAGGTCGTGAGTAGAGCTTTTGACTGCAGTTAGACCATAACTATTGATGACAGGAATATGGTAGGTTGCTCAATAGTGGTAGGGTAAAGGGGTGAGCACCCTGAGGCATCACATGATAGAGGACCATTCATGTAACTACCCATTATTTGTTATATGGCAGTGAAGGTTGGGAGGGAACACTCAGTGCTGAACATCATCAACAAAATTCTTGGTTGTCTGTGTAGTATGTTGGCTCACAGGGATGAAGCTCAGTGCTTCTCAGTGCAGTTCATGGGCAGGGGTGAATAAACAAGACCTGCCAAATCACTGGCCACATTTGGAGCCAAGATGGAGTTGTTGTTGGCAGCTGCTGGGCTGCCTAATGCATCCCATCCTTAAATATGTTAATAAGTCAATGACATACATCACCCAGATAAATCAACTAGTTCAATCCAAGAATGGTTGGTTTTGTGTCTTCATTTGGAGAAGTGCTGGGGAGAAATAATCCAGTAGCAACAGGACAAAGCTAAATATCACAATAGACCTGGGTATGGAGAAGAACTCAGGGCCAAACTAGATGTGACAGCACCCCTAGGGATGCTGCTGGCATTTCAAAGCCTAATGGCATGACTTAAAATTCTGCAAGGGCCTGATCCTCTTCAGGCCCACAGCACAGGTCCCACCCACCAATTCCTTTTCATGTGGCAAAAAAGTCACAGGGTGGGGGGAGAAGGGTGCCTCATCCTGCCATGCAGAGTTTTTAAATCACCTCATTAGGCTTTAAAATGGTGGTGGTACCCATGGGCTGGACATGGGAATGCCATCCCATCTAGTGCTGCCCCTAACAAGTCCTTCAACATGTTCGAACCACTTCACTTATACTATTGCAACCATCAATACAACAGTCAGGTAAATCTGGCCTTAGTATTACTCCCAGATTTGCAGATGGGGAGGGAGTCACTAAGGTTGAGAGAAAATGTCTTGCCCAAGACCACCTGGTGGGTTTATGGCTGAGGTAAGTAAGTATCCACAACCTCCACAAGCATCGTTAATTCTTTTAGCCACTATCTTATTCCATTTTTCTAACAGTTCGCTTCAGTCTCTTTGCCTTACTTTATATTTAACTTGACAGACAAATAACTGGTGGGTGTGGAGGAGGCTCAGGTCTGGCTCACCTTTCTCGTTGCTTAATTGCTGTTCCTATGTAAAGAGGGAGTCGTACAACACAAGGGTGGGGGCGAGAAAGGAAGGAACTGGCACACCTTCCTCAGTTGGTCCTTTCCCCCCATGCACCACAGGTTTGGAGAGCTGTGACCCTGGGGCAGGTGCTGCAAGAGGAACAAGAGTTCTGCATGCCAAACAGACGCGCTTCCCCTTCCCTCTCCTGCCCGCTAGTGCACGTTCACTGATCATCTTGTTAATCCATGACTCCAGCAGTTTAATTAGAACAGGGGGAGGAAAAAAGTAGAAATGTTTGCGATGGATTGTGATACTGATACTCAATAAAGCGGGATAGAATGGCTGTTATACAGTGATTTGCCAAATGCCCTATATTTAATTTGGCTAGTTGATGAACTGCAGTGTTTGGCAAATTGTGAACAAGGCAGACATTTATGCCAATTATATCATCTTGTTTGCTATTGTAATTACTGTAGCATTTGAAAGCCACTGTGTAAATTGAAAGCAAAGCACTAAAGCTAACTAAAATATTGTATTTTATGTAATGAGTAACCTTTATGTCTACATTTATTTAACATTATGTTTGGCTGTAAAAAGCTTGCAGAAAGTTAGGACAGGGCTTGGTTGGGGTAAAATAAGAAAACAAAAAGAGCCTTGCTGGATCAGATCACTGGGCCATCTGGTAGGATTAAGCAAGAACATGCTAATTTTTTCTTTTACTTGCTTGATGTATGTGTGTGTGTTTTTTTCCTGAGAGTCCAATTCAAATGGTACCCTCTCTCCTGAAGTTTGAAATGGTTCAATCCACTCTGTCTCTGTGTGTAAAGCACCATCAAATCACAGCCAATTTATGGCAACCCACTATGGTGTTCAAGACAATAGACTAACAGAGGTGGTTTGCTATTGCCTTCCTTTGCATAATGACCCTGGTATTCCTTGGTAGTCTCCCATCCAAGTACTAACCAGGGCCAACTCTGCTTAGCTTCTGAGATCTGATGAGATCTGATGAGATCAAGCTAGCCTGGCCAATCAGGGCTTGACACACTTTACTACTTTAGGATTCTGCCATATTATTCTACTGCATGTATAACTCAGGTCTGTGACAATACCGTTTTAGGTAGGGAATCACATTTAGACAGGGAATCACAGGGATCATTCCTGGCTGTTAAAGTGGAGAATGCTGTTGTACTGGCCCCTTCTCAGAAACAAACATGGTGTGAGTTGCAAATTGGCTGAGGCAGTTTTTCCCAGCCTATGAGTGTAGCGTGCAGAGGGACCCAATAAGGGGTTTCCCACCTCCTTGCCCCATGCAGGAATTAGCCATGTGCTGTTTCCCATCCACTCTTCTGAGGTGCCACATGGGATTAGCTTATTGCTTTGGGACCGAGCAGGAATTTTGGGGTTTCCTGTTATTGGCCTGCTAGGGTTCTTTTCTCACCTACTCTGTGCTGTCTCTGGCGGACAGAGCTCTGGACTGGTTAGGTCATAACTGGAAGGAATAGGGAATGTGGCTCATGATACATGGGAAGAGTCATTTCCTGAACAACCCACCAATCATTGTGCAGTGGGGTGGTTTCTGGGAAGAAGCACCCTGGGTGCTGAGCAGAGTTGGCCAAAACCTTAGTTGTCATACAGCTTGGGGTGGAGGGTGCAGTGAGAGCCGACTCCTCTTGGCACAGAGACAGGAGGATGTGCAAGTGAGGATAAGCAAAGCCAGCAGTTGATTGTTGGTGGTGTTTGGAGCTAGGATGGTGTTTCCCAAATGAGGAGAGCCCGAAAGGCTACCAAGCACAGACCACCCGCTTAAAATGAGATTAAGTTTATTGACGATGATCAGTAGGGTTGCCAGGTCCCTCTTTGCAACTGGTGGGAGGTTTCTGAGGCAGAGCCTGAGGAGGGCGGGGTTTGGGTAGGGGAGGAACTGCAATGTTATAGAGTCCAATTGCCAAAGCGGCCATTTTCTCCAGGTGAACTGATCGCTATTGGCTGGAGATCAGTTGTAATAGCAGGATATCTCCAGCTAGTACGTGGAGGTTGGCAACCCTATTGATCAGCCATTTAATAAACTAGATAAACTCAACACTGGTGTCTCATGCTTTATAGGGAGGGATGCCTGGAACAACATGGAATGTTAGTTGAAGACTGATCTAGAACCCTATTCAAATATATGATTCCCTGCCTACATTTCCCTCTACAAGTGGAGCAGTCCCAGGAGAATTGTATGCTATGCTTTTCCAGAGTGTTTAAAAGCTTTCAGTGGTGTCATTTCTAACTTTATGGTATATTGCAGGTTCTTTGTGCAAAGAAATGGAACCTGGATGTCTTTATCTGCAGAATAACTTTGCTCTCAGGTCAAACAGCAAACTCACTAATCCATTTGTTTTGAAAGCATTATATTCCTATGTGATGATTACACCAAAATAGTTTCCTCCACTATATTTATCCTGATGAATTCTAAGTCCGTTTTACTCTCATGCTGAATATTGCTGAATAAAGCTTTCGCTAATAAAATTGTAGTGCAGTGGGCAATGGCTCTGAATGTGTTATTAACATAGCAATTTCACAATATGCTTACATCACTATGTAGCCGCTTGTGGATAATTCTAAGCCATCAATATTAACCATAATAAAATCCTTACAGTACCCCCATGGCAAAATGGTGTGGGTATTTCTTTTGGGTGGTTCTTTTGTTTGTGCAAAACAAAGGTCATTTATGCATGGGAGTATTACCTGAGGTTCGTTGCTTGCTGGACCCACACTTTCCTATTGGGAATCTCTGCACCAGCAGTCTCCCAAGCTCAAATCAAGTTCCACCCCTTTAAATACTGCTTTGTAATTGGCTTAATTTGCAGTGCTCACTGTGAGAGATAATCACCCCCCAAAACCCCCAACTGCCACATAAAAAAGCATTTTAAGAACAAAAAAACAAAACAAAACAGAGCAATCTGAAAGAAGGAAGGGGAGAAAAATCCAAGCCTTGTTTTTAAAAAGCCTTTCTTTTGCTCAGAAAGAGCTCCAAGGTAGCAGGAAGCAGGAAGCACTTGAATCCCCACCTCTTTACATGCTGCTTTGTGATTGGCTGTGTCCAGTGCTTTGCCTTCTGCACAGAGATTTCAGCCAGGCTTAGCTCAGGGGAAAGGGAAGAATCGGGTTAACGGAGGAATAGGAAGACCGGGACATTGCAAGGGCTGGGCATGAGTTCATTTCTAGTGGATGGAAAACTCATGCATAATTTCAAGGAATATCTAAGTCAGACAGGGGGCAAACGTGAGTCCAAATACCCAAGCATAAATGACCAAAGATGATCCCTAATATTTTTACATTAAAGGTAAGTGACTTTAATACTGTGGAACACTATAAAAAGTCACCACATAAGTTACCCAAAGGACTAAAATCTATATAATAACATAAGAAAAGCCATGCTGGATCAGACCAAGGTCCATCAAGTCCATCAGTCTGGACAGTGGCCAACCAGGTACCTCTAGGAAGCCCACAAACAAGACAACTGCAGCAGCATTATCCTGCCTATGTTCCACAGCAGCTAATACAATAAGCATGCTCCTCTGATCCTGGAGATAATAGGTATGCATCATTACTAGTATCAATTTTTACTAGTAGCCATGAATACCCCTCTCCTCCATGAACATGTCCACTCTCCTCTTAAAGCCTTCCAAGTTGGCAGCCATCGCTACATCCTGGGGCAGGGAGTTGTGTGAAAAAAACTATGCATTGTGTGAAAAAATACTTCCTTTTGTCTGTTTTGAATCTCTCACTCTCCAGCTTCAGCAGATGCCCCCATGTTCTAATATAATGACAGAGGGAGAAAAGCTTCTCCCTGTCCACTCTCTCCAAACCATGCATAATTTTATAGACCTCTATCATGTCTCCCCTTAACTGCCTTCTTTCCAAGCTAATCAGCCCTAAGTGTTTTAACCGCTCCTCATAGGGCAGTTGCTCTAGCCCCATGATAATTTTGGATACTCTTTTCTGCACCTTCTCAAGCTCTGCCAATATCCTTTCTTAGGTGTGGCGACCAGAACTGTATGCAGTAAAGATCCTGAAACCGAAAATACAAGTTGATCCAGCCAGATGTGGCTATATTTTTGCAAAGTGGCAACATGAAGTGGTGACTTCACATGGTGGATTTTGGAGAGTGGCAGTCTCCACCCCACCACCTCATTCCTGCCCCACTGCCATTGTGTCCCTGCTCTTCCTGCCCCTGAACCAAGATCTTGAACAATGAATACTCTTTTGCTTCTGGTTTTCCCAGGATTTTTAATGACAGCACGTAAGCAATGCATGCCAGATAAGGGTTCCTGAACTATTATGAGGTGCAAGAGTAAACCCCGTTGAATATTTATAATTGTTGTGCCATCATTCAAGAACCCTGGGGAACTAGAAGGGAAGGTGTTTTGGCTGCTCAGGCTCAAAAATGGTAGGTAGAAAAGACAGAGGGAGGAAGTGGGATGGGTGAATGGAAGAAGAAGCAGGTTTTTATATGCCGACTTTCTCTACCACTTAAGGGAGAATCAAACCAGCTTACAATCACTTTACCTTCCCCTCCCCACAATAGACACCTTGTGAGGTAGGTGGGACTAAGAGAGTGTGACTAGCCCAAGGTCACCCAGCTGGCTTCATGTGTAGGAGTGGGGAAACAAATCCAGTTCACCAGATTAGCCTCTGCTGCTCACGTGGAGGAGTGGGGAATCAAACCCGGTTATCCAGATTAGAGTCCACTGCTCTAAACCACCGCTCTTAACCACTACACCACGCTGGCTCTCACTACACCATGCTGGAGGAAGATGGGGGTGCAGGGGGCTGTGAATGGTGAGGGGAAATGAGAGGAGGCAGTTACCACAAGCTTACCTGCAGCCAGGTAAGGTCTGCAGAATGCAAATATTGCAATAGAATGTTTAAATACCGAGATTACAATTGTTTTAATGCGACAGAGAGCTCCACGGAACTGTGTATTCTGATATGGATAGTAATTTCTGAACATAATAAAGTATATTTTCAATCATCTTCCATTTCAATCAAAATTAGTCAAAAATATATGAAGGTTGCAGAACAGCTCCTTGGGAAACTGCGTATCTTGAATATTGGTGGTCTGACAATACCTTCCAGTTTGCATTGCAACTACAGATATAAAAAGACCAAGTTATTTTTCCAGCTCAATGGTTAGCAAAGGCTCATGCATTTAGTAGGGTAAAAAAAAAAAAAAAGACCTTGGGCATAATTCATTGTTGTCTATTTTATAGTTTGTTATTACCTTTGAAATATAGACAAGATATGAGGCTGCCCATTTCATTGAAATGAAAGCTTCAAACCAGACTAAAGGCACTGGAGCAAATTTCATCAGCTATCATGGATTTATTCCATGATAAAACTGTGGCGTACATTTGGCATAATTAAATGAAAAGTACATTAAGTTCAATTAGAAATCTGCAATTGGAAGTGAGTCCAGGGCAATTGCACTGACAAGCCAATTACCGTATGCCTCGAATTTCTCATTCAGACTAAATTATCTAACCTCCTATAATATCATGAAAAACAAATATTTAATAGACTCAAATCCTTTTACTCCTTCCAAGCTGGTCCAACATCACAGTCGAAATGAAATGTAGGAACATACCCATCACTGAGTAAAATTAAGGTTAAGCTGTAAAAAGCTGGGCAATCACTTGCAATAGCTGTTGAAATGTAATGGATCTTTCTAATTAAAATGCGACCTAAAATAACTGTTTCAATGGTTATATGTATAGTTCAAAAGACTGTGAGTGACCTGATTGCATCAGTTCTTCTCAGAGCCAATTTGAAATGAATTTTACTCCATTAATATATAATGTTGCTATAGATGGACAGGTTCATAAATGGCCCTGACACATTAACCCATAGAATCCCAATATTGCTGATTGTTCCACCCAGGAAAATATCAACTCAAATCATCCCCAGATTAGCTTGGCTGGTTCTGATAATTCTAGGATCAGTTTCAATGTTAGTCACTTTAGTCAACATCCTATTGAAGCAAATACAAATATAAATATATATATATAGAGAGAGCAGTTCTTCAGTGAAACAGGTGGTGGGCTCTCTTTCCCTGGAGATTTTTTAAGTAGAGGCCAAATGACCATCTATCAGCAATGCTGATTCTATGACCTTAGGCAGATCATGAGAGTGAGGGCAGGAAGGTTTGCATCAGTGTTTGGCTCTCATGGCCCTTTCTTGCATGCCCAGGGTAGTGCCAATTGCCACTTTGGGGTCAGGAAGCAATTTCCCTCCAGGCCAGATTGGCCAGGGGTCCTGGAGGATTTTTTTTTTTTTTGCCATCTTCTGGTCATGGAGTAGGGGTCACTGGTGGGTATGGAGGGGAGATAGTTGTGAGTTTCCAGCATTGTGTAGGGGGTTAGACTAGATGAGCCTGGTGGTCCCTTCCAACTCTACGAATCTATGATTCTATATGGTGTTGGTTAAATCCAGCAAACCACAACCAGAGCAAAGTTAATGGAATGGGACTTACCCAACTCCCCCTTATTGCTGACCCTCCCCCCCCTTAAATTATGCTTCTGGGGTTCAGGGGACTCAACAGCACAGAGTCAAAGTGGGAGTCTGTTATCAGAGTGGAGGATTGGTGAAAATCATTCCCTCCTCCACCAATGGAAGTACCCTTTCATCATCAGAAAGCAGCGGTTGCATACAACTCTATATCTTTGGTTGTCTCCTAAAGCTGTGTTATAATTCCCTGCTTAAATGTCTTGTCTGAGGTGACGAGGTGACAATGAATTGTTTCATTTTAGGGCCATCTCTGAATCAATTGAGTTCTGAATTAGAAACTAGGGGTGTGTAAAAAAAAAAAACAGTATTTTTTTCATTCAGGTATATTGGACCTGAAAATATCAGCATTCCTGATATTTTTGAATACCAAATACTGGTATAGTATTCAGATTTGGGTTTTCCCAGGTTTCTGAATTTTTTTAGGTCCATTATTCCCTATGGGAAAATATTCCAGGTGGCTGGGGTGTGTTTTTAAAGATACAGGCACCAGAATTGCAGCAGAGCTGCTGGTGCCTGTTCTTTAAACAACGGCCATATTTCAAGTAGATTGGACCACGAGGTCCAATTTCATGGACCCCTGACCAGGGTGCCTTCATTATTTCCTATGGGGGGGACGACTCCAAGCTATTTCCAGGGCAAAAGCCATGTCTGCAAGCAGGAAATCACTGGTCAAATGCCTTCCATGGAAGAACCAACAAGAAGCCCAACAGAACCATTGGAGAACCCAATAATCCCAATAGAACCATAAGCCAATGTGCCAAGGCAAACAGAACCAAAATTAAACCAGAGAATCTCTACTGTAGAATCTCAAGTTGGGGGAGGCCCTTTTCCAAGCCCAACAGAACTAATTTCAATGTGCAGAAGCACAGCAGTTCCCAGGGCCACGGTAGCAGTGGAAGCTCAACAAGACTAATCACAGAACAAACTCAAGCAAAGCAAATCAGGAAAAGGAGGGAAAAAACCTTTGAAATTGATGAACACACTTCAAACTGACAGAAGCAGCCTGGCAAGCCATAGAAAGTCTTGGGAGACACAGAAACAAAGGGAAAAGAGAGAGAGAGAAAAAAGAGAGAAAATAGTTCTAGGATCCTTCAAATGCTAGCTCTCAATGTTTCCAGTGAATGAAGAATAATTCTGGGATTTTTCAGGATAAATCTTTCAGTATCCCAGAAAATTCCTTTATATATTTTGGGGTGCCAGATTTTTAGCTCAGTTTTACCTGAAGGCACATCTCTATTAGGAACCCATCCATTATCTTTAATACCATCCCCATTTGTTAATTTGCTGCATGAGAAAAGTCGAACCCCTTAATTTCAGCACAAGATATATGTCACAGATACACAAGAGAAGGTTGTGTCGATCCTGCCCAGAACACTCCTGAGCAATGATCAAACTTAGTATATTTTAATGTAAATCCACCCCTAGGAAATCTGAAATCTGCTGAACTTCTCAAATCTCTCCCAGTCTTAAAAGCTACCAAGAGAAGTAATATTAGCTTGTGCAAGTAAATGAGATCAAGTTTGAAAGGCCAGCTAAATATAATATTGATTACGTTACGGCTGAACTTTAATTTCAAATATACTTGTCAAAAGTATATTAAAAGGAAAAAAATTGGGTTTCAAATTGAAACCCAAAAAACCTTTGCAATAATTGTATTGCCTGTACACACACATGCGAAGCCAGAGAAGTACATGAATCCTAAGGGAAATTGTGTTTTCTTTGTGAAATGTCTCTGAATAGGAAGGAGTGGCCATTCTTTTCAATGCAACTTTGCTTATTCAGCAGATCTGGGGAGTGATCCACAATCCAGTTGTATTGTACTAATGTCCTCTCTCAGCCCCAATGAAGAAAATGCATCCAAATTCCAGGCAGCCCCATTAACATTGGTCACCACAGACACAGATTGATTCTAGGGTTTGAGGGCTCTTGGCAAGATGCCTTCCTGCAAGCCCCCTTCCAGGCATGGCTGGCACTGATAATGATGGTAGCAGCTGCTCCTCCTTGCAAGTGGTCTTTGCTCACCCAAAACATCAAGGGCCAGCAGCCACCCCTCACACATCTGCTGCTTCCCTCTGGTTCATGGCTGCTGTTTCTCCTAAGAGCCATCATGGGTTGCTTAACGACATACAGCAACCATTGCTTCCTGACCTCTAACTATTTAGCAGAAGCAAAGGGGAGTTGCTTAGGCCAAATGGTGAAGGTAGGGTTTCCAACCTCCATGCTACTACAACTGAACTTCAGCCCATAGAGATCAGTTCACTTGGAGAAAATAGCCACTTTGGCAATTGGACTCTATGGCATTGAAGTCCCTCCCCTCCCCAAACCCTGCCCTCCTCAGGCTCCACCCCAAAAACTCCCGCCAATGGTGAAAAGGGACCTGGCAACCCTAGGTGAGGGACATGTGTGCCAAAGGGAAAAATGGAGAGGTGAGCAGCCAATAGTTGCAAGGAGACTCAGGGCCAGCACTTGCCACTACACAAACAGAGAAGGCAGACTGTGATTAGTGCTGCTACATGGTGGTGAGATCTCCCAAGGCCATTGTAACTGCCCCAAAATGTTCACCATGCCCACAAAGTTCACAGCAATCACAGCAGTTCCTGCCTATTGTTGTGCAGGTTCAGATGAAGGTCTGGGAGTCCCAAGTTTTAATTCCCACTCTGCCATGAAGCTCACTGTGTGAGCTATCCTTGACAAGAGCCAGGGCCTTTTCGTCCCTGGCTCTGGCCTGGTGGAATGCTCTTCCTGGTAACATCAAGGCCCTGAGGGACTTGAAAGAGTTCCACAGGACCTGTATAACAGAGCTATTCCACCAGGCCTACAACTGAGGACAGCCACAGATGTCATCAGTAATGGCATCCTCAACCTTCCCCCTCCTTTTTCTGTTTGAATTGGAAAGTTGGTAGGATTGCCAACCTCCAGGTAGAGGCTGGAGATCTCCTGCTATTACAATTGATCTCCAACCAATAGAGATCAGTTCCCCTGGAGAAAATGGCCGCTTTGGCAATGGGACTCTATGGCATTGAAGTCCCTCCCCTCTCCAAACCCCACCCTCTTCAAGCTCCAACCCAAAAACCTCCCACTGGTGGTGAAGTGGGACCTGGCAACCCTACGGGTTGGTCAGTACCTGCCTTATTGGCGAGCGCCATCTATTGTTTAAAAGGTAAAGGTCCCCTGTGCAAGCACTGGATCATTCCTGACCCATGGGGTGACGTCACATCCCGACGTTTACTAGGCAGACTTTGTTGACGGGGTGGTTTGCCAGTGCCTTCCCCAGTCATCTTCCCTTTACCCCCAGCAAGCTGGGTACTCATTTGACCGACCTCGGAAGGATGGAAGGCTGAGTCAACCTTGAGCCGGCTAACTGAAACCAACTTCCGTAGCCGTCTCAAGGTTGTTAGGTTTTGTTTTTAGGCAGAAGATCTATAGTTTTAAAGATTTTTTAGATTTATTATGATTGTGTATTGTTTTAATGTTGTAACTTGCCCTGAGCCTGGTTCTGCCGGGGAGGGTGAGTCAGAAGTCAAAGATATAAAATAAAATAAAAAATCTAGGCCTGACCCACTATCTGCTGGACTGTTCTATTTTTAAAGGCCAAACAGGTAATGGGCCATTAAGCTTTTTTTTTTTTACCTATTTTGCAGAATATTGAGTAACAATCTTCCACTTAAAGAAAGAAACATTACTAAAAAGGTAGGGTTGTGTGCGTTCGCTGTGGTGAAATTACATCTTTGATAGCTAGAGAAGTGGTAAGCCTGTTTTAATGATGATTAATGATGTTGACTGTTCCTCTTGAAAATGGCTTGCTTAATGATGTCTGTTACTTTTTAATCTGAATTCTTAAGACCTCTGGTCTCAACAATAAAATTCCATATTCTACTTAGATGTCTTTCTTCCTTATTTCAAGTAGTCAGGATAGGTTATAGAGGGCCAGTTTGAACAATAAACTAATTATTTACACCAATAGGCATTTCAAAAACCTCAGAATTGTTTGGCAAAACAACAACAACCAATTCTATGTACAGTGAGGAGAGATGGGTAAAGGACAGCATGCCTTCCCTGGTCGTGTGTGTACTGTGTATTCTCCCACCAGTATAGCATGCAGACGGGGCCAACTCTAAGTGTGCAGAGATTCCTTATGTGTACTCGAAATTGAACATTTACCGTGTAATCCTATGAAGTTAGAAACCCATTTATTTCATAGGACCTACAAAAGGATCCGGTGTCACCTTCAAGACTTAAAAGTTTATTGCAACATAGAACTTTGACCTTTTATGAAGTTTGTGTTTCAAAAGCCTTCAAGGAACTTCTTATCTTGACTCAATCCAAAATCGGGCTGGCCAACCCCCCCACTGGGACTAGGGACCTTCTATCCATAAAAGAAGGCCCCACCCCAAGACCCAGCAAGCTGTTCTTTAGGTCTTTGGTCTCTGCTGGTCAAAACTCCGGTTTCTTTCTGAGAACCTCTGCTGTGCTAGGCAGGCTTTTCTCCCCACTTTGTTGGCTCCTTGCTCTGTTTCTTGGGCCTCTGCTGCACTGATCTTCAGACCTCTTCAATCCACGATCCCCCGGATTTAAGGCTGTATACCCACCCAAACCTTCCCAATTTCCTCCCTTCTCCCTCTAATAAGGTGCACTCCCTTGCTGGTGTTTGTGTGTGAGAGAGAGTGCTTGGGGAATCCGTTCAAAGGTGCTTAGTGTAAGTTATCTGCCTTTCCCCCTTTTTTTGTATACAATACAGAAGAAGAAAAAGAAGAAGAGTTTATATGCTGACTTTCTCTACGTTTTTAAAAGGACAATCAAACTGGCTTACAATCGCCTTCCCTTCCTCTCCCCATAACAGACACCTTGTGAGGTAGGTGGGACTGGGAAAGCTCTGAGAGAGCTGTGACTAGCCCAAGGTTACCTTCATGTGTAGGAGTGGGAACCAGCCTGGTTCACCAGATTAGAGTCCGCTGCCCATGTGGAGGAGCGGGGAATCAAACCCACTTCTCCAGACTAGAGTCCACCACTCTTAACCACTACACGACACTCCTAACCACTACAATCACTTACTCTCTTTCCTTGCTTTTTATTTTGGGGTATAATTACTGAGATCTACCCTGGTATACACAGACTACAAGACCTTGTGTTATCCCTTTCTGGAACCCATTCTATAGATAATTCCCCCCCTCAGGGACCAGTTAGGGTAACACTGATGAGAACTAAAGAGGGAGAAATGGTGCGAGTAGATAGGAGCCCATAAAAGGGATAAACTACAGAATGAGATGCTAATTTTCAAGCTAGCTTAATTATAATAGCTATATTAATGAGTGTAGCATTTTCAGTTTGGGTTTTGCTTAGTTACTATCTGGATGTGACTCCTTTCCCTGTAACTCCTCCCACTGGGCTTAATGGACCATTCCAGGTTATGAAATCATTAAAGAAGGCAGTGTGATACCTATTACAACCAGACTTTAGGTACAGAAAACCTTGAAAAATATATCCAAACACTGGGATAATTCCCTTACAGTCAAATTCTAAGCAGAGTTATACCCTTCTATGCCTACTGATTTCAATGGATTTAGGTCGGTTTCATACAGGCTCTTTAACCCGCTTTGGCTTCTGAAGGCAAACAGATTTTTTAAAGATCTCACATACCTTAAGGATAATTTTGGCTTTTTTATGCAGGGATGTTTCCCCACGGTCACCCCCGCTGACTGCTTTGAGGCTTACTTTTGATTATGCATGCCTTTCCCGCCCATCAGAGGTCACCTCGCCCTCCCAGCATGTTTTGCCTGCACTTTCCAGATTCTGGCTAAAACAATATCCGGAAAACACGGATGAGGCGACCTCTGATGGGCAGAAAAGGCATGCATAATCAAAAGGAAGCCTTGAAGCAGTCGGCGGGGGTCACCACAGGGTTTCATCCCTGCATAAAAGGCCATACTGTCATCCTGCAGTCATACTGTCTTCCTGCAGTTAGTGAAGATTTGATCTGGGTTTTCCAAAAGCTGTTTTGATCCAATTTTTTGTTGTTGCTGAACTTTATCCTTAATGTGTGTGAAACCTTTAAAAAATTCTTTTTGTATTCAGAAGCTATAATGGGTTAAAGAGAGCACATGTAAAAGGGACCTTAGAAAAGTGTAACTCCAGGATTTCACTGTTAATCTAATTATCACACAATACTACTTACAAGCTTACTGATAAAACAGGAGGGGGAGAACCAGGATGATTCACCTCAAAGCAGCGAACAGCAAGATAGTTCTTGGTTTTATGACATAAAATAGTATGCCCTAAAATGTGCAGCTACTGAAAATTTCTCAAGAACAGATATCAAGAGAAGAGGGAGGAATGTTTTAAAAAGAATAACACCCGTGGCTCCCTTACGCAAGTTTTCTGTAACAAGGGAACACAGTGCAGAAAATGACTGCCAATAATTGTCTCTTGGTTTCTTAAAGCAGTTCTGTCAAACCTCAATAGGTTTCAAACTACCGGTTATGAGAATTGTATTCCTCCAAATGTAAAATTCAATTCTGTGTTCAGTTGTTTAAAATTTAAAATATAAACTTTAGTATGTAATAAAAATTGGACTGTTGCTGAGGCTTATTAGCCCGGAAAGAAGTCTATACAATGAAATAGAATGCATAGCTCTTGTTGCTACGCTAGAGTTTATTAAGGGGCAGCACTTAATAAACCAAAGAAAAGCTGCAATATTAAACTAATTAGGCCAATCCAATAGGGTAAACACTGAAGCTCTGGAGGTGTATTTTATATTATGCTAATAATAATATTCTTTCTTATCAGATTTCATATGTCAGCATTATTTGGACTTGCACTATTTCCATATTCATGTGGGGCAGGATTACTCATTATGCTAAGTAAGAGCTAGAACAAGGCCGCAGTCAAACAAACTGAACTCTGTAGTTCAGAGTGATTATCCTGCTTTTTGCTCTAGGCTATATAATTGCTGGACTATAATGTCTCCTTAGTTTTTCAGAAACAAGGGAACCATATTCCCACCCATGCAAAATATAGAATATCAATGGCTTGATTAACATGACAAGTGGATCAGCATCTGCAAAGGGATCTGTTGTGAGTTGTAGGATGTGGTAGGCAGGAGTGATGGCCTGTCCATGAATGCATGGTTGGGTCTGAGTATGATTGCCTTTGTAAAATTAACAGATTAGAGTTGTGTTTGCCCTTAACATATGATTCAGTGGCCTCTTATGCATGGCTGTTTCCCGCTGACTAAATAACTTGGGTACATATATACTGTTTTTTTTATTCATAGCTGTTTCCCTCGCGGTCACTCCTCCAATGACTTCGGTTCTTTATTTTGATTATGCATGCCATTTTCAACCATCAGAGGTTGCATTGGTCTCCCCCTGCATTTCCATGCGTTTTGCCCACATATTCAAATTTAAGATAAAACAGGACTCTGGAGACATGGGAAAGGGCAGGGGGGGAGCAAGGCAACCTCTGACAATTGGAAACAGCATGGATAATCAAAACAAAGACCCAAAGTTGTGGGAGGGGTGACCGCTAGAGAAACAGCCATGCATAAAAGGGTGTGTACCCAAGTTATTTAGTTTTGTCCTATATCCTTGCCCCCACAGCAACACCAGACTTTAAGGTGACTTCAGGATAACTTATAGGAATGATTTTAGCCCATTGCAGTCAACATGAGCTGTGAGTTTTGGATATATAGAACATGGAGTGTAATTCGGATTTAGAAATTCTGCCTTACTGAATGAGTGATAGGGGAGTAATAACTCTGAAAGGAGCACCAGTCTTAAATCGAACACAGTTGTAATGGTAGACACTCATGGTATTGAAGCCATGAGTATTGAAGAACATGGATACTTTGATGATTACGCCTGCTTCCTGAGCTTGAATGATGATAGAGTGTCAGCAGTGCTAAATTAGAGAATCACCTTTGGGGAAAAAATGTTGAGCAAAGCACAGAGAAGTTATAAGAAGAATAAAATCGTTACAAGTTTACCAATGGCAAAGTCATTCATTGTGTAACCAGCTTGGACAGCAACAATGAGAAGCATCTGCACCTCCTCTTAGACCTTGTTCATATATGGGTATATAAGGTAGGGTAATGTTTGCTTAGGGTAAAGATGGGCAGCTCTTCCTGCAGTTATTAAGCAAGAGTGATACTTGGGCTGCTTGTATATATGGATTTTTCCTTTCCCAGGATGCCCCTGTCTACTGCAAGCACTGGGTTTCTTGTAATATAGGCAATAGCACTAAGAACTTTGGAATGTCCCACATGACTACACTATGGATGTGAAGTTCCTGGTTAGAACAATAGCCTCATGCATGCATACTTTAAAACATTCTTCAAGGATACACACAACTGTCTGCATGTTGACTGAATGTGCGGAAAGAGATAGCAGGCATGAGCATGTTAACTATGTCCCCTGCCTCTGCTATGTGCGGAGGCAATGCCCATGCATATGCTCCCTCCCTGTGATTGGCAATGTTTGGAAAGTAACATCTCTGCTCATGAGGAGGAAGTGTACACACATGCACTGCTTCTGCATGTAGACCCTGAGTTCACAAGAGGGAGATCCTGTAGAGGTGGGAGGTGAGGACAGTGACTTGTACCCACTATTCTTCTCCATGTGTTCAGCCAATTACTGGAAGGGTCATGGGTGCATCAGCCCCCAAAATCCAGCTTAGCCTGAGATAATCAGACCTTGAAAGCAAAGTAGGGTCAGCCACAGTTACTACTTAGATGGAAGATCACCAAGAAAGACTGGGGTTGCTATGTGGAGGAAAGCAACAGCGAACCACCGCTACTTGTTTCTTGCCTGGAACACCATGTGGCTGGGGTTGCCACAAGTCAGTTGTGACTCAATGGCTTCTGCTTCATGTGTACAGTACTTTTAAGATACATTTCTCCAGATTAACTCTTAAAGAAGCACATAATTATATTTACCTTTATTAAAGAGAATATTAATATTTGGAACCAACCAAATGAGAAACCCAAGGAAACAACTAGCAGATTGATTTCCTAATACATCTAGCTTGAATTCTGATATTAAAGAACCTAACCATTTTTAAAGCAACACGAAAACCAGAAGTTGAACTCAACTTGCTCTTTCTCTTTTTTGCACACCCTTACTAATTAACGAGGAGCACCACAGAGACATCAGTATCTCATAGAGCTAAGGAATGTGGGTCTCTATCAAATTAGTGACTTGTTGATGAACAGCACAGTGGTATGTTAATATCAAAGAGGCTTAGAGTGATTTGAAACCTGGACAAAGTCTATTGGAATAAACTTAAAATTGGAAAAGTGTCACATAATTGATTTTGGTAGAAAATAATAGAGCAGTGGTATTTAATGGAAGGAATAATGGCAAAAACAGGCATATAGCAGGTGTGCTACCAGACCAAACAACAAATTGGACATGAGTTTGCAGTGTGAAACGGCAGCTAAAAAGGTCAGTGTAATTTTGAGCTGTTTATATACACAGCTATCTCCTCCTAGAAAAGACTAGTAAAACTGCTCCTGTGATAGTTCTCTGCCAAACACTCCTGAAACAGCCAGAAAGTAAGAAACTGTCTGCTTTTTTAGAGAAATAACCCCAAAATTTCTCTGTAACCTAAAGACACTGATGGACAAGAAAAGAATAAAAGACAGAGAAAGAGAACTGCAACCCTCATCACTTCGCCATTCATTCGTATCTGCATTCATTTATTTGTACTCTAAATCCTAGGGAAGCTTCGGAAATTTGCATCCAAATGTCTTCTTGGATTTTGGAGCTCCAAATGACAGACATCATTAGTGTCATGCTGCTTTAAAAATGACATTGTTCCAAAGCAGAAATAGTGTACTAAGATTCTACATTATTTCATTATTTTATTTCTGGATTTCAAATAAATTCAAAATTTCCCATAGCTTTCAATTACGTCAGTTCATTCAGGACTTTTGCTCCTCAGCACTCAGGCATATGAAACACTATAAAAAGCCTTATCTATCTATCTATCTATCTATCTATCATCTATCTATCTATCTATCTATCTATCTATCTATCTATCTATCTATCTATCACTGCTCATAAAGCTATAGCCTTGAGAAGAAAATAAAGGATTAAAAATGCCTTACAATCCATTCCTGAGCTGAAAGGATGAAAGACCTTAGGAGGCCAGGAAGGGGCACCAGTGTTTGGACCCCCTGCGCAAGTGCCTATGCCACTTACGCCACCCAGGGTGGCACAGACGCTGGCAGGGGGACATGGATGCCATCCTCCAGGCACTACTGTTGCAGCGCCGCCCAGGGATACTGGCTTGGCCTTCTGCCGGTGTCCAGACAGTGCACTTTCATGTGCTGTCCTCTCAGGGGCATTCCCAGGGCATTCCAGGGGGGCGGAACTGCCAGTATGCAGCTTCCTGATCCCTTTCGAGGCGGGAACGCCCCCCTCTGAAACAGTGTTGCTGCGCTAGCTTTTTACTGGCAAAGCCTCACAGTTTTAAATGGGGCCAAATTTCCCATTCCTCCCCCAAAAAATTTTTAAAGGCTTTTTTAAGCCTTTAAGTGGCCGGGGAATGGATTTGGAGGCGCCCTGCAGTGCTTCGGCTATGCCGTCCCTGGCCGCCGAAAAGCTCAGGAATGGGCTGCCTGTTAGTGTTATTCTTTTGGTATTTAATTATTGATCCTATTAATTTTGCCACTGACAGAGTAACAGAATGATTTGTATCTGACAGTAGCCACATCACCTGTGCCCTCGTTCTAACAGATGCCTTGTTGGACATTTCCATATTTTAAAGAAAGGAGTAATTAAACTGGCCCTCACCTTATTAAATATAGGACACTCCATGATCATATGTTCGATAGTTTTAACTTTGTCATGTGAGCATCTACATGTTCTAAATATTGTCGAAGGCTTTCACGGTCAGAGTTCATTGGTTCTTGTAGGTTATCCGGGCTGTGTAACCGTGGTCTTGGAATTTTCTTTCCTGACGTTTCGCCAGCAACTGTGGCAGGCATCTTCAGAGTAGTAACACTGAAGGACAGTGTCTCTCAGTGTCAAGGGTGTAGAAAGAGTAATATATAGTCAGAAAGGGGTTGGGTTTGAGCTGAGTATTGTCCTGCAAAAGTATTGTCCTGTAAGTATCAAGATAATGTGCTAATGAGGGTATGGTATGTTAATATGGAACCATTGTATCCTGAAGTGATCTGTTAATGTGTGTAATCCAAAACTAATCTGTATGGCTATTGTTGAATGTTGTCTTTGTCTGGAGGTTTTTCAGGGCAGGAAGCCAAGCCTTATTCATTCTTAAACTCTCCTCTTTTCTGTTAAAGTTGTGCTGATGTTTGTGAATTTCAATGGCTTCTCTGTGCAATCTGACAAAATAGTTGGTAGAATTGTCCAGTCTTTCAGTGTCTTGGAATAAGACCCTGTGTCCTGTTTGTGTCAGTCCATGTTCAGCCACTGCTGATTTCTCAGGTTGGCCAAGTCTGCAGTATCTTTCATGTTCTTTTATCCTTGTTTGTATGCTGCGTTTTGTGGTCCCGATGTAAACTTCTCCACAGCTGCAAGGTATACGATATACTCCTGCAGAGGTGAGGGGGTCTCTTTTGTCTTTTGCTGATCGTAGCATTTGTTGTATTTTCTTGGTGGGTTTAAACACTGTTTGTAGGTTATGTTTTTTCAAAAGTTTCTCCATCCTATCAGTGACTCCTTTAATAAATGGCAAGAATACCTTTCCTATGGGAGACTGTTTTTCTTGAGTTTTCTGATTTTTGTTTGGTTCAATGGCCCTTCTGATTTCATTCTTGGAGTAGCCGTTTGCTAGCAGTGCGTGATTTAGATGGTTAGTTTCTTCCTTGAGAAACTGTGGTTCACAGATCCGTCTTGCACGGTCCATTAATGTTTTGATTATTCCTCTTTTCTGTCGGGGGTGGTGGTTGGAGTTTTTGTGTAAGTAGCGATCTGTGTGAGTTGGTTTCCGGTAGACCTTGTGACCTAACTGAAGGTTTGATTTACGGATGACAAGGGTATCAAGAAATGGGAGTTTACCCTCAATTTCCTTTTCCATGGTAAACTGAATGTTTGGATGGATATTATTAAGATGGTTTAGAAAGTCCATTAATTTTTCTTCACCATGGCTCCAAATGGTAAATGTATCATCTACGAACCTGAACCAGACTGTAGGTTTGTAAGGTGCTGATTCTAATGCTGTCTTTTCAAAATATTCCATGTAAAAGTTTGCTATTACTGGACTGAGTGGACTTCCCATAGCTACTCCATCAATCTGTTCATAAAATTCTTGATCCCATAGGAAATAACTTGTTGTCAAACAATGGTGAAATAAGGCTGTTATATCTTCTGGAAAAATCTGGTTAATCAATGAGATTGTGTCTTTAACTGGAACCTTGGTAAAGAGGGATACAACATCAAAACTGATTAATATATCCTTTGGATTGAGTCTTAACGGACTGATTTTGTTGATGAAGTGAGTTGAATCTTTGATGTAAGAAGTGGTTTTTCCAATGTGGTCCTGTAGGAGGGTGGTCAAATATTTAGCTAATTCATATGTTGGGGAACCAATGGCACTCACGATGGGTCGGAGTGGAACGGAATCCTTATGAATTTTAGGTAGTCCATATAATCGTGGTGGTTGTGCTTCAGTCTTGCATAGTTTTCTGTGTGTGTCGGGATGAAGAGTGGAATTCTTGATCAGAATGCTAGTTTTCCTGGTAATTTTGCAAGTTGGATCTCGTTTTAGTTTTTTGTATGTGGCAGGGTCCAGAAGTTCCTCAATCTTCTTTTTGTATTCTTCTGTTTTCATGATCACTGTGGCATTGCCTTTGTCAGCTGGTAGAATAATGATTTCTGGATCTGCATTGAGGGTCTTGATGGCGTTTCTCTCCTTGCGTGTTATATTGCTAGCAGGCGGCTTTGCTTTTCGTAGAATTCTTGCTGTCTCTCCTCTTATTTCCTCAGCATCTTCTTCAGGTAGATTACGAATGGCAGATTCTACATTTGCAATGATGTCTTCCACTGGAATTTGGGTGGGAGTGACTGCAAAGTTTCCTCCCTTAGCTAAGATGGAAGTTTCTTCAGGTGAGAGTTGTCGGTCTGTCAGATTGAAGATAATCCGTTTGTTGTCAAGTTTTGGACTGTTCTGTCTTCTTTCCTGTAATTTGTTAAACTTTTGCTTCTGTCTGGAAGTATGGCTGGTTAACCCCTGTTCCATTTTTCTGTAGGTGAGATTATCAATCTTGTCCCAATCATGGCTTCTCATTTTGTGGCTAGTATTGATATGTAAGGAAAACAACTCCTTGTCTGTGGCAGCAAGTTCTCTGCGGGTAGTGTGAATTCTCTCTCGTAAGAGAGCCCGTTCTAGATGGTCATAAATGCGGTTAGCTCGTGAAGTTTTAAAGATTCTTTTACTTGGAATATTTTGAAAAGACAGCATTAGAATCAGCACCTTACAAACCTACAGTCTGGTTCAGGTTCGTAGATGATACATTTACCATTTGGAGCCATGGTGAAGAAAAATTAATGGACTTTCTAAACCATCTTAATAATATCCATCCAAACATTCAGTTTACCATGGAAAAGGAAATTGAGGGTAAACTCCCATTTCTTGATACCCTTGTCATCCGTAAATCAAACCTTCAGTTAGGTCACAAGGTCTACCGGAAACCAACTCACACAGATCGCTACTTACACAAAAACTCCAACCACCACCCCCGACAGAAAAGAGGAATAATCAAAACATTAATGGACCGTGCAAGACGGATCTGTGAACCACAGTTTCTCAAGGAAGAAACTAACCATCTAAATCACGCACTGCTAGCAAACGGCTACTCCAAGAATGAAATCAGAAGGGCCATTGAACCAAACAAAAATCAGAAAACTCAAGAAAAACAGTCTCCCATAGGAAAGGTATTCTTGCCATTTATTAAAGGAGTCACTGATAGGATGGAGAAACTTTTGAAAAAACATAACCTACAAACAGTGTTTAAACCCACCAAGAAAATACAACAAATGCTACGATCAGCAAAAGACAAAAGAGACCCCCTCACCTCTGCAGGAGTATATCGTATACCTTGCAGCTGTGGAGAAGTTTACATCGGGACCACAAAACGCAGCATACAAACAAGGATAAAAGAACATGAAAGATACTGCAGACTTGGCCAACCTGAGAAATCAGCAGTGGCTGAACATGGACTGACACAAACAGGACACAGGGTCTTATTCCAAGACACTGAAAGACTGGACAATTCTACCAACTATTTTGTCAGATTGCACAGAGAAGCCATTGAAATTCACAAACATCAGCACAACTTTAACAGAAAAGAGGAGAGTTTAAGAATGAATAAGGCTTGGCTTCCTGCCCTGAAAAACCTCCAGACAAAGACAACATTCAACAATAGCCATACAGATTAGTTTTGGATTACACACATTAACAGATCACTTCAGGATACAATGGTTCCATATTAACATACCATACCCTCATTAGCACATTATCTTGATACTTACAGGACAATACTTTTGCAGGACAATACTCAGCTCAAACCCAACCCCTTTCTGACTATATATTACTCTTTCTACACCCTTGACACTGAGAGACACTGTCCTTCAGTGTTACTACTCTGAAGATGCCTGCCACAGTTGCTGGCGAAACGTCAGGAAAGAAAATTCCAAGACCACGGTTACACAGCCCGGATAACCTACAAGAACCAATCTACATGTTCTGTTTGAATATGGCACTTTTTAATATCTGCCCTCCAAAACTTCAGAAGGAAGGGCATTCATTCTTGCCAAAGTAAAAGCTCTTCTGAGCTTCGGTATTGTCAGTACCAAAATACATATAGTCAATATATGCAAAGGATGTGGGAGTGGAGAATTTACTAACATAAGCCAAGTACAAGCTATGGTTTAATTATGGCATCTATCACATATGCTACCCAACGGGACTGAAGGTAATTGAATCCAAAGCTTTTCCTAATGCAAATTCATGGAATAATTTTCTTATCAAAATTCTAAGTATATTTGATAGCAAATTGAAGGCAGAAGCCAGTATACATCAAAATGGAAATTCAAAATTATAACGTTTCAAGATCGTTTACCTGAATGAGCTGCCAGTCTTAAATAAGTTTTTACTCTGCTACCTTTTTAAAACAGTATATTAATGGTAAAGTAACACTTTGCAATATACTTCTTTAGCAACAAGGACACATATTTACAGAAGGGAAGAATTAACTTGAAAACTAGCTCAAGTCTTCAACACAGATTGCCAAGAAATAATCACATAAACTTTTATTTCTTCTTTTATAGGGCAAAAGAAATACTCCTTAATGTCAAGAAAAAGCAATCTGTAAGCAGAATATAAGCTGCACAATGCTTCAGATTTGACTTGATATATGAACTCCCAGTAGAACAAGGATAATATTACCTATTTGTACTAGATATGGAAACACTTTGGACATGAAGAAAGTATTGCATAAATGTCAAGTCTACAGTTATGAGTCCATGCAGGTATTCCCTATAGATGATAAATGGGTAAAAGAGGACAGTTTCTTCATGACGGGCGCATTGCATCAGTTGACTGTATCTCTCAATAATAGCAACATTTCTTGCAAAAACAAATACCAAGCTTCCACTATAAGTTGAAGTATAATAAGAAAGAAGTGCTCAATTTGACAAGTTATGAGTAGAATGAAGACAGACAGGAAAATGGACTCTGGACCAGACATTGTTAGTTCATTGGACTGATAGAAGCTTGGGTTCATTGGGATGAATAATCTGAAAGGCTGTATTATATTTTTCTATGTGTTCCCAATGATAAAACAATCTATTATACTTCCCACTGGAATGTGGTTTCATGTGACTTTTATTTCCATAGGCTATCAAAAGCTACATAAACAAGTCAATGCAGGTTTATTATTGGCATGGAACTGTTTACTGAATTAAAAGTGGGATCAGTTTATTTGCCTATTGTTCCCTCTAATTTGCTTTTGTTATTTCCCGTTTTACATTAGGAAGAAACAGAATGTGATCTGAGATGGAATTTAGAGCTAGACCCAGTTATGGTGCATGTGAGGTAAGTTTGGTCATCAGCTGACACATAGGGCGAAAACGCATGGTCGCTTTATCCTCCTTTAATCCCTGTTTTAGCCAGGATCGAACGCACATTAGGCAAAACGCATGCGTTCGATCCTGGCTGAATCCTGGCTGAAACAGGGATTAAAGGAGGATAAAGTGACCATGAGTTTTCACCCATAGTTGTGACTAAGTTTGAGCAAGCACTCTCCTTCTGGACTAAACTAGATTTTGGTTTATTCTGAGATGAGACATTGTTGGCAGCAACATTGTTGGTCGGTGCTGTGTGGGATTGTATGAGTAGATTCTAACATATTGTAAGTGAAAGATGGAGTTACTTCCCAGACTACGAGCATCTTGTTCCAGGGAAGGTGGCTGACATAATATCATTATTTTTCGAGTTGTGTTATGAATTCTGGTTCTCAGAAAAGATTCATTTGCTATAACTGATTTTGTGGCACTTAAATGGAATCCTGCCTTGCTCTGGATGGCCCAGGCTAGACTGACCTCATCAGATCTTGGAAGCTAAACAGGGTTAGTATTTGGATTGGAGGCCACCAAGGAAATCTAGGATTGCAACACAGAGGCAGGCAATGGCAAACCACCTCTGAATGTCTGTTGCCTTGAAAACCGTATGGGGTTGCCATAATTTCACTGCGACTTGACAGCACTTTCCAGCATCACCAAATGGAATCCCTCTTTCTACCTACTTCCATGAAGAGCATGTGTCTTCTGTTGGTGCACAGCATTTTCAGAACTCACTGCCCCTTTGAAACTAACACCTCTCTTGTACGACAGCTAAATTTGAGTCCAGTAGCAGACACCAACAAGATTTTGGGGGTATAAGCTTTCAAGAGTCAAAGCTCCCTTTGTCAGATCTTTCTTGTATGTATCCACTCTTTTTTTCTTGTGGGTCAGATTAATCCCATACTCATGTTGCTCCTTCTTGCCTTGAATTTAAAGTATTCTTAATGTTCACCAACTATATCACATTCAGGTGAGGGAATTTCATGTTTACGTTCCCCCTGATTAAAAAAAAATGCTGTACACAGAAAACTTGGAGCATGATGAAAAGTAGAGGAAGAAGAGCTGGTTTTTATATGCCGATTTTCTCTACGTTTTAAGGAGAATCAAACCAGTTTACAATCTCCTTCCCTTCCTCTCCCCACAACAGACATTTTGTGAGGTAGGTGAGGCTGAGAGAGCTCTAAGAGAACTGTGACTAGCCCAAGGTCACCCAGCTGGCTTCGTGTGTAGGAGTAGGGAAACCAACCCGGTTCACCAGATTAGCGTCCGCTGCTCATGTGGAGGAGTGGGGAATCAAACCCGGTTCTCCAGATTAGAGTCCACTGCTCCTAACCATGACACCATGCTGGCTCTCTAGGTAGGCTAGAACCTCCATGACATTCACATTTAAGATACACAGGTATTTTGTGACATAGGGAGCCTTCAGTCATGCATCCCATCTGCATTCTGAAGTGATATAGTCCTAGGAAAAAGCCTGTACTTGGGATTGTCCTAAACGTGCATCTGAGCAAGGCATACATTTCCCCATAAGAACAATCAAGAAGGGACTTGCACCTTCCTAGAAGCTCAATCCCATCCATACATTCAGTGTGTAAGTTTATCACTTCACAAATGTCATGTTGCACAGAAAAAATGCTTCCAAAGAAAGAATATATTCTAAATACATAGGAGGGGAGGAAAGGCTTTGTCGTAACTGTGTCTCAGCCTGTGACAAAACTGATGATTCAACAACCAAATAGGCTGCCTCCATCTGGAATATTGTCGGGACACTGTGCAGAACAGATTCATTTTGCTCCTGGATTAACAATTATGTCCTCCTTGTCGGGCTTTTTTGAAGACTCTGAAAGTCTGGGGGTGGGGCGGGGCTGAAGGTTCATTTGAGGTTCCACTTCCTTGTCATCGAACCCTGCATCATTTATTTTTCTTAACTGGAAAAAATAAATATGCATATCATCTGTTTAATAAAAAAACTTTAGAATTAAATACAGACCAAAGTCAATGTTTTCTGTCTCTAGAATTTAAAGAAACCTTATTGGATTCACGCATTCAGCAAATAGGATGCCCCCTCTTTTTAGTGGACTGTGGAGCTGGCAAAGAAAGAGTTGGCAAGCATGCCTAACAGGAGGAGGAGCTGAGCTGTTGGATGGCAAGATGGTTTCTAGCTAGAGGCTCGCTTGGTTATTGGCCGTGCTTTGGCCTAGAGATGTGTAGGATAGGAAAAGAAAAGTAGTGGCTGGGCTATATGTTGATGTAATGTGTGGATCCCTCCAGAACTCAATGAACTCAATGGCCCAGTACATGGAGTGCAGGGCAAACCCTCCCTGAAATGACTCCTGGTCCTAGAATCACATATTCACTGACCAGTATTACTGCTCTAAAAAGGGGGGGAAAGGAGTTGATAATTTCAAACATTGAAACATCGTACTATAAATGTTGATGATATTACCCCCCCATCCATATGTTGTGGCCCATGGCAGTTGTTCTGATTGTTCCCCTTTGAGTAACAACCTGCTGCCTTTTTCATTGTTGCTGTTGCTAGTGTTTTGATGAATGCCTAAGTTGCATTTCTTATGAAACAATGCAACAAACAAATACAGCCTCAAATTACATCCAGCCCATTGTAATTAGAGTAGCATATCATTCCCAGCTTGTTTTTTATTTTTTTTATTTTTATGGATGGCATATTGAATTAAATAGCCTATTACAATTATTCAATTTCATGATATTTGAGTTTAATTACATTTTAACTGCTAGTATAACTAACACGAATGAGTTGAAACAGAAGACTGGACACATTCATAGAAGATAGGAATTTTCTCCTCTAAGATTCAGTTTGTTAAGATCCAAAATCAAGTTCAAACAGGTTTTTCAAGCCCTTCCTGGACATTAAAGGGCAAATCACCCATGGGTAGCTCTTGAGAGTCATTCATCCCCAACAAACTGTATTTCATAGAGGAACATCTATAGAAACTGCCCCTGAATAGGCTGGAATACGACCAAATTTATTGAGATCAAACAAACAAAATAAAGAGTTGCCAACATATAGGTGGTTAAATACAAACAACCCCTATGCTGTAATGAGTACTACTTGTAAGAAAAGACAGCACATAGCCCAAACTTAGCTCTGTATTAACAATGATATAGCACAGTGCAATACATACAAATCTGTGAAAGAAGTATCCTATAACTATATTGTCGAAGGCTTTCACGGCCAGAGTTCATCAGTTCTTGTAGGTTATCCGGGCTGTGTGACCGTGGTCTTGGTAGGGGGTTGGGTTTGAGCTGAGTCATTGTCATTTAGTCATTGAGATCTCCTGCTATTTGATACTTTTGCAGGACAATGACTCAGCTCAAACCCAGCCCCCTTCTGACTATATATATATTACTCTTCCAACACATTTGACACTGAGAGACACTGTCCTTCAGTGTTACTCCTCTGAAGATGCCTTCCACAGCTGCTGGCGAAACGTCAGGAAAGAAAATACCAAGACCACGGTCACACAGCCCGGATAACCTACAAGAACCGATATCCTATAACTATCTAACTATATAACTACACAGTACAACAACAATACATAGACACAACAATACAATACAATGTGCAACAAGAGTCACACCCCTTCTGATGTCCGAGGCAGACGGGACATGAATACGGAAAATGAAAACAGAACACAGTTCTACAAAACGATAGGAAAGACTCCTCCGTGTTCTTTGTGTCGCAATGAAACCCACAGGCGGGGGATGCTCCAGGTTCTATTCTCCAGGTGCTAGTAGCGACAACGGACTCCTCTTTGCCGGGACAATGGGATAATATCTTCGAGATGATACAGGCAAAGGAATGTATATCCCAGGTATTCTACCTAGTTTCACCGTAAGGCTCAGCCGAAGACCTTTTATGGACCCACAAGGGTTCCTTCAGTAAGTATGGATGGTATGACGGATGGTATGACGCACCCCCTACTCTTAACATCCACTCTCTCAGCCTGACTGTGTATGCTTAGGGAAAGTGTTAGCCTGAGTGTATTGTGAGAACTTTATTCTGCTAAGGTCCCCCCTCCCCAAACTATGCCCTTCCCAGGCTCTATCCCCAAATCTCTAGGAATTTTCCAGCCTGGAGTTGGCAACCTTACCAATCTCCTGAGGCAGCATCCATAATTAAACACATAACAAAAACAATTCACCAGCAGCAGAAAAAAACAGAAGCATAATGAAAATTAACAATCAGAGAAAACCATTAATAAACAGCAGAGAAACAAAACCACACAAGAAACATAACAAGATGGCAAAAAAGTACATGAAAGAGAATTAGAGGAGTTTTCTTCCTATTCTATATGATGAGCAAACACCGCACAGAGTCTTCTTGCTGTAACATTTCAAACACAAGGCTGAGATCAGTTTAGCAAATGTGGCTTATTAAGGTCCCAAGGTGATTGTTGTGGGAGGAGACATTAGGGTCACAAGAGATTTTATGGTAGTTTGATTTCTGTTGTTTTATGGTAGTTTGATTTTCTGTTGTCCCAGAAGGTCAGACCAGAACCAACGGGTTGACATTCAACCAAAAGAGTTTCCGTCTAGATATTAGGAAGAATTTTCTAACAGAGCAGTTCCTCAGTGGAACAGGCTTCCTTGGGAGGTGGTGAGCTCTCCTTCCATTGAGGTTTTTAAGCAGAGGCTAGATGGCCATCTGTCAGCAATGCTGATTCTGTGACCTTAGGCAGATCATGAGAGGGAGGGATCTTGGCCATCTTCTGGGCACTGAGTAGGGGTCACTGGGGGAGTGAGGGGGAGGTAGTTGTGAATTTCCTGCATTGTGCAGGAGGTTGGACTAGATGACCCTGGTGGTCCCTTCCAGCTCTATGATTCTATGATTCTGGTTTGAAACCCATGTAGAAAATCTGGATTCATGTGGTTCAAAGCTTATTCAAAATCATTGTGTGCACTGATCACTAACAAGTTTATAATTTTTTAAAAAATCATTATGAACTTATTTCTCTTTTAGTTACCTTCTATATTAAACTTCTATGATTGTTATTGGGTCCATATGCTTGGGAAATCATTATTCATGAGTTAAATGCTATTGTTATTTTTTTCTTCATTTTAATTACTGTTATCATTTTATGGTGTTGGTAATCTGTATTGATCAGCTGTTTAAGGAATGGTTATGTTTTATGCTCCTTTTAAAAACTATAATAAGTAACATGTTTGGAGAAAAGGAAAATATGCACCAAATGGCTACCAGTTTGTTTAGAAGCTAGGAAAATCAATGTTAGACAGGTGAGGCATTACTCCCATGCTTTCATGGAAGTGAAGTTATGCCATTGACAATGGCTACCACCTCATGCCCCCCTGACTCCCACTGGTTGCAGCAACATAAATGGAGTCAGGAGAATACTGCAGCCACAGCCAACTGAAACTAAAAGACTGGTGTAATTAATAAAGAAGGTAGAAAAGTCTTGTTTTAGAATCTTAGAATCATAGAATCATAAAGCTGGAAGGGACCACCAGGGTCATCTAGTCCAACCCCCTGCACAATGCAGGAAATTCACAACTACCTCCCCCCACACCCCAGTGACCCCTACTCCATGCCCAGAAGATGCCCTCTCATCATCTGCTTAAGGTCATAGAATCAGCATTGCTTACAGATGGCCATCTAACCTCTTCTTAAAAACCTCCAAGGAAGGAGAGCTTACCCCCTCCCAAGGAAGCTTGTTCCATTTTAACTGTTAGAAAATTCTTCCTAATGTCTAGATGGAAACTATTTTGATTTAATTTCAACCTGTTGGTTCTGGTCCAACCTTCTGGGGCAACAGAAAATAACTCGGCACCCTCCTCTATATGACAGCCCTTCAAGTACTTGAAGATGGTCTTCTTCTCCTTCATTGATTAGAGCATACAGTGGAGGGGCCATAAGGCTCAGTGGTAGAGCATTTGCTTTGCATGCAAAAAATCTAGTGTTGAAAGCATGATATCTCAGTTAAAGAGATCAGATATGTGAAAGCCCTCTGCCTAAAAGACTAGAAAACTATGCCACAAACAATGCTAAGCTTGATAAACAAATGTCTGTCTCATTATACGGCAGCTTTATGTCTTCAAAGAAGGAAATATGACATTCTTGTCTTGTCACTCTTTTGCTTGGAACCCACCAGAAGTTTGGGGGTATTTAGGCCTGCCAGCCCCTAGCCTGGAGTAGCAACAGGGGAAAATGGCCATCCGGCTGACAGTGTGACATCAGTCCTCTTCAGGAATCACTGGAAACTCTATAGTTTTACCACAGTGTATCTAGAAATTTCTAGACAGGCGAGGCATTACTCCCATGCTTTCATGGAAGTGAAGTTATGCCATTGACAATGGCTACCACTTCATGCCCCCCTGACTCCCACTGGTTGCAAGGTAGGGTTGCCAACCTCCAGGTACTGGCTGGAGATCTCCTGCTATTTCAATTGATCTCCAGTCTATAGAGATCAGTTCCCTGGGAGAAAATGGACACTTTGGCAATTGGATCTATAGCATTGAAGTCCCTCCCCTCCCCAAACCCTGCCTACCTCAGGCTGTGCTCCAAAAACCTCCCGCCGGTTGCAAAGAGGGACCCGGCAACCCTATTGCAAGGCTATGCCAGGCTATGCCTGGCAATCCTAGGGAGAGTAGTTTTATAACTTTCATGCAAATATTTCCTGTAGATCTATATATTTTATTTAAAATATTTATATACTATCAAGGCAGCTTACTTATGCAAAAGAACGAAGATGGAATGAGTCAGGTAAAGTCTGAGGTGGTAGAACAGACTGATCCTCAATAGATTGCTGATAAATAGTTTATTAATTCTCCCTCCATGTGACAAACAGACCAGTACCCAACTCTCTGCTATGCAAGTTTCTACTTTCTGGAAAGGTTTGCTTGTTTGCTTTTGACTGATATTAATTATTCATTTGGAATCTGTAGCGAATCAATGCATTCTACCTAGGGTTGTCAGCCTCCAGGTGGTGGCAGGAGATCTCCTACTATTATAACTGATCTCCATCCAATAGAGATCAGTTCACCTGGAAAAAATGCCCGCTTTGGCAATTGGACTCTATGGCATTGGAGTCCCTCCCCTCCCCAAACCCCCCCTCCTCAGGCTCCACCCCAAAACCTCCCACCTGTGGTGAAGAGGGACCTGGCAACCCTAATTCTACCAGTTTAGGACCCACAGTCTGCTGCATGCTTAGCATAAGGGAACAGCTAATGCAGGGGTGTCAAACTCAATTGTTACAAGAGCGGGATGTGACATACATTTTTTTTTTCTTTCAAATGTCACTTGGTTGGGCTGGGTAATGCCTCACCAGCCCAGGTCTAGAGTTGCGGGGGTGGGGGGTTGGCTGCCTCAGCTAGCTCACAGGCCAGATAAGAGCTCTCAAGGGGCTGGATCCAGCCCGTGGGCCTTCTGTTTGACACCCCTGAGCTAATGTCTTTGCAGAATCTGAAAGCACTACCTGTATGGCCCTGTATTTTATTTTCATTGATCATGCATTCAGAACCCATACTTGAGTAATTGTAGGAACCAACTCATAAAGTGATCAGGTGGACATGTAGTGCAGCAATTTTGGGGAATTCTAGCAGAGAACTGCAAACTAAGGAAGCAGCCATTTTGGGATTGGTTGTTACAGCCCAGTAAAGTTTTTATGCCACATTTCAGTCTCCTCTGGGTTCATCTTATAAAGCGTGCAGAAGCAAATATTGCACTTTGCCTTAGTGTGAATGTCTTTGGACTTCTTGTCTTGAAACGAAATGAGAGATATTCCATTTTAGTGGTTTGTTCATATATTTCAACAAAAATGGGATTCTGACACATTTTCTATGATCTGATCATAGGTCTCTAATATCCCACCTGTGAAAAACATTTTGGAGAAGATATTTTATTTTGTTTCTTACATTAATAGTTTCCACCTTGAACCATGAGGAAAGGTGAGATATAAATATTTAAATAAATAAATAAATAAATAACATCTGGGTTAGAAATAGTGCTCAGATTTCTGCTATTTTAAGCAGTATTTTTAATTAAAAAAATAGAAGCTGTCTATTTTGCAGTGGAAATAATTATTTTTCAGTACTCTCATTACACTGCTAATATGTGCTGTTGCAAGATACACTAGCAGTAATATGATAATTAAGCACACTGTCAAGGTACCTTAATTACATATTAGGTAAGCTGTTTGGAAATAATTAGCTCTCAACCAATTAGTCTTATTATAAGTTCCTCAATATAAGTTATCTGGTTTCCCCAAGATAAACTCAGAATGGATGTTGTGGTATTGTGACTTTGGCATAACCATAATGGAGATTGTAATGGAGATTGAATAAGCTCAAAATATTTGTTTCACATTCAAGTGAAAAGTATTATATCATTTCCTTCTAGCTCTTTCCTGTGGGTCTTCACACTCCTTTTGACGCTGCATGACTACAAATAATAAAATCATTAATATGCTCAAATTTGTACCATAAAAAATAACCTAATTACATTGATGTCTCAGTTTTATAAAATAGAACTCCTGTTATAACTTTTCAGCAATCAAACCTGATTTTATGCCTGAATATGTTTTTTTACTCTATTCAATCAAGTTTCAGTGGCCCCCCATATGCAGAATAAATGGGGCCCCATAAAATTGGACCCCCCTGACCCAATCTTTACCAAACTCAAAGGGTCTTCTAAAGAGAGTCACCAGCAGCTCAGCTACACTGCAAATTTGGTGCCTCTACCTTAACAAACAGCCCCCCCAGAGCCCCCCAAAGATTTTCTATAAGTTACAATGCACCTATGTCAGACTGGAGAATCTCACAGAGAAAAGCAAGTATATGAACGGAAGGTTTAAAAATGGCTCTATTGTAATCTATGGAAAATGATTGCAGGGCTCTGTGGGGAGTGCTGTTTGTTAAAGTAGAGGTGGCAAATTTTCAGTGTAGCTGCTGGTGACTCTCTTAACACGAACCTCCACGTTTGGTAAAGATTGGGTCAGGGGGTCCAATTTTATGAGTTTCCATTATTTCTCCATTGTAAACAATGATGAATGGGGCAACCTCTTTGGGGGCTCATAAAATTGGACCCCCTGACCCAGTCTTTATCAAACTCAGGGGTTCTTCTAAGGAGTGTCGCCAGCAGCTACACTGAAAATCTGGTGCTGTAACCTTGAAAACAGCCCCAAGAGCCCCAGAAAGATTCCCCATAGGCTATGTGTGTGTGTGTGTGTGTAAAGTGCCATCACGTCGCAGCCGACTTATGGCGACCCCTTATGGGGTTTTCAAGGAAAGAGATGAACAGAGGTGGTTTGCCAGTGCCTTCCTCTGCACAGCAACCCAGGTGTTCCTTGGTGGTCTCCCATCCAAATACTAACCAGGGCTGACCCTGCTTAGCTTCCGAGATCTGACAAGATCAGGCTATACCATGCTGCCTTCCATCCCTCCCCATAGGCTATAGGACCCAAAAATTTTCTAATTCCTGAAAAAAAAAAACCATACTAGTATGGGGATTAGAGACTTTTCAGGAATCCCAATTTTTTTTGGGTCCAATATACACGAATCTGAATTTTACCAATTTATTTTATGCACACCCCTACCTACCAGTGTGGGATCAGCTGGGGTGGAAAGAGGCTATCCATTCATTTCACCATGACCTGCTGTTGTATCTTACCCCATGTTTCTGCCATTGCACTTTATGGCACAGTGCCTCATGCCAGCACTACTGAATACTAGCAATGTTACTGGAGTTTTGCATCATCTGGATGGCAACATACATCACATCATCAATAAAGTGAAATTAATCTGTCCTACAGTGGTATCATTATGCTCAGGGGGAATTCTGACTGAGAGGTGTTCAATCATAATCCCATAGATAGTAACGTTGCTCCATTGGCTCCTCACCCCAAGCACATACACCAAATGTCTGAACCGGCAGTACCGCTGTATTGAGCAGGATTACTAGATCAATATTATATACACACTGTTTTCAGATAGTAGTTAGTGGCATCACCATTTATTTAGAAAATTGATAGCTTCATCTCAAGGACATACTTATCTCTGTTTTTTTGTGGTTATGAATTGCATTAGTTAGTCAAAGTTTTTAGAGGGATCTTCCAGAGAGTATTGAAATATACACAGCTGCTAGTGGTGCAGTTAAATAATGTTAGACTCTGGACTTAATTGTCTTATGCATCCCCCCCTTTAAGATGGTAATGTACACTTGAAATGTGAAGAACAGAATGAACATTCTGCAGCCTTGTCTCACCCTACTCCATTGTCTCCCCAGATAAATGCACTTGTGAAACACTTTGTTGCACAAAGAGCCAGCATGGTGTAGTGGTTAAGAGCAGTGGTTTGGAGCAGTGGAGTCTGATCTGGAGAACCGGGTTTGATTCCCCACTCCTCCACATCAGTAGTGGGCACTAATCTGGTGAACACAGTTGGTTTCCCCACTCCTACACATGAAGCCAGCTTGGTGACTTTGAGATAGTCACACTCTCTCAGCTCCACCTACCTCACAGGGTATCTGTTGTGGGGAGGGGAAGGGAAGGTGATTGTAAGCCAGCTTGATTCTCTCTTAAGTGGTAGATAAAAACTAAATCCTCTTCCTCCTCCTCCTCCTTCTTCAGAAGAAGAAACCATGCATTCCTGAGGCTGGGGGCCGAATCGCCTTAGGAGGCAACATGACCTCTACATCAGTGTCCGTGTCACTTGAGCAGACTGGCATGGATGCTGGTGTAGTGCCACTTGCGCTGGCTCCCCTGGATGGCCACGGCAGCACAACCCTCGGACGCCAGCTTGGCCTCCCACCGGCATCCTGCTGGTGCAAGTCCTCACACCAGCATCCCAGGAGGCGTTCCCGGGGCAATCTGGAGGCACAGCTGCCTTTCAGCCTAACCTCTTTCAGCTTTTTGCTGGTGCAGCATCACTGTTTTCAATTAGGCTTTCCCCCTTATTCTAAATTTTATTTTTTTTAAGCCTCCTTTCCCCCTTGCCACAGTGGCCAAACCTCTTTGGGGGCACCGCGGCAGTGCCACTGCGGCAGTCCCTAGCTGTTGCAGCTCTCAGGAACGGCCTATAAGTCTCATTGTGATGAACAGAGCTTGCTTATAGAGTTGCATTTCTTTCCCCATCCCCTCAGCTGAGCCTAGGAGTGGGGCCCTGAACTTCCACCCCAAAATCCATTTCTTGGCAGCACTACTGACAGTTCCTAGTTACATTCAACCATGTCTCTGTTTATTTTTTGCTGTTCCCAGAATAAAATTGTAGCTCCTGACAGCATCTGTGAAGGTGGGAAATTGTAGTTAGGAGAGCTGTGTTTGAAGCTACAAAGACAGAGAGGTGTATTCAATGGAATGCCACTATGATGAAATTGTGGGATTCAGAGGAGGTATTCTGATGGACATTTTTAAAAGTGTTGGACATCCATATATAGCATAGCAGAAGGAAGATAATGTAGTGTTTTTATTATCATGCCATTAAAGGTGACTGAAACTGATAATGTAGTGATCAAATCAGAAATAGAAACATTGCTTCATGAGGTTCTTCATCTTTGAGCATGTTCATAAAATTTGAACTAAGCTTTCTCCTTTGTGTGTACATTAACAGGTTCATTGTTGTATGAATGTATTGTAACAGCTTATGTCTCTTAAGAATATGCTGTTTTCCCTGCATTGTACCTTTGACTATAAAGTGGTTTTGTACATAGTATCTGCATAAAGAATACCAAGGAAAAATTGCAATTAAGATATGCTTCAATAATAGCTAATCTTTTGCCTTTTTTTTACAGTGACTGGAAAGAATGTAGTTTAATCATTTCAAGTTTAATATAATTAACTTTTACATAATGTGGTACTTACTCATAACTACCTAGTTAACTGTAAAGATGCAAGCATTTAATGAATAAATTGTACTCAGGGCAGAACCACTAATCCTTTACATAAACATTACAGTCATGGTAGTGGATATGTGAGAATAATTCATGAAGAATAATGCCCATATATTGAATACGAGGGTGGTGGTGTGACAAACACACATAATCTCCCACATCACTAGTTTGTTTGTTTTTTACCTTGTTGGCAGAGTAGAAGAGTTGTTTTTTATACTCCACTTTTCTTTACCGTTAAGGAGTCTCAAAGTGGCTTACAACCGCCTTCCCTTCCGAATTTTCCCCCGAACTCCGGATCCCCCCGAATTTCCAGGATCCGAAGCGGGGGAGTTCGGACTTCGGCATGGCCCGAATAAAAACGGGCCGAATTTTGGCGAAGCCGAACTATACCAAATTTTTTTCCCAACAGCCCTATCCACCACTCATGAGGAGGAGTGGGGAATCAAACCCAGTTCTCCAGATTAGAGTCCGCTGCTCTTAACCACTACACCACACTGGCTTCCTAAATTTACTAAGTCCCTTAGTATTGTTTTATGGTTTTTGATATCCATGTGTTGCTAAAAATAATGCTCACAGGATAATAGATTTCAGTTGTTACGTGTGACTGTAACCTTAAAGGCTACTGTTTTACGAGTGAAGTTGGCTGGCTTCTAGGCAGAATCAAACCCATCTCTTCAATATAAGTGGCCTGAGGCATCCTGGCAAGAGATTGCCTGAAGCACCATAAATTAAGGGGTGCCAATGTGCACAAGAAGTGTTTCCAATTTTTCTTTTGAAAAAACAAGTGCATTGTGCATAAATGCATGCTATGCATATGTACTGCATAGGAGGATGCCTGTAGACGCTAATGCGTGTGTGAATGGCTGTGGCTATGCATGCATAATTTAAATCTTCAGCTTTTCAATGCTGTCAAGGAGGCAGAGAGGAAGGGTTGCTAGTGTACTGCCTCAGTTACTAGAACCTCATCTCTTGACAACTAGCTTGACAACTACCATGGACTGCAGGGCCCAGCTCCCTCCCATATGGTGAAGGCAATGGAATGGCTTTTTCAGCTGGCTGAATGCCCTCTCAATGACCATGTGTGTCAGGCGGTGGGCTTGATGGTAGGCTGTGCAGTAATATCCAATCCAACTGAATTTTTATAGGTCTTGAGCATAATTTTACAGTTACATGAACTGTACTGTATTCCCACACTAAATTAACACTCCCTAAAGTCTGTACTGCATTGCATGACTTTTCCAGATGATCACATTGGGAGCCCACAATGCATTAAAGGTGGAGTGAGATAAACAATTGTCAAACGAGGGTGCCAAATTTCCTCCTCTTAAGGGCTTGGCAGAGCAATTTCTTTTTAACTGCCTCTCAGTTCCCAACATTACAAGGCAATAAACACCCTGTGGAGGATAGGGTGGAGGGCTGGATTATTCACCCCCATACACCCCTCCCTGAGGAACAACTGATTTGGAGACATTTTGAACATTCCAATGTTCCGAATATTTATTTGGAGATATTCCGAGTATTTATCCATTTGGATTGGGTCCCACAAATAGCCTCCACACTTTGTACCCTTAATAAGGTTCAGGATTCCAAAGCAATACGGAAATGAGCCAGCTTCTTTTTCCTGTAATGCATTAATAGGGCCGGGAGGATATGTGTCAAAGGCTACTGACTAGTGAGGAAAAATCTGCCATGCATGTGACAGACAAGCATTTCAGCCTTATAAGCAAAAGACAGTCATAGCTATAAATTTCCTGCATCTGCCAAAAGAACTCTGACATGTTCCTTTGAGGTAAAATATACCCAAGGGATCTTTTTTTTCCCCCTTTAAAATAGTCCATTCTTTGTGCACATACATTTTTTTTGACTGACCTATATTAATATTCCCAACTCCTGAATTATTTATATTTCCAGAGGATGTTGGTCTAGGAGACTGTAGGTTTCCATAGTTTATTCAATAATGATGTCTGAAACTGTAGAACAGAAGTTCTTGACTTCCTATAAACAAATATATATTTATTTTGGAAAGTCTCTATTTTTTCTGGGAAATCATCAGATTATTGACGTTTAGGGGATGTCCTGTTAATTCTTTTTAGTGGGTTGCTAGATTTGTGGCACTTAAGAGTTCGGCTCCTTTCACAGAAGTTGTCAAAGGTAAATCTCCTCAGAACTGAGAGTGGACACAGTATTTAACTGTACTCCCAGTTCCTGTGCATGGACACTAAGGCACTGTGCAAGGCACAGCCTGCCATTCCATACATTGCAGTTACTGAGGTGTCATTTGATCTGTTGATAATCTTTTACAGAACAGTTGGACTGTCTAGTATATTTTAACCAAAAGAACAAATAGTTACTGGCTTTTAAATTAGTGGAAAGCAGGCACACTGGAGAATACATGAATATAAAGAGGTTGCAATGGAGTCTTCAGTCATATTGCAATTGTGTTGTTGAGGAAGTCAGGTAATAGCTGCTGATACAGTGCAGCTGCAAGAGAGCTCCCACATGGAAGGTTTCCCCATAGTTTTCCTGCCTCAACCCCTTGGCAGCAGCATGATGTGCCAGTCCTGTGGGCATGTGGAGATTGCCTTCAAACCATGCAGCAGCTTGTGCATGTGTGAAAGGAACTTCTGACTCTCTAAAGGCTTCAAAATCGGCAGCAGCACGGAAGGTCATGTTTTGGATCTGCTGTTGGCCATTAAGAGCACCTAATGTATAATAGTAGTATTTACTGTTGCCAACTTCCAGGTACTCTTGGGTACTCCATTCTATCCTCTTGAGACCTACATACAAACTGCTTGCGGTCCTTATGAGACGTCACCTGCTAGGGTACTTATATTTATTACTGATACAGGTAGCTGATGAAGCCATAAGCGAAACGTGGTCCCGATCTAGACGACACGTCCTGACATCTTCCCCTCGTGGCTTTGCTCCAATTGTATTGTATTCAGCCATTTGGAACCTCAAAACAAAAATTTTTGAAATTACTAAAGACTTTATATCAAAAAATACCTTAGTGGATTATACAATTTGACTTACCTGTTGAATTAGGATTTGAGATATCCTTCTATTGGTCAATTTTTGCAGGATTGCATATTGTAAATTTTGTATCTTGTACTTCTAATTCGTACTATTTTGTATATATTTTGTATATATATATATTTTCACTTCTTCACCTTTATAAAATTCACTTATTCTTTGCATTTGAATTTGTCATAGTGCTGTTTTGGGTTTCTCCAATTATCCTTACAGCACTGAGCCTATATTTTTTGTGGTGAACCTCCAGGTACTAGCTGGAGATCTCCTGCTACTATAACTGATTGCCAGCTGATAGAGATCAGTTCCACAGGAGAAAATGGCCCCTTTGGCAATTGGACTCTATGGCATTGAAGTCCCTCCCCTCCCCAAACCCCACCCTCCTCAAGCCCCGCACCGAAACATCCTGCCGGTGACGAAGTGGGACCTGGCAACCCTAGTTGTATTAGACTCCAGGGCAGTCATTTGAGTGTGCCACCAAAAAGGTGACATCTTGACCTGACCCCTCCCCCCCCCCCCCGTATTGAGTTATGTGGGTGAGGAAAACCATCCTGGCCTCAGCAAGAATATTTGTGAGCTGAGCCATGAAAACAAAAAGCCAAATGGTCCTTGAACAATATAATAACTCTTTTAGTAACAACAGGCCTATGTAAACCCTGTGGCTGGAAGCCAAGAGGGGAGAGTGTTGTTGTGGTGTTATCGGTTTGCAGCTATACTCAAAGAGAAAAAAACGTTGGGCTTTTCCGATCGCAACACTTAGAAAGATTATGAGCTCAGAATTCCCCAAAAATCTGCTTTTGATACAATTCACAGCTTCATAACAATCTTTGCTTTACCATGCCAGAAAAAAGTTATCACCCTTTCCACCTTTTGATAATACAATGTAATCTTTTGGACCGTGAGTTCTGTTTTTTCTCTTATTCGAGCAACCCATAATTTGACCAAACAACTGATTGAATCTTTTTATCTTTTATTGATAAAGGAAGAGATTCTTTTTATTAAGCAAGACAGAGTACTATAAAGAAGTGCAATGACTGAACCTACACCAAGTGTGGTTATACAGGCTAATAACAGCAAGGTTCCTAACATTGTTCTAATACATATCAAAAGTTAAACTGTTAAAACATATCAGATTTCAGTCTCTTGTCCATTACTCTTGAGGATTTTCAAATAAGCCCAAAGAGCCCCATATTATACCAATTAGCGATTCTTCAATCTCTGCAACCTCTGCATCCTGAGTCTTAGTTCAAGGAAATCTAATTTGCTCTTCACAACCATGTATATTTATAGATAAAATGTATCTATCTGATCAATCTCTAAAGTTGCTTATCACAATCATGCGACTACATCTAAGTATCTGATTGTCTATTGCAATAAGCAATATCAGCACAAACATATGATTTCTTCAACAAATATTTATGAGCTCACTTCTGAGATAACAAGTTAAAAGGCCAAAGCTGTCTCATCAAAAATACTTTCTCAGGCCTAGCAGCTGCAAAACAAAAGATGACCTAACTAGCAGGTGTCTAACCTCCTTATACTGGGGATGAGATCATTATTATTGTGACAGTTTCCCCATAGTTTTCCTGCCTCAGTCCTTTGGCAGCGGCCATCTCCCCTCCACCTAGACATAGGGTTGCCAGCCCCAAGGTAGTAGCTGGAGATCTCCTGCTATTACCATTGATCTCCAGCCGATAGAGATCAGTTCACCTGGAGAAAATGGCCGCTTTGGCAATTGGACTCTATGGCATTGAAGTCCCTCCCCACCCCAAACCCCTCCTCCTCAGGCTCCGCCCCAAAAAACTCTCCCTCCGGTGGTGAAGAGGGACCTGCCAACTCTACTGGGACACCAGGGCTTTTCCAGTACTTAAAAAAACAACAACTTGCAATTGAATATTAGTATATCAATGTATTGTTATAGCAATTTGTGTACCAGGTTGTCTGGATTTCATTTAAAACAAAAAGTAAGGCTCTAGCCCCTTTAATTGTGGAGATAGGCCTTTCCCTTTATATTGCTGCAATGAAGGGGGCTAGAGACTTTCTTTAGAAAATGAAAGCTAGGAATTTAGAGAATCCAGTATACATACTGCTATAACAGAATACCAGCATAACAATATTCAACTGCTGATATTATGTAAAAGCCCTTGGCTGGTGGGGGAAGGAAATGGCTGTTGCAGTGACAGGGTCAGTGAAAACGACTGCCATGTGGTGGGAAAATCCAAACTTTCCCATTCACATGAAAGCCCTCCAGACTTTACTGTCCTCTTTCCCAAAACTTTGAAGCAGAGCAGGTTTGAGAAAGATAGGCAATAAGCCGGAGAAACCCCAGAAGGTTCAAATTGTATCACGACGCTACAGGAAAGCAAGGGGGGAAACCCTGCTTTCCAACGGTTTCAACCCCAGGGCAAATAACCCATGTGGAAATGGCCTGGGTACTGAAAAGGCATGTTCTTTGTCTGTAAAAAATTTTTAAAATGCCTTCCATGATTACTAAGTCTTCATATGAGAATTTGACTCCACCACTAGCTGACCTACATTCTCCAGTCTGACACTTCTGACAGCCTCTTTGTAATTAGTAATCGCAGTGGCCATAGGTGTTGTGTATGTATATAGTTGGGGAGTAAGCAAGGGAGACTTAAGAGCTTGAGTTCTGCACGAAGGATCCTAAACCCTGCTCACCCTATTGGTCAAGCAAACGGACCCCATTGGCTCTAAGCTAATATGTATCATTGGTCACCAGGAGGTTATGTCCCCCTATCACAGATCAAGGGGGGAGTGGCTGCAAGCGGCCAAGGGGGCATATAAACAGGGGTTGCTCATTGTGTTAACCAGTTCTGTTCCTGTAATCAATAAACACGGTTGTTGTTGAACTCCGTCTCCGACCTCGTGAATCCTTCCCACACGGACTTAACAACTCACTTGAGCTTCTACTTGGTTTCCACATTTCTACATTTCCAAGCAATGAATCAGAAATTGAAGTGAGCTCAGCTAGCAGGTAGAGAGGCATCAACTGCTTGGCAAGATTGAGGCCTTGTGTAAATAATAGCAGGGTTGCTGTTTCTATTTGACAGAGCTCATTGTATGATAGCAAAGCATGGTGACCACCTGTGGTTTATCCAAGTTAGGCTGAATCACTCTAGGATTCCTTATCACAGCAATCTTAGAATCTGGAATCTACTACCTAGTTGTTGGATAGATAAGTCTCATGCGTGGGCAGATAGAAACTGGCCTACACATTATAGCTAGCATATCTTTAATCAAAGATATCCATAGGGAAAGATGTAGGCATGAACAATAAATTAGAAATGTCGAGCTTTTGTATAATCTGCACTGTGTGAGTTATCCCCTCACTTGCCAATAAACACTTGGTGGCTAGTAGCCTATAATTCATTGTGAGCACATGTGCGCAGGCCAAACTTGATGCAAGTCGTACATGACACCCAGCTCCTAAAAGAGACCCATTCCATGTACATGAATGTGGTATCCATATGCACATAAACACTTTGTCTTCCATAAACAGTGATATATTTATCTTCTACACTTATTTGTGTCTCACACAGCATAAAGTGTTTTCAAAATGTATTATTGCCACATTTTAAATTTATCTCATATCTGTATTCTTTCCAATTTTTAAGGATCTGGGCATAAGACAATTGGTCCTAACAAATAGCTTTGTGGATGTAGCATAGGAAGGTATATTTTAGGGATATTTAGGAAGGTATATTTTAGGGATGTTATCATTTTTTTCAACAACTCTAGCTTGATTTGAGAGTTCAAGTTATGGTTTCTCTGTAGTGAGAAGGAAATGGTGACTGTCCTTTCCCCCAACTACATTAACAGAGTTGTTGCCATTAAAATTTGCATTTGATGTTGTGTGAGTCGTGTGGAAATTGTGCATAAAAGTCATTAAAATGGCACGTACTGTAAAAAATTGTTAATTCTCTAATAGAGAGGTAGAAGGTCATCAGAGGGGGCCCGTTAGGATAAAGAGGTGAAAATCTGATTTTTGCTGTTAAAATGCACAAGTGAGATGAGTGCAGCTTGTATTAAGAATTCAGACGTCTTTTCTTGGTTCCAATTGGCTCTAGCCTAAGGGCTGAGCTATAGAAATATTAAGCCGAGCACCAATGAAGTATTCGAGGATCCAGCTGCCAAAATGTAGGCTATGAATAGATTCTGGCAAGCTCAGCAAGCCCATACAGCTAGGGGTTCAAGCACAGCAAGCCCACGAGAAAATTTTGAAATTTGTCCAATTACAGGGACATTTTGAGGCCATATGAAATGGGTATTAGAGCATATTCTAAGGTCAATATTTATCATGCCAATAAAGGTGACTGAAACTGAAACTGTCAATATTAAGTACTTCAACCCATTGGCTTATGATTCTATCAGTAAAAAAGCCTTATTTTAATAACAAACACTTTAAAACTCCATCGATTTTGTTGAAAAATTCACTCATTAAAAAAAAGTTGCTTCAGGCCCCTCTGGGATTTAGGGCCCTGAAGCTTAAGCTTCCTTAGTTTCATAGTAGATCTGCCACTGGGCAGTAAGCAGGACTGTATCTCTGACTAGAAACAAAGACGAAAAAAATGAAACAACAAATATTTGTAGATGCCCATTACATTTCAAACTTATACATATCTAGGGTAAATACTATAGCAAGCAAAGACACACATGGGTTATTGAGTATTGTTTTGAGTATTGTTTTAATGTTCTTGTATTACCAAGGCCTCTGCCAGCTCTGAATAGCACAGGAGATGTAGATGTTCCTATATAAAAAAAACAACCAAAAAACCCCCCACCCTACTGACAAAGTAAAGACCATGATTGGAGCTACACACATATGCCCACTTGCTTGGGTTTCCAGATCCAGACCCACTGCTGGGCAAGTGGAAAGGTAGTAGCCATGCAGTTGTGGAGAAAAAGCCTCAGGCAGGGGTACCTGGCCAACCTCACCCACCCACTGTCTGCTATCTAGCTTTGTTGATACAGTAGTGAGCCTAGGATAGGACATCTCTTGTTTGCTGCCAAGCATAGGCTTCTGTCCTGAGTAAGGAACACGGAAAAGGAAACAGTGGAGAAGCAGAGACCTGTTGGGGTAAATAAACCTAGGAAATAAACAATGTCTGATTTGCTTAACCATATTAAAAAAAAGATGAGAATTTTGGTTAACCTTTCAAAGGTCACAGCAGGTTTAGCTGTTACTCTGTGAGCCCTTGGCCTAAATCAGAACCAAAACAAACCACATCGAGACAGCCAGGTCCAAAAGAAGCTGGTTTTTACTTGGTCTAAATAGGAGTACAAAGCATGAAGAAAAGCTGACAGCAATGAGCTCGCTGTCTAACACTCAGCAGTATAAAGGCTATGATATTTGCAAGTGATTACAGAACACAAACATAGCTGCTGTTCCCAGGACGTCAAACAGGCTTCGGTATGCAGGCTTGTCCTTGAGCTTAGTCAGTAGTCAGGTCAGCGATAGAAACGAAAGCAAAACAAAGTAACTGAGATACAGGCCTGACATCCTGCCCCCCTTAAGGCCCCCTTCCTCCTGGCAAGGGGGATGGCTTGTCCGGGTAGGTGGTGTGAAAGGCGTTTACTAAGCGGGGAGCGGAGACATTTTGTGCACGCACCCATTCGTCATAGGCAGGGGGGAAGTGTTTCCAGCGAATTAGGTATTGCAGAGATCCATGGTGTATACGTGAATCCAGGATCTTGGACACCTCGAAATGTTCCTCCCCTCCCACCATCACTGGTTGTTCGGGAGGCGGCTCTGGATGCCAGTCCGAGGAGGTGACATGGGGTTTCAGGAGACTGACATGGAAGACGGGGTGGATACGCCTTAAGGTTTTGGGGAGAGTCAATTCCACGGCGACAGGGTTAATGATTCGGGCGATGGGAAATGGGCCAATGTACTTGGCACTGAGTTTGTGACAAGGACGGGTGGAGCACAGATTTCTGGTGGAAAGATATACTAAGTCCCCGACTTGAAAGTCCTTACTGGGGGAGCAATGCTTATCAGCTTGCGCTTTGTACTTGCGTTTGGCTCGGTCCAGGTTGCTAATCAGCCAGGGCCAAGTAGTACGGAGGGCATGCGCCCATGAGGCGACATCAGGATCCCCCTCCCCCTCAGACCCTTCTACAGGGGCAATAGGACCGAAGTCCTGACCATACACAGCATAGAAAGGGCTGAAGCCAGTAGATTGATGCACAGCATTATTGTAAGCATATTCTGCAAAAGGCAACAGTTCTACCCAGTCATCTTGGTGATAATTGACATAACAACGCAAATAGCATTCCAGTACAGCATTGACATGTTCAGTTTGCCCATCCGTTTGAGGATGGTAAGCACTAGACAACCCTTGCTCCACCCCCACTAATTTAAGGAAAGCTTTCCAAAATTTAGCAATAAAACTACTTCCGCGGTCGCGGAAACGAATGTAGCCGGAAGACATGTGACAGGAAGAGACGGGCCAACTTGGGGGCGGAGGGAATACCCGCTAAGGGAACCAAATGTACCTGTTTGGAAAATAAGTCAGTAACAACCCATAGTACAGTTTTGCCCCCGCTAAGGGGGAGATCCGTCATGAAATCCATGGCAATCACTTCCCTGGGTTTACTGGGGATTTCCAGCGGCTGCAGTAGTCCTGGGGGTTTGCCTTGAGAACGTTTGACTGTGGCGCAGATAGGGCAGCTGCGAACGAAGGAGTCCACATCAGAACGCATCCCCCCCACCAAAACTGTCTGTGCAATAGGTGAAGAGTTTTCAGGAACCCAAAGTGACCCGCTGTCTTAACTCCATGGGCTAACTGTAGAACTTCTCTTCGAAGTATTTTAGGCACGTATAATTTTGAGTCTTTGTACCAACAACCACCTTGCTCGAGTACACCTTGGGGCAAGGTTTGGGTAGTGCGTTCGGCTAGGCACTGAGCCCGAAGGGAGTCCAGGAAGGTATTGGAGATGATCACCCCCTCTCCGTTTGTGGGAGAGGGAGAAGCAGGAGTTGATGGTGGTGGAGGGGGAGGAGAGGCTGGTTGCTGTGGAGCGCTGGATACAGTTGGCGCAAGGGGGACAGGCGAGGGAGCCTGCTGGTTAGGGCTGGATACCTTGTCAGCTACGGTATGGTTCCCCTGCTGGAGCCGGGTTTGGGCCCGGGTTTGCACGACCAGTAGGGATAGGGCTTCCCTTTGCGCCGGAGTAAACAACGAGTCTGTCGGCCGATCCCGTTTTACTGGGTATTGAGGCAACCGGGATAGGGCATCTGCAAGCACGTTCAGTTTCCCAGGTACATGTTTGAGAACAAAACGGAATTGAGCAAAGAAGTCCGCCCAACGCTGTTGCTTTGCGGACAATTTATGGGTCCCCGTGAGGGCAGCTAGATTTTTGTGATCGGTCCAAACTTCAAAGGGGATCCCGGACCCCTCCAGGAATTGCCTCCACAACATAAGGGCATGGTGGACGGCTGAAGCTTCCTTTTCCCAAATGGGCCAGTTTAATTGGGAAGGTGTAAACTTCTTCGAGAAGTAGGCACAGGGGTGAAGGAGACCATCCGGTCCTCTCTGGAGTAGGGCCCCCCCCCCATGGCTACGTCAGACGCATCGACCTGTACAATAAACATTTGGTTCAGATTTGGGTGCTGAAGGACCAGTTCAGAAGTGAAAAGCCGTTTGAGGGCTACAAAGGCGGATTGGCATTGATCAGTCCATAGTATTTTGGCAGAGGGCAACGTTGCAGAAACCCCTTTACCCTTTGTTTTCAGGAGGTCAGTGATTGGCAACGCCACTTGAGCGAAGTTGGGAATGAAACCGCGGTAGAAATTAGCAAAGCCCAGAAATTGCTGCACTTGCTTGCGGGTGGAGGGCGGAGTCCAGTCAAGTACCGATTGGACTTTAGCGGGGTCCATGCTAAGGCCACGATGAGAGATTATGTATCCCAAGAAAGTTATCGGCTTTCGGTGAAATTCGCACTTGGTTACGGAGTCGTTGTAAAACTTCTCTGACCAGATCAACATGTTCCTCCATGGTTTTCGAATAAATAAGGATGTCATCCAAATAAACCACCACCCCGCGGTACAGCAAATCATGTAGTATTTCGTTGATGAGCTGCATGAAGACCCCCGGGGCCCCTTTTAGCCCGAAGGGCATCACGAGGAATTCAAACATTCCAAAACAGCTGGAGAAGGCAGTGAGGGGTTTGTCCCCCTCGCGGATACGGACACGGTAGTAAGCTTCTACTAGGTCCAATTTGAAGAATATACATCCCTCTTGTAACTGTCCCAAAATATCCAAAATCAATGGTATGGGGCAGGCGTTGGCTTGGGTGACTGCGTTGAGCTTTCGAAAGTCAATGCATAGACGCAGGTTGCCCTCCTTTTTTCGGACAAAGAACGCAGGAGCAGAGTTAGGAGCGTTCGATGGTCGGATGAACCCTCGAGCAAGATTTTTATCCAAAAAGTCCCGAAGCACAGTGCGCTCGGAAGCGCTCATAGGGTAAATCTTACTTTTGGTCAGTGTGCAGTCCTTTACTACTTCAATTGTACAGTCTGTGGCATGGTGGGGTGGTAAGGCATCGCATTCTTTAATGTCAAAGACATCGGCAAGGTCTTGGTATACGTCGGGCAGGGACGGTGGCGATGGGATATCAGACGTCAATGCCGGAGCGGGTGGAGCCAGCAGCGCGACGTGCTGCCGGTGCTGTTCGCATTTGGAACTGGTAAAGGAGATAGTGCCCGTCTCCCAATCTATATAGGGATTATGACCCTTAATCCAATTAATTCCTAGGACCACCTCGAATCGGATAGGGGCTATGGTAAAGTCTATTTGCTCCCAATGAGAGCCAATACCCATCGCCACCCCTTTAGTGCGATGATCAACTGGGCCCCCCTTGAAATGGCTTCCATCCATCTGGGCAAATTGGACGGGAGCTGGTAGCGCCTCGGACTTGACTTTGAGAGCTGCGAATGTGGTTTCACTAATTAAAGTGCGACCGCAGCCGGAGTCAATAAGTGCCCTGACAGGCAGTTGGGGACCCCCTTTATAGTGTTGTAACACTGCGTCCACATACATCGTATTTTCTACTTCTTTCACCTTCGTCGGTTTCGTAGGTTGTACAGGAGAAACTGCGGGGGTCTGCGGGGACGTTCCATTCACCGCAGGCTGTGACCGGTTATTTGACAGGTCAAGAGGCGAGTCCAGGTTTAGCGCTGGGGTATCCCGGAGGTGATCTCCGTCCGAAGATGGAGAATTGTCCCCCACTGGGGCACTTGTAATCCGAGACCCGGAGGGGTCTGTAGAAGTAGGAAGACCGGGAGAGTCTCTGAAATAAAATGCAGGGGGCGTGAACCGACCTGGCGTTGTACTGCAGGCGGCCGCGGTGCCCTCGCGTTGAGGCATTCCTCGGTTTTGTGACAGGTCAAGAGGTGAGTCCAGGGTTAACGCTGGGGTATCCCCGGGAAAATCCCTGTGCGAAGGTGAAGAATTGTCCCCCACTGGGGCACTTGTAATCCAGGACCCGGAGGGGTCTGCAGAAGTAGGAAGTGCAGAGGGTGTGGGCCGTCCCGGTGCTGTACTGCGGGTGGCCGCGGTGCCTCTTCGTTGAAGTATTACGGGTGCTGGTGTAGATCCAAGGAACGGGGCCCCTGGCCTTCCTGGCGGTGGCAGGACGGGAGCTCCGGAGTCTCCTGGAGCCACAGGCACTGCTGGAGTTACTGGCAACATGGGCGCTCCGCCCAGAGGTGCCGCAGGTTGCTGCGGTTGAGCCTGATCAGGAGACCCTGGTTGTGGAGCTGGGGCCGAGTCATCCGGTTCGGCTTGTATCTGCTGCAAGCAGTCATTGTCGTGAAGCCAAAAGTTCATCTGATCCTGCAAGCGGGCCACTCGGTCTACGTGTACCCGCTTATGATTTTGGAGCAAAAACATATCCTCGCCCGCATCACCTAAGCGACGGGGCTGGCTGATTCAGAGGTTTGCAGCCCAGAGAGTGTCCTCATAGTGCAAGTCCTCTTTGACCCCCTTACGATCCGCCAAAACTTGGTCTGCTTCGAGTTTGGTGGTCAGGGCCATGGTAACTAGTGGCAGAGCCTCCTGCTCCCATGCCGGAATAGGTCCGGATTGATCCGGAAGATCCAGTCGCGGCTGGATCCGAACCGCTAAGGTTGCTGCGCTGACACCAGAGGCGGGGGTTGACAGCTTATCAATCCCGGCCATTGAAGTGGTGGTCGAGGTCATTCCGTGGAAGAGTGCAACCATCCGTTACGCCAGTGTGTTTGGCCCAGCTCCGCACACCCGGGCCAGTCGAGCATCCTCCACTGGACAATTTGACGCCAGGAGGTCGTGGCGGGTGCTGGCCTCCGTGCTGCGCCCATACAAGTCCAGTCAGGCAGCTACGTTCCACTTCTGCCCATTGAACGTTGTCTAGGGCGTCCTAAAAGGAAGGTATCAGGGATGAGACCCTTCCAGGGCTCCGGCGAGGAACCCGCTACCCGGGGAACAGATCCACCGGGACCGGGGGTGAACCACACGGGGCTCCAGCCACGGTAAACTCACTCGGAGAGCTCTGTCTTAGCTCCCATCCGAGTGGCAGGCGAACCCTCCTGGGCTCCAGCCTGACTGATAAAAAGGGTGATGAAGGATTGCTGTCAGAATGTGAGCCCTTGGCCTAAATCAGAACCAAAACAAACCACAGCGAGACAGCCAGGTCCAAAAGAAGCTGGTTTTTACTTGGTCTAAATAGGAGTACAGAGCATGAAGAAAAGCTGACAGCAATGAGCTCGCTGTCTAACACTCAGCAGTATAAAGGCTATGATATTTGCAAGTGATTACAGAACACAAACATAGCTGCTGTTCCCAGGACTTCAAACAGGCTTCGGTATGCAGGCTTGTCCTTGAGCTTAGTCAGTAGTCAGGTCAGCGATAGAAACGAAAGCAAAACAAAGTAACTGAGATACAGGCCTGACACAATTGTAGTTTGCAGGCTTGCCTAACCAGGACTACAATATTCTTATGTCTCAACTACATGATATGCAGGAGATTAGGAAGGATCTCATGCAAATTAGTCACACCATCTGGATGATCTGAAGTTTGGGGGAATGGTATTGGGCAAGGATGTGTGATGCAGAGCTAATTGCAGTTTAGGGCAGTGTAGGTTACTTTGGGAGGATTGAGTGGGAGGAAAGGATTACATGCTTCCTGACTCAATGAAGAAGAAGAGTTGGTTTTTATACCCTGCTTTTCTCTACCTTAATAAGTCTCAAAGCATTTTACAATTGCTTTCCCTTCCCCTCCCCACAACAGATACCTTGTGAGGCAGGTGGGGCTGAGAAAGTTCTAAGAGAACCATGATGGCCCAAGGTCACCCAGCAGGCTTCACGTGGAGGAGCGGGGGATCAAATGCAGTTCTCTAGATTAAAGTCCACCACTCTTAATCACTATACCATGCTGTTAATTAATTTAAAAAAGAAATAAAAAACCCATGGGAGAGTCTGATCAATGATATCCAGCTTCATGTTTGATTTGCTTTAAGACAGTCACATGGCCATGTAAAAATGCATACTTCTAGCTCAAGCCTGTGCGTGACATTGAAATACATGTATTATGTTAAATAGACTTGTGTTTTCTGCTACATCCAAAAATAATTTCATTTATTTATTTATCTTGCATCATGGAATTTTTCATTATAAAATAGACTGGAAAAAAAAACTACCTATGATCCACCCCAAATGCAGAATGCCTTCTCCCCAGTTTTTTTTTTTACTTGAGCACATATATGAGCAAACACATTTATGTGTGTGCATTATAACGTTTTTGTTCCTTCCCTTCTCCCCCATGGCATCCCATTGTGCTGAATTGCCCCCATTTTATTATAGAAATTTCCCATTTTCATTCCAAAGGGCAGTTAAGTGCTTCAAAAAGTGAGCTATATCCTTAGTTTCGAGTCTGAGATTAAAACACCGCTGTGGATTTGTGACTTCCTGGAATCACATTATGCTACAGACTATCAGTCTCCATTGCTTAGTGGAGCAAGAAAATGCCAAGCTATGCTGAATCTTAAATGTCAAGGAGGAAAGAACTTCAAGTACAATGCCATGCACTAAAAGTGTGATACTTGGAGGTGGTTCCTTTGACAGGGGTATTATAAATGGATTGCTGTGGAATTTTCCTAATACTGCTAGTATCATTTACTCGTTGATTAAACATATCATATCAGCACTGCTGAACCTCCTGAAGACGATCATTGTGGGCTGCTCTGGGGGGAAAATAGCAAATTAATGATCTGCCACAGCTGTTATTAATCCCCTAGTTGCTGGATTTCCTAGTGTCCTAAGACTTGCCCTGAGCTCCTACTTACATGGTTGAGTTGGTGATATCTGGGGAACTGGAAAAGATGCTCGTCATAATTCAACAATAGGAAGAAAGCAAAAGCAAAGAAATCTCAGCTATAAGGGCCTTTCAGAATTGTTTTTTTAAAAATAAAATGCCCAATTGTTTCTCATTAAGTGAGAAGAATAAAAAATATTTCCTAAGTATAGGCATCACATTTGACTAGTGTCCATATCAATGAGATGGATCCTGTGGCTCTGTGCTGCTAATGGTGGTGCTTCTCCTCAGCACAGCACAAGGTCTCTTCCCCTTGTGTTTGCAGAAAACTCCTTTGCTCTGGAGGAAACTGCTGCCATTAACAGAATGGTCTGTGGGACCCAGTTTGCAAAGGAAATGAAGTTTATCTCGTCCCAGGGCAGTATTTCTGTACCGAGGACTGAAGGGGAAGGAAACCATACCACGATTTACAAGGGGGCAAGTTGACAACGGTGTATTTGTAGTCCTAGGATGGTAGTGTAGTCAAGGCCATCTTAAGAGCATTATAGGCCCCTGAGCAAAGCAGTGTACTGGGGGCCCTACCTACACAACCACTCACAGGAATATTTAAACATTCTGCTTCCATAATGAACAAGTCCTTCCTTACATTGTACTTCAGTATTTATTCTTAACCCAAATCCAAATTAACATTAATATTGTTCATGATCTTTAGTAAAACACATGCTAAATATGCATTTTCCAATCAGAAATATTTATAGTTTAGTATAGTATTTATTTATTCATTGACAGCAACTCACAACATACATAGATTAGCATGGGGCCCCTATGCTTGTGGGTGTCAACATATGTTTAAGTTCTGGCTAGTCTGCAGTTTGCTAAACAGATCATACTGATCAGAGTGACAGCTAAGTCATGTGAGTATGCTGGTCTGAGCCAGTTTGTACAGCCAGGAACGGGGATTTCCAGAATAACTCATCTCAGGTGAACTGTGATTGGTCATGAATGTATATATAAGTCTGTGTATTGAATGTAAGTTTGTCTTGCTTGAAATATTGGAGCTGGCGAAGCACTTTGATGCTCAGAGCTGTGAAAGTTAACAGCTAAAGGACTCTGTGTCTATATTGTAAATAAACTGTACATAGCAGAACTGCGTGGTGTGAAGTTGCTACCAGGCAAACTCCTGAAGTCCAGACACGCTGTGCGCGACAGTGGGGCCCCTGGGCAATTGCCCGGTGTTCTCATGCATTAAGATGGCCTTTTTAAATTTCTAAATGGGACATTTTGCCCCATTGAGAACAGCGAGGCTGCTCCAGCCAAAAAGCAGGTGCAGCAACGCTGTTCTTCCTGCCGGCGTGCCAGACCGAAAGGGGACAGGAAGCTGCCTACTGGAAACTCCGCCCCCCGGAATGCCCCGTGATTGCCCCCCGGGACGCCAGCACGGGGCTTGGCATTGGTTGGACACTGGCGGAAGGCCCAGCCGGCATCTCTGGGAGGCGCTGCCGCCTCAATGCCACGAGACCAGCGTCCGGGTCCCCACCCCCGGCATCTGAGCCCAGTTATGCCGTCCAGTTATGGACGGCATAGCTGGGACAGCTACCGGCGGCCATCCTACTTACGCCAGTGCAGCCCCTTTTTGGCCTCCAAAGGACTTTTGTCCTTTGAGGTTAGGAATGGGCTGTTAGATAATATGGCTGTTTTCACATTTTTCTACTTTAAGGATACCTAATTTGAACCAAGAAAGAGATGGATTTGTCACCAGGATAAGAACAAGCTTGCAAAAAGTCTGTGTTGATCTACTTACTTCCAATAATAATGGTAAAATAAACATATTATCCCAGTACCATAGGGAATATAAAACAAATGTGCATCAAGGTCACCTATAGAAAAGATCTATTATACAACTGAGATTTAATTGCACTATTCACCACAAAAAAATTTAAATGTCAAGAATGAAGTCTTTTAAACCTAAATAATATGCCATTTTGCTTTAACCTTCATGTCATTGCATTCATCATTTGAAGCTAATGTTTTTTTTCAATCATCCCCCCTTTATTTCAAAGAATGCATTGGCCAATTTCATCAACTGTCAGATGTATGTTAGAAAAATATATCTATGCTTTGATAAGTCTTAAACCTGTAGCAGCTTCTTTTTAAGTAAGAATATATATTTCATTGGTAATACTCACTGTTCTTCTGCTTTCTTTGTATGAAATGCCTAAAGTTACAAGTGCTTTAAAAACAGTGCATGGCTTAGAAATAGGGTTGCCAACCTCCAGGTAGTAGCTGGAGTTCTTCTGCTATTACAGCTGATCTCCAGCTGATAGAGATCAGTTCACCTGGAGAAAATGGCTACTTTGGCAATTGGACTCTATGGCATTGAAGACCCTCCCCTCCCCAAACCCTGCTCTCCTCAAACTCCTCCCCAAAAACCTCCCGCCAGTTTTGAAGAAGGACCTGGCAATCCTACTTAGAAAGATGTAACTCTGTTTAGGATTGCACTGGTGATAACAGAGGTTTTAATACACTGTATAAATCATGTAAAACAGGAATGGCCAAACATCAAACTGTGGACCAGACCCAGTTCTTGAAGTAGTTTTTTGGTGGGCGAGGGGCTCCTTATTGCCTAAACATATTTTAATTCAGATGTGGTAAAAAGGGTGTCCACAATTTTACTTATAAGTAGGCCATCTCAGAAGTCCAGAGAGGCTTGGCCACTTTCAGGTTTTGAAGCTCCGAGCCATAATAAATAAAAATAAAATGACAACACACGATGTACAAAAAAACCGAGGTGCAACTTACCAAATGCCAGTAACAGGCATTTAAATGTCAAACCTCTTTTGAACTTTGAGCCCAGGCCATATGGCCCTCCTGGCTCCCCTTGTGTTTCCTCTGTGCCTGGAAACTTGTAGGAGGGTTGGAGGTGGGAACATGGGGGAACACAATGTGAGCTACACTGCTATGTTACTTCTGGGGAAAACCCAGAAAAAAACTCAGAAGGGAAAACCCAGAAGTGACATAGGGTAGCTCTAGGAATCACAATAAATTCTGTGGAGTTACCAGAGAGATTGTGGTGGTTGCTAGAGCTACCCTATGTCACTCAGAAGTGATGTAGCAGCATAGCTGATGTTGCCATTCTATTTTTTTTTATCTTACTGCCGTTTCGAGCGGCTGTGGGCAACTAGGGCTGCTGGTGGGAGGCCTAGTGAGGATTAAATTCATGCACTCCACAGCTATGAACCCTTCAGTTTTGTATTAACTTCATTAGGTAGCTCTGAAAGTGGAGGAGTTACAGAAAAATGTGCTTTTGACCACTGGGTCATTGTGGGTAGCATACAGCAGCTTTGAAAATGCAGGTTGGCCAACTCAGGTTTAAAATACTGAGATTCAAATGGTCTGCTCTCCTGGACACTGTTACCCGAGAGAAGAGGACAAATGTAACACGTATTAGAAAATGTCAATCATATTCTGCTCACCAAAACTTCCCCTATGTCTTCCATTAACACTTTTCTCTCACCTTATAGCTCACGCAGGCAGATCATTCACACTATATTTGCACAAATTTTGTAATGTAGAAATTGGCCCAAAGCACTCTTTGAAACACAGAGCAGCAGGTCTTACTTGCATAGCTGTTCACACCAACGGTGTCATCTATGGCTAGGGTTTCCAGGCCCCTCTTCATCACTGGCAGGAGATTTTTGGGGTGGAGCCTGAGGAAGGTGAGGTTTGGGGAGGGGAAGGACTCCTGTTGGCAAAGTGGCCTTTTTCTCCAGGTGAACTGATTTCTATTGGCAGGAGATCTTCAGCTACTACCTGGAGGTTGGCAACCCTATCTATGGCACATGCATCCATGAATAAGCAACTGCCTGACAATTCCACTATTAACAGCAGGAATGGTGTTAAGGAGTTGCAATATGTATCCAGTTTGATTACATAGTTGCCACATTTAAAGTTATAAAATTTGTTATCCCTCCCTTTCAATTTAAATCAAACAGAAGCTTTTTTTTTCAACCAGCTTTAATGTACTGAAAAGAGATACAAGAGCATCACTTCATACAATGAAACAGATTTTAGATTTAATACCAAGATCTGAAATGGTAGTCCCCCCGCTTTTCTGTTTTAAGGATAGTATGTGATTGCTTGCTCCAACTTTGTACCTTGATATTATCTGCAGTATTCATTCTAATCTTCTGAGTACTTCAGTTACCAATTACCAAAGCCCAGCTATTCAGTTCTACAAACTCTGTGAGGAAATATCAGCTCCGGTAGGGCTGTCAATTCGGTTCGGCCTGAACCGAAAAACTGCCGAATTTACCCCGATTCGGCGGTTTTTCGATTTGTATTGAACCAAACTCAAAAAAGGGGGGAAAACGGGGAGCCGAATTCGGCAAGTTCGGGGTGTTCCTGAATAAATTCAGAAAATTCAGGCCCTTTAAACAGATCTGCGCCTTCCAGCTGGAAGGCGCAAATCTGTTTCCCCCACCCGCGCCCTTCAGGGAGCTTCCCTGAAGGTGCGCGGGGGGCCCTTTAAATAGATCTGTACCTCCCGGCCGGGAGGCACAGATCTGTTCCACACACACACCGCGTACCTTCAGGGAAGTCCCGGGAAGAGGGGTGGGGTCTTTAAACCCCTCTGCCCTGCCTGTTCAGACAGCGCAGAGGGGCTTGACAACCCATCCCCCCTCTTCCCAGGAGTCCCGGGGCGGGGGTCTTTAAACCTCTCTGCCCCCCCCCCCGCGTGCCTTCAGGGGAGTTCCCTGATGGCGCATGGGGGGCTGGGAATAGATGTGCACCTCCCGGCTGGGAGGCGCAGATCTGTTCTACCTTCCCCCCGTGCGCCTTCAGGGAAGCCCCCTGAAGGCATGCAGGGGGCCAAATTTTCCCCCAAACTCTGGATCTCGCCCGAATTTCACGGATCCGAAGCGGGGGAGTTCAGACTTTGGCACGGCCTGAATCAAAACGGGCTGAATTTTGCAGAATCTGAATTATACCAATTTTTTTCCCCAACAGCCCTAAGCTCCGGATCGGAATGCTGAGACTTTGTTCTCAGGTGGTGGACTTTAAGTGAAACCAGGCTCTCTGGAGTCTCTTCTGGCTCTCAGAACTAGATGGTCATTGATTTTACTTCAGCAAATTTAAAAAAAATTGAGAAACTTGAAAAAGAACTGCATTGACACAAGACCTGGTTTATAGAACTTGATGCTAGATTGATCCTTGGCATATAAAGAGATTTCTCATATTACTATCTAAAATGTTTTATTTTTAATTAAAATGGGGGGAAAGGTTTTGGGGGTGCCTAACTGTAGGGAAATTTTCATCAAGTTAACTGCGTTGGGCTTGTGCAGAGTACAAAGTGTTTTAAAAAGCAAATTATGCAGAAATTCAGTTCTGTGGGTAACATTTTTTATGATAAAGAATAAGCATGTGCTTCGGAACAGTATGATGAAATGATCCCATAATGGTAGTTTTCCTAGTTGCTAGTTATACTAAGTAGATTTAGGAACTAAATTTGGTTGGAGACATCCTTATTGCTGTAGCTTGCAAATATATATATACATAAAGTTTCAAGGCAAGCCTGAGTGAGATCTGAGTGTTTCAGTGTGAATCTTAGCCTCAGAGCCACTATGGGTGAGGGGCTTAAATGTGGAACAAGTGTTTGCAGACTACACCCATCTGTCCCAATTAGAGTTGCCAACCTCCAGGTTGAGTAGACAGGATTATGAAAATGAGGAATATGCAACTTAATGATTCTAATTATTATAAAAATTTGCCAGATCCTACAGAATCTTTTCTGATCCTACAGAAAAGATCAGTCACCTCATATGTACCACGATTAATGAGGCATTAGCCACCGATGTTATATCTCAAAAATTGGTTGACTACCTAATTAACAAATTTCCTCAAATGCCTTCATTTTATATTCTACCCAAGGTGCACAAAGGCATTATCCCTCCACCAGGAAGGCCGATAGTAGCAGGGGTTAACTCCCTTCTGGATCCTATAGCAAAATTTCTAGAATCACATTTACACAAATTTACATTAAGAACAAACTCCTATATAAAAGACACGAGGCATTTTATTTTAGAAATATTAAAAATTCAGGTACCACCTGACAGCATGTTGGTTACACTTGATGTGAATGCCCTGTACACTAATGTACCTATTGAAGAAGTAAAACAGATCATTAGGGATCTGCTCATGTCAGAATCTTAGCCTTCTACATATTTACACTTTCTCCTAAATTTATTAGACCTAGTGATGGAGAATAATTTTTTTGAATTCCAAGGAGATATTTTTTTGCAGATAAGAGGTGTCATGATGGGTAGTGCCGTCGTGCCTTCCATTGCTAATATTTTTATGATTTCATTTGAACAGCACAATATATACAATCCGTTCATAGAAGATATTTTATATTACAATCGTTTTGTGGATGATTTGTTTCTTATGATCAAAAATAACACAAGTTTTATCTCATTTGAAAAATGGCTAAATAGTAGGAGTCCTCACATCAAATTTGCAGGCAAATCAGACTCCCGAGAGATACCACTTCTTGACACTATTGTTTACAAAAATGCAAATGGAACTATAGGAGTCCGTCCATATCGGAAACCTGTGGATTGCAATCATTTGTTACACTATGATTCTTTCCACCTTGAACCCCTAAAAAATAGCTTGCCCTATAGCCAGTTTCTTAGGCTTAAACATAATGCAAGCAGGGAGAATGACTTTTAAAAAGCAGCTAAAAAACTGAGCCTTGATTTAAAACAAAGACAATATTTTGATTTTGTGATTAATACTGCCTTACACAGAGCAGCTTCCAAACAAAGATCAGAACTATTTGGAACAGATAGCAAGAGGGATACAAGTGTAATAACTTTCTCACTTCTAGGGCTGTCAAAAAAAAATCTGGTACAGTTCGGATTCGGCCGAATTTGGCCCTTGTGGGTTCGGTACGTGCCGAAGTCCGAACTCCCCCACTTCGGATCCGTTCAATTCGGCGGGAATTCAAAGTTCAGAAAAAAATTCGGCCAAATAAAGCCATTAAAAACACAATCGCGCCTTTCCGCGGCTCTGGGGGGGCATTTTTGGGCTTAGAGGTCCCAAACTTTCAGCAGAGCTTCAAAGGACGTATATTGAAAGACTCCCCAAGTTTTGTAAAGATTGGGTCAGGGGGGGCTGAGATATGGGCCCTGAAAGGGGTCCCCACACCCTTAATGTGCATCTCTCAGCAGAGCTTGCTGCCCATGCACAAAGCTCCCAGCCCCGACAAACAGCTGATGAGAGCAAGGGCGGGGCAGGTGCTAAGAACTTTGCAAAGCAACACAACTGAAAAGCAACACCTTTGCAAACATGCAAAGGGCGGGGCAGGTGTGAAGAATTTTGCAAAACAATAGAACTGCAAAGCAACACAAGCACGCAATGCAACACCTTTGCAACAGTGCAAAGCAACACCTGACACCTGGGAGTTTGCATACCATGGAAAGGGACAGAGGCAGCTAGCTATGCATAATGAGCAGGAGGGGGTGGAATTTCTCCTTTTGCATTGGACTTGGGACCAGGCAGATGCATTCTTTAAGTCCCCATTTGAAAACCAGTTTTGAGCAAGCATCAAAATAACCTAACTGATCTTATGAATGAGGAAAAACCTGAAGAATAAAAATGAAGCCCCCCCTCAAACCAGGGAGAGAGAGACTGGAGGGGGAACACACACCCCAGGCAGAACCGGCAAAAGCCCCCTTTGGCTTCCCCCCCACCCACAGAAACTGCTCCCTCCCCACACACACACACAGACTCTGCTTTCCCCCCCACACACACACAGAAAAGAAAAATTATAGATTAAAGCCCCCAAAGGGGTCTTACTGTGGCTGTCTTCTGTTCCAACAGGAGGGGCTGGGAGGCTGGGTAATCCGATATGATTCCATTTGTATCCAATATAAGATCCATATGTATGCATCTCTCGAGGGTGATCCATTCATCCCAATAGGGAAAAGGGGAAAGCCCATATCTCGGGGGCTCCTGACCCAATGTTTACAAAACTTGGGTGGTCTCTTAAAAAGCCTTGTCTGAAGCTCCGCTGAAAGTTTGGGGTCGGCACACCCAAAAATGCGCCCCCTGCAGCCACGGAAAGAGAAAAGAGGGGGAGCCGATATTTCAGCCCCCACTGAACCCATCTTTACAAAACTTGGGTGGTCTCTTAAGAGGGATTGTCTGAAGCTATGATAAAAGTTTGGGGGCTGCACCCCCAAAAAAGTGCCCCCTGCAGCCATGAAAATGGAAAAGGGGGGAGAGGAAAAAGGGGTGGAGCCCATATCTCGGGACCCCCTGACCCAATGTTTACAAAACTTGGGGGGTATCTTAAGAAGCCTTGTCTGATGCTCCGCTGAAAGTTTGGGGTCGGCACACCCAAAAATGCGCCCTCTGCAGCCATGGAAAGAAAAAGGGGGGAGCCCATATCGCGGGACCCCCTGAACCAATGTTTACAAAACTTGGGTGGTCTCTTAAGAAAACTTGTCTGAATATCCCCTGAAAGTTTGGGGTCTGTACCCCAAAAAATGCGCCCCCTGCAGCCACGGAAAGGAGCGAATGTGCACAAGCACCCCCTCACACACACATGAGGATTTCCCTCTCTCTATCTCTTTCCCCGGCCGGCCGCACATCAGCTGATTCCTCCAGTACTCAATCCTGACTGATTGGCCAGAAGAAGACCCAGCTTGGCCACCGATTGGCCGGGGGAGGAGAATGCTGCTTACTGAAGGTTATGCTGCTTACTGACGGCCCCGAATTGGCCGAATTTATTCGCGAACTCCCGAACTCGCTGAATTCGGCCCCCTCGGTTGCCCGCCAGTTTTGAGTTCGGTTCCTCCCGAACTAAAAACCGCCGAATCAAGGGAAATTCGGCTGATTTTCAGTTCGGGCCGAACCGAATTGACAGCCCTACTCACTTCAGTATACTTCACTGACCTCCACAATTTAAAAAGCCATTATTAAACATTGGGGTTTACTTAGAAATATACCAGGCTGCAAAGAGAGGCCTAGAGTAGCCTACAAAAGGACACGATCCATAAGGGATCATCTAGTGCATCACAGAACTATAACCCCGATCAATAAAGATTTCCCTGTAGGAAATTTTAAATGTGGCCATTGTACATTCTGTAAATGTGAAGGAATTCAAGAATCCCCTTACGGGATTTCAGTTCCGCATTCAAACCTACAATAATTGTGAATCCAAAAATTTAATATATCATGTAAAATGCTCATGCCAGTTTTTTTTATGTAGGCAAGACAAGTAGACCCATTAAAACAAGAATAGGGGAACATTTATCTCATATTAGGAATCAGGTTTCAGATGCCCCAATGGCATTACACTTTAAAAACAAAAACCATACCACTGATCATTTTGCATATTTTGTCATTTGGCGTTATGAACGCAGAACTACAGACCAGGTGGACATAGATAGAATTTTAAAACAACAGGAGACTAAATATATCCACCTACTGAACACAGTATGCCCGAATGGACATAACAATGAACTGGATTTAACATGTTTTATCTGAGGCTTGAAGTACAAATGCAAGAAATGAAGGGATATCCCTTTAAGAGTTAGGGAGTAGATTACTGCCACAGCTGCGGCTGACTCAGAAACACTTTCTTTTGGTGCTACACAATTTACAGATACTGTCCATTCTGTACAGAAAATTATTTATAACAATTCATGAGCACTATTTCTCCTAGTGAAAGTGCTGCTCTGTGCTCATGGTGGGATGATCCCCTTTAATCCCCTCCTCTTCTCATGCATTCAGCTATGCCCATACTGCAGCAGGTTTCACTGCAGCACCTCACATGGGAAGCCAGAATGCTTTCTGTTTCCCGTCTGAACCTTGTTCTCTGATCCAACGCCCACCCAGAATCTACCTTGGCTGTGATGATTTCTCCCTGCATCCCTGCACTTATACTGGGAGGGATTCTTCCTCAAATATTCAATGAATTGTCCTGTCTGAAAGGACTGGGGCAGATGGTGATAAAAAGATATGAAATAACCCATTATAATTAAACCTAAATCCTGACAAACAACTATGAAAATAACATTCTAAACCTCTATACACTAACAGCCAGCTGGCAAAATCCAGTTAAATAACAAGGCCTTATGTTTCAAACTCATGCTTAGATTTGGGCTTTGGTAAGTCACCATCTATAGAGAATTCCGCAGAACTGGGATAGCTACCAAAAGTCCTCCTTGTGCACTCTGTATATGAGAATGACACATAGCCATATTCATAGTCCACAGATGTTACAGCAGTATCTTAAATATCATATTGCACATAGGAACGGCTGAACACCTGCCAGTTTAGTTTGCATCCTGCTTGCCAGTGGCAATCAGGCAGCTGATTAACTGATGGACAATTCAGCCATCTAAAACCTGTTTGTGTGTCTGTTCACAGGAGCAGACTACTTCCAGTCATCAGAAGCTTAGTTCCAGTTGATGTGAGGGTTTCCAGCTCCCTTTTCATCACTGGTGGGAGGGGTTTGGGGAGGAGCCTGAGGAGGGTGGGGTTTGGGGAGGGAAGGGACTTCAATGCCATGGAGTCCAATGGCAAAAGCAGACATTTTCTCCAGGTGAACTGATCTCTATCAGCTGGATATCAGTTGTAACAGAAGAAGAAGAAGAAGAGTTGGCTTTTTATACCCCACTTTTCTCTACCTTTAAGGAAGCTCAAAACATCTTACAATCACCTTCCCTTCCCCTCCCCACAACAGACACCTTGTGAAGAAGGTGGGGCTGTGTATAAGCCGACTTTCTCTACCACTTAAGGGAGACTCAAACCACTGTACAATCACCTTCCCTTCCCCACCTCATAGGCTGACCAGGTCTCTTTGCTCCACCGGCGGGAGCTCTTTAGCAGTGCGTGACTTGCGCGACCTGCACATTGCTCTCGCGCGAACCGCGTGACGTGCTTACGTCACTTCTGGTTTTACCCAGAAGTGACGTGGACGCTCTATCAATCTCTGCCGAAACTCTATGGTTTCCATAGAGTTTGGGCGAAAGTTGCTAGAGTCCTGGGCCTGGAGGGGGAGACAGCTGTTTGTCACAAAGATGAGTACAGATGTCAGGATTGTGCTTGCCTTTGCACCATGCAAATAGTGCCATTATTTTCTATTTCAATGTGTTTATATGGATCGTGAACCAGCAGGCAATTTGGCAGGGATTAAACCTCTGGGAAGGATATTCTGTTAGGTTAAAATGTTTTAATTAAGTTTAAACTTTTTTTTTTTTGGTTCAGCTAAAAAAAAAAAAAAACTACCAGCCTCCTCAGTTTTATCTGATCTGTAGAAATCCTATCCTCATTTCCACTCCCACCAGGACTTCTTATTAATCTCTGGTTGATCCTCCTGAAGAAAAAAGTACACATGCTTCCTAGGTAACATGCTATTCTCTGGAATCAATACTGTGGGGTTACCTTTGTGATTATAGGCTCCTGTTTTTATCAGCTTTCCCAGTCCTTTGCAAGGTGCCTTTTGCTAGTGTAGGGTAAAGGTGAGGAGGATTTCAGCTTATTTCTTCTTAAATTGATAGTATCCAGAGGATTGAAAGAATGACGGCATTTCAGTAATAAAGGCCTAAATCTGAAATTTTCTATACACTGAGAAAACCAATTGCTCTTTTTGTAGGTTTTTCACATTATCAGCACACAAAACATAGAGAAAATGGCTGAAGATGCTACATTGTATAATGATAACTAATGTGCAAATGTGCAGGCTGGTCTTAAGCCTTCATTCAGGCCCAAGATGTTTCTGTCTCTTCCTGACATACTTTGAACATTTTACACATGTGAAGGTGATCTGTCTGCCACCATTTCAGGTGTTGCCAAGTCCCTTCTGGCAGGGGGGTGGGGGTAGGGTTGCCAGCTCCAGTTTGGGAAATATCTGGCAATTTGGGGGTGGAGTAGGTTTGCCAGGTCCCTCTTTGCCACCAGAGGGAGGTTTTTGGGGTGGAGCCTGAGGAGTGCGGGGTTTGGGGAGGGAGACCCCTTGTGTCTCCGGCTTTATGCAGTGTGGACTCCTTTGTTGAACCACGTCACTTGAAGTTTGAAGTATTCATGTCCATATAGAGATCATTGGTTCTTGTATGTTATCCGGGCTGTGTAACCGTGGTCTTGGTATTTTCTTTCCTGACGTTTCGCCAGCAGCTGTGGCAGGCATCTTCAGAGGAGTAACACTGAAGGACAGTGTCTCTCAGTGTCAAGTGTGTAGGAAGAGTAATATATAGTCAGAAGGGGGTTGGGTTTGAGCTGAGTCATTGTCCTGTAAAGTATTAAAGGTAATGTGCAAATCATTGTCCTGTAAGTATCAAGATAATGTGCTAATGAGGGTGTGGTATGTTAATGTGGAACCACTGTATCCTGAAGTGATCTGTTAACAGGTGGAATCCAAGGCTAATCTGCATGGCTATTGTGGACTGTAGTCTTTGTTAATCTGGAGGTTTTCAGGCAGGAAGCCAAGCCTTATTCATTCTTAAACTCTCTTCTTTTCTTTGGTTCTTGTAGGTTATCCGGGCTGTGTAACCGTGGTCTTGGTATTTTCTTTCCTGACGTTTCGCCAGCAGCTGTGGCAGGCATCTTCAGAGGAGTAACACTGAAGGACAGTGTCTCTCAGTGTCAAGTGTGTAGGAAGAGTAATATATAGTCAGAAAGGGGTTGGGTTTGAGCTGAATCATTGTCCTGCAAAAAGTATCAAAGGTAATGTGCTAATCATTGTCCTGTAAGTATCCTGATAATGTGCTAATAAGGGTGTGGTATGTTAATATGGAACCATTGTATCCTGAAGTGATCGGTTATTGTGTAAAATCCGAAGCTAATCTGCATGGCTATTGCCAAGATCACTTCAGGATACAATGGTTCCATATTAACATACCACACCCTCATTAGCACATTATCTTGATACTTACAGGACAATGATTAGCACATTACCTTTGATACTTTTTGCAGGACAATGATTCAGCTCAAACCCAACCCCTTTCTGACTATATATTACTCTTCCTACACACTTGACACTGAGAGACATTGTCCTTCAGTGTTACTCCTCTGAAGATGCCTGCCACAGCTGCTGGCGAAACGTCAGGAAAGAAAATACCAAGACCACGGTTACACAGCCCGGATAACCTACAAGAACCAAAGAAAAGAAGGGAGTTTAAGAATGAATAAGGGTTGGCTTCCTGTCCTGAAAACCTCCAGACTAACAAAGACTACAGTCCACAATAGCCATGCAGATTAGCCTTGGATTCCACCTGTTAACAGATCACTTCAGGATACAGTGGTTCCACATTAACATACCACACCCTCATTAGCACATTATCTTGATACTTACAGGACAATGATTTGCACATTACCTTTAATACTTTACAGGACAATGACTCAGCTCAAACCCAACCCCCTTCTGACTATATATTACTCTTCCTACACACTTGACACTGAGAGACACTGTCCTTCAGTGTTACTCTGATGAACTCTGACCATGAAAGCCTTTGACAATATCTCTTCTTTTCTGTTAAATTTGTGCTGATGTTTCAATTGAATTTCAATGGCTTCTCTGTGCAATCTGACAAAAATAGTTGGTAGAATTGTCCAGTCTTTCAGTGTCTTGGAATAAGACCCTGTGTCCTGTTTGGGTCAGTCCATGTTCAGCCACTGCTGATTTCTCAGGTTGTCCAAGTCTGCAGTATCTTTCATGTTCTTTTATCCTTGTTTGTATGCTGCATTGTGTGGTCCCGATGTAAACTTGTCCACAACAATTTTTCTTCACCATGGCTCCAAATAGTAATTAATGGACTTTCTAAACCATCTCAATAATATCCATCCAAACATTCAGTTTACCATGGAAAAAGAAATTGAGGGTAAACTCCCATTTCTTGATACCCTTGTTATTCGTAAAACAAACTTGCAGTTAGGTCACAAGGTCTACCGAAAACCAACTCACACAGATCGCTACTTACACAAAAACTCCAACCACCTCCCCTGACAGAAAAGAGGAATAATCAAAACATTAATGGACCGTGCAAGATGGATCTGTGAACCACAGTTTCTCAAGGAAGAAATTAATCATCTAAATCACGCACTGCTAGCAAACGGCTATTCCAGAAATGACATCAAAAGGGCCATTAAACCAAACAAAAATCAGAAAACTCAGGAAAAACAGTCTCTCATAGGAAAGGTATTCTTGCCATTTATTAAAGGAGTCACTGATAGGATGGAAAAACTTTTGAAAAAACATAACCTACAAACAGTGTTTGCAAACCATGGAAAGGGACAGAGGTGCACTAGCTATGCATAAGGAGCAGGTGGGGGTGGAATTTCCCCTTTTGCATTGGACTCGGGAGTTGGGACCAGGCAAATGCATTCTTTAAGTCACAATTTGAAAACCAGTTTTGAGCGAGCATCAGACCATGCAAAAATGGCCCCAGAGTATTTTCTGCCCTGCTCCTTTTGTCATGGTGGAGGGAAGCCCCCCCTTACGCAAATGACCCCTCCAAATGTGAGAAAAGTTTTGCACCCCTCCGCTCAAAGCAGTACGGCTCGGCCCCAAATGGGAAAAAACTAAGGAGGAGGAGGTGCGGTTGCCAAGTGGCGCCGGGGAGAGACTCACGCAAGCCACACCATCGCACTCAACCCCAGGCTAGGGCAAAAAGGCAAAAGCAGAGCACAGCACACACTCCCGCAGAGGCGAACAGGCACACACCCTCTGCAGAATGGGCAAAGCCCCCCCTCAAACCAGTACAGCTCATCTCAACCCCAAACAGGAAAAAAACCAAGGAGGAGGAGGCACGGCCTGGGTGCCGAGCAGAGAGAGACTCGTTAGCCGCCGCACAGACTCAACTTTAAACTTTAAAACTTTGAAAGTAGAACACACAATCCCACAGAGGCGAGAGGGCACACCCCCTTGGCAGAATGGGCAAAAGCCCCCTTTGGCTTCCCCCCCACCCACAGAAACTGCTCCCCCCCACACAGACTCTGCTTCCCCCACACACACACACACAGGAGAAAAGGTATAGAAAAAAAAAACCCAAAATCAAACTGTGTGGATATCTTCCAGCAGGAGCACAGAGGAGAAGTAAATCCAATCCTATTCCGGTAAGCACCAGCAGCTCGGCCCAGTCAGGAATTGGATCTCTCAGCAGCACCGCCACCAAATTGGAAGGCAATGAATACAGTCGGGACGGGAGGGGAGGGACGGGAGTTTTTAGACTCTTCTCCTGGTCATTTCAAAAGTGACAATCCCTGCTCTGAGAAGCCAGGAGAAGACCCAGCTTGGCCACCATTGGCCGTGGGAGAATGCTGCTTACTAACTGACGGTTATGCTGCTGATTCTGAGCCCCCAAATTTGCTGAATTTATTCGGCAATTGCCCCAAAGTCACCGAATTCGGCTCGTCGTTTTCCCACCTTTTTAAAATTTGGTTCCATCCGAACTGAAAACCGCTGAATCGGGGGAAATTTGGCAGTTTTTCAGTTCAGGACGAACCGAATCAACAGCCCTAATGGGGATATAGGTGATCTATTCAGGTTTGTTGAGCTGTGCATACAGCACTAGGCATTTAGCATAAAAATGCCGTGAGAGATAATGAGACAAAACCAGTCTCTGCAAACTTGAATTAGAAAATTTCACATATTCACAGGAGGTTAAATGTGAGGTACTATCCAAGCTAGTTAAGGAACATATGAATTGATTTGCAGATTTGAAAGGTACTCGGGTTGTAATTCGTAGTTTGTATTCCTGGGAATAAGTCACCTTGAAATAAGTAAACATACTTATGGCCAGGCTGATAATTTTAGCGCAAATTCGAAATAGCTTCGCAGTGAATGTAACACTCAGGTTTAGATTTTATATCAGCCACAAGACAAAAAGTCAATAGGAAGAAAGTAAATTCCTTTGAAATGTGGTGTTGGAGGAGAGTGTTACGGGTACCATGGACTGCCAACAAAACAAAACCCAGTGGGTTATAGATCAAATCAAGCCTGAACTGACCCTAGAAGCTTTGGTCACATTATGAGAAGAGAAGAGTCACTGGAAAAGACAATCATGCTAGGAAAAGTTGAAGGCAGCAGGAAAAGAGGAAGACCCAACAAGAGGTGGATTGACTCTATAAAGGAAGCCATGGCCCTCAATTTTCAAGATCTGACCAAGGCTGTTAAGGACAGGACATTTTGGAGGACATTGATTCATAGGGTCGCCATGAGTCAGAAGCGACTGGACTCACACAAGACAAAACATAAAACAGAATTACTAAACTCCTTAAGTGGGGTTCTGCAAACCCTGGGGGACCTTCAGGATTGAGGGAGATCTGACTTAAACCCTCCCCGTGATTTGGGGGGTAATTTAATCAAATTGATAGTGATGTCTGTGCATGAGAGATGTTACTACACCAAACACTGGAGTATTGCCATCCCAACACAAAATGATCTGTGAAAGCTGGCAGGGGCAGCAAGGAAGCATCAGTGTCCACTAGAAGGACGTGGCAGAGGTTAGTGAGGGAGGTGGTGGGGGAGATGAGCTGAAGGGGGTAAAAAGCAAGCTGGAGCCAGTGAGGGGAGTCAAGATGTTGGCAAGTGGGGAGGCCAGTCAGTGAGGTAGGTGAGCTGGAAGAGGTATGCAAAGTCACTGAGAGGGGAGGTGATCTGAAGCCAGTGAAGGTGATCCAGAGGGGATGGAGCAGGAAAATGGGATTTCTCCTCCTCCATGAGTCCACATCCTATGCATAGATACTTGGGAGTAAGTCCCATTGAATAATCACAGTGGGTAGCCGTGTTAGTCTGTCTGCAGTAGTAGAAAAGGGCAAGAGTCCAGTAGCACCTTAAAGACTAACAAAAATATTTTCTGGTAGGGTATGAGCTTTCGTGAGCCACAGCTCACTTCTTCAGATAACTTCTTCAGGTATCTGGACTCTTGCCCTTTTCTACTCCCATTGAATAAGTATATTTAGGAAAGCAAGTATAGTTTAAGTTTAAGCATAGTTCAAGTCCATTTCTTGGACCAAAAAATTACTTTTTTTTTAACATTCCAGCGTCTTTATTTCTCTGTGCTGCCTGTTTACATACCAGACATGTAAGCAGTCCTCCCCCTTCCCGCATTTTCCTTACTGTTGAAGAAGATGTAAACTAGATCTCAATTAGAGGGGGGCTGAGGCTCACACAAGGTTGGACATAAGCTATGAAGAACTTTAAAGGTCAAAACTAGTATGTTGAGTCTCTGAATGCAGGAGTATAAGAAGCCATGCTGGTTCAAACCAATGATTCATATAGTCCAGCATCTTAACGTAACTTCCCAGATCTCCCTTGGACCTCTTTTCAGAAACAAACTAGGGCATTTGCACAAACATGTACTTCTACCTCTCTATACTACACATGGGGGCAACCTGTGGTTTTCTGCAGTAGGTAAAGCTTCTGGCTCTTCTTTCAGAGCTGCCTCAACTACAGCATACTGTGATACTGAAGCCTAGACTGTTTGCTTTTTGTTTTTACAAGGTTAATGAATTCTGGTTGGAGTAGTAGAAGAAGATTTGGTTTTTATATGCTGACTTTCACTACCACTTAAGGAAGAATCAAACTGGTACAATCACCTTCCCTTCACCTCCCCACAACAGACCCTGTGAGGTAGGTGGGGCTGAGAGAGCTCTAAGAGAGCAGTGACTAGCCCAAGGTCACCCAGCAGACTTCATGAGGAGTGGGGAAACAAATCCAGTTCACCAGATTAGCGTTCACTGCTCATGTGGAGGGGTGGGGAATCAAACCTGGTCCTCCAGATCAGAGTCCATCGCTCCAAGCCACCGCTCTTAACCACTACACCATGCTGGTTCAAGTTTATGGGTTCCTTTCATTTGAAATAAAACTGCGTTTGTCTACTGTTTTTTGCCTGACCACGTTAATAAAGTTTCATAGAAATACTGCCAATCTCAATTTTAGCACAAATGTATACATTCAAAAGAATACCACATGTGGCATGTCAAATGGCATAAAATGCTTTTGAAAATGGCATAAAAGAAATTGGAGAAATGGACAAAGAAAATGGATAAAATGAAAATGAACAGAAGTGTCCCCCAAACTTAAGGAAACTACAACTACTCTAGTTGCACAGCCCTACTTTGCTTTGAGGTTGTGTCTGAATGTAGGGCTGTTGAAGAAAAATATTTTTTGTTTTAATTCAGTTTTGGGTTTAAATGGTCTTTTTTTATTCGGGAAAACCTGAATGCTGAATTCCCCTATACCGGTATTGGTGGGAATTCGGTTTTAAATTCGGGATTCCCAAATAATTCGGCCATTTAAACACATTAAATGCATTTTGTGGATTTTCATGGCTCCTGCAGGGGCATTTTTGCAGGTAGAGGTCCCAAATTTTTAGGATAGCTAAAAGGGACTCTCCTTGCAAGAACTCCCAAGTTTGGTAAAGATTGGGTCAGGGGGTCAGGAGTTATGGGGTCTGGAAGGGATCACCCCATCCTCCTCCATTCAAATGCATTGACAAAGTGGCTGGGTTCAGACTCTTTAATGTGATGTTTGCAATGTATCTGAATGGAGAAGCTGGGCTTTAAACGGTGGATAGGTTCACACCACACCTCCATAGAGACAAAGTGTATCACACTGTATCTCTATGAAGGCACCAGGCAAACTTTCCCACCCACAGTTTAAAGCCCAGCTTCACCATTCAGATACATTGGTAAGATCATATTAAAGAGTCTGCCAATGCATTTGAATGGAGGAGGATGGAGATGACCCCTTCCAGACCTCATAACTCCTGACCCCCTGACCCAATCTTTACTAAACCTGTGGGTTCTTGCAAGGAGAGTTCCTTCTAGCTACCCTGAAAATTTGGGACCTCTACCTGTAAAAATGCCCCTGCAGGAGCCATGGAAATCCGGATATTTGGGAATGGCAAATTTGGCTTTGCCAACCTCCCGGATTTTGTGGACTCAGTAAACCCGAACCAGAAATTTACCGAATTTGCATTTATTCAGTATTTTTCTGGTTCAGTTTTTACCGAATCAACAGCCTATCTGTATGCCTGTATAAAGACAGACACTTTGCTTGGTGCACTGAAAGCATGCACTGAAGACTGGGGGAATCAGATGCAGGAGCTATGTTCTGTGCTGTCATGATAGCACAACTGTATAAAACAAGGCAAAACATTGTGCAATTTCCAGGAAGTCAGGCAGTTGCTGACTGGGTGCATAGAACCAAAGTCTGCATCTCTTCTTCCTTCCAGTGATAGATAACACACAGGTAGGAAAGGGACAGATATTTTGTTCACTCTAAAAGGCAGACATACAGGCTTCTATAGAACAGAATGATGGGAACAGAAGGAAATACATCTTCCCCCACCCTCAACAAAGGCCAAAACAGATGACACACAAGAACTCTATGATAAGAAAAGATCTGAGGTCTGCTCAACGTATCAATGAAGATCAATTTTCTAAGATCTTTCAATGTTTTTGAATTTATACAAAATCAAATCAGCCCAACCAAGAGACAAACAGGAGCATCCCAGAAATTCATGAAGAAAGCAAAGGGTTGGAAGAGTCTTTTTCAGCAAAAGTGGTGGGAGGAGCTAAGCTCTGTCTTCTCCGTCTCGGTCTATTTTCTCTTAGCCCAGATGACTTATACATCAAAGTTTGGCTGGGACAAAAATACTTCAAGCACTGGAGTGCTGACATGAAGGAAACAGATATTATCTCCTGTGCTCTGCCCCCCCCCCCCCAACAAGTCTCAACTCCCTGCTTGAGGGTCCTGGGAAAGGAGCCAGATCAGCCTTTTCAAGCTGTGATTCAGAGATGGGGGGGGGGTGTCTTCTATTTTTAAAGTTCCATACTAACATTTATTCTGCATACATAGGCAAACACTGAATGGTTAGAGTTACTTTTGTTACCACTCAGTGATGAAAGTTGCAATTAAAAGGAACAATTACATACAACTTGTGTTTCATATGGGGTCCCCTTGAAATAAATGAGAACGCTGTAGATAAGCATGTTTGTCCACAGACCTGCTCATTAGATCACCGGAGAACATGATATTGAACTTCTGGCCGTGGAACTGCTCCACAAGGATGCCAGCTTTAGTGTTTTGATTCATGGGGCCATGCTTGAGACAGAAAAGTTGGCCTAATTGCTTAATTTTCCTTCTTTGCATTGGCACTAAGGAATTATTGATTGTGAGGATTGCATTAGGACATTAATCACATAGCTCAGGCATCCCACCGCCGTGTTTAATTTCAGGCCTTTTAAAAGCATTATAAGCTTCATTATTTTCCTGGTTGGTGGATTTCTTTCTTTTGCTGTTTATTGAATCTAATTATTTATATTTTATACCTCCGTTTCACTGTGTTTAAGATGGAACTCTGGGAATCTGTAGAACAAAAGTGTAAATTGAGTCTGGTCCTGAAAATCAGCTTATCTCTATCCTCAGGTCTATTAATGAATAACAAACAATTAATTACTTATGCATAATTTATATGAAACTTGATAAAAAAGCAAATGTGATCACCTGATTTAGCTAGAACCAGTGTGGTGTAGTGGTTAAGAGCGGTAGTTTGGAGTGGTGGACTCTGATCTGGAGAACCAGGTTTGATTCCCCACTCCTCCACATGAGGAGTGGATGCTAATCTGGAGAACTAGATTTGTTTCCCCACTCCTACAGATGAAGCCAACTGAGTAACCTTGGGCTAGTCACACTCTCTTAGCCTCACCTACTTCACAGGGGAGGGGAGGGGAAGGGAAGGTGATTGTAAGCTGGTTTGATTCTTCCTTAAGTTTTAGAGAAAGTTGGCATATAAAAACCAACTCTTCTTCGGCACTCTCCAGCCAATGTTAAGTATTTTTCAATACACTTGATTGTGATAGAAGAATGAAGCAGATAGTTAAATTGTTCCATTGGTGACTACGTCATATCTACTTAAATAGCTCTCTCCCCTACTATTACATCCTTCAGGATTTTAAAAGATGGTCATTCAGAGTGCCATTTCATTTTGTTCAAAACCCGGCTGTCCCACCACCCTAAACTTGCACAACTTATTTATTTATTTTATTTTTGAAATTTCAACTTTTAAATATTGGCTTTGAATATTGAATGCATTGCACAAATGCTAACTATTATTATTTAACACACATACCCCAATTCTCACTCAAGGGTAGTTTTAACATGCTTAAGTGTTCTGGGAAAAATGTTACATTAAGTTCAAAGTATTCATAATTAGTTTTCCATTACACTTGACTTCCATATAACCTGCATGTATGCATTCATAAATCAGTGGTAGCTATTTATTTAACCAAGATGTTCTTGAGTGGTGGGTGGGGGAAGATTTCTGAGCTTGGAAAGAACTGTTCTTCATTGGTGTATAGGCTTCTGACACTAACCATGAAATACAATAAAACACAGAGAGATACTGGAATTGCTGACAAAGATATGCAAGTTGCTATTGGTTATAAGGAAAGGAATCATAAGCCTCTCCCACCCCTAGTGAATGGGCACCCAACCTAGAGAGAGAGAGAGCTTGGTTACTGCTTTGAAAGCTTTGAAATAAATGGCTTGTCCACTACATTTGGTTTGGTGATTCACCGTTTGTGCAGGTCTGATCTACACAGATGATTCCAAAGCCTCAAGTAAATAAAAAAAATGTGTTTGTTAAATGAGACCAATATTCAATATGTGGTCAAGACTAGAGTACACATATCACAAAAGATACATATATCGCAACCCTCACTAATATTACATTTTGCACTCTCTCTCTCTATATATCTTATTCTGTACTAGAGGGTATGCATAATAAAATTCCTATGTTGAAGATATACACAGAAATCACTGATTTGGGTTGGTACAGTGATTTTCTGGAATGGTAATACAAATCTGGGGTTGTTAGTATAACAAAACAAAACAAAAAAAACTTCCCTGAAGCAGTATGTGTTAGTTAGTTTGTTTGTTTTTAGTTTGGGTGCTTACCAGCAACACTGCAGGCACTCGTTTCCCAATAGGCTTGTCGCCCACTGATTTCCTGGGTGATGGCATTCTCCCTTCCAATCAGATCCTTGTAATGGGGAATAACAGAGTACTCCCAGCCAAGTCTTTGGGGACCAGCCAATCGTCTTTGGAGACCAGCTTCAGTGACCTGCCATTCTCCCTCTCTCCCTCTGCAAGTTGGATGGCTCGGGGTGCCTTGTTTGAGAGCCCACAGAATTGATCCACTTTGCTTGAAACCTTGATCCACTTTGCTTGAAACCTGGGTGGTCTTGAGGGGATAGTCCATCCTCAGTCTTCTCCAATTTTGGTGTCATTTAGTTGAAAAACAGCTTCTCCAGCCCCCCCCCCCCCAGTCATCCATAGTCAATAATAGCAAAATGGCTATCCAGCTCCCCCCCCCCTCTACGATACTTCCCCCCCTATGAAAATACAATGTGTTCGGGCACCGTGTTCAAAAACCCAGAGAACTGGAACCCTTGGTCAATTTTCTTAAAATTTGGTTCATCTTGAGGTGACTCTCTTCACCATCTCTATCCTCCTGGGCACCAGTCTCACAGGTCTTACATCTCCAGTTTCAATCTGATGTTTTGATAGCCCTACCCCTGTATATCCTAGATCACCATCCCCTATGGAGAAGACATCACTATAATCTTCTAGCTCCTCCCTGCCCACTTGTAGTTGTTCTGGTATCAGATTTCTTTTTCTCAAGTCCAGCATTTGTTCACTTGTTCTTTGCCCTCCTTTGAGTGTATTCTTGGTAATCCTGACTTGCCTTGGTGTTAGAGCCCAGATGCACTGTCAAGACATCTGTGGCCACATCCCCCCACACCAACACATCTAAATGGAACATTTCTAAGTTTGTACCTCAATATTATTGCAGTTGTTGGAACCCACTGGGGTTGGGAAGAGGTTGCCAGCCCTGAAGTGCCTTCAGCATTTGCCTCAAGTCTGAGTTGCACAGGCATGCTACTGACTTGCAAAATTATTTATCTTACTCTTCAGCTCTGTTTATAGCCTATGAATACACCCACATAATATCTCATTCTTGGTGATTTTTGAGGTATGTCTATGAAAAGGGACAAAGTTGTGCCAACCTTGTGCGTGCGTGTGTTATATGCCATCAAGTCAGAGAAAAGAAAACCTACAATAGTTGTCTATAAATATTTGATGCTGATTAATAAATATGATATGCAGAGGAATGAATGGAATAAGGAGCTAGATCATCCTATTTTGTTAAAGCTATGGGATATGGCCGTAAAGCTTATAAATGCTTTCTCCATGGATCTTAACTTGCGACTCATTCAGCAAAAAATTATGTTTAGAATATTCTGAATACAGCAGTTACTCTTTAGCAGAGGATTGAGTAAAGTGTTTAGTAGTTGGTGTTGTAACTCACAAGAGGTATCTCTTAAATGTATGCTTTGAGGGTATCCAGTCTTTTGGTTTTCCTGGGAAGAAGTTATTATTCACATCAGTTTTGTATTAGAATGTTCACTGATGGATGCTTATGTACTTTTAAACTATCTGCCCCTCTCTTGGATGCAAACTGGTGGTCAATGAAATTGGCCCTCCATGTCCTTATTACAGCTAAAAGACTTATATTACACATTGGAAATAAAAAAGCCCACCTCTGGTAAATCAATGGATTGAGGACCTTAGAACTCTATCAGTATTTGAATGCTTGGCATATAGACAACAATTGCATATAGACTTATTTTTAAATATTTGCAAACCATTTATAGACACTTGTGTATAGCTCTGCCACTGCTGCTATATTTTCCTCTCTACTTTATGTACATCTTTTTCCCCCGTTCATTTTAAACTCTATTAAGTTGTTGGATTTTGAGTCCCCCCCCTTTGTTGTGTTTTTCCTGTCCTTTTTTTGAAATAAAGAAATAATTATTTGTTTTAAAAAGTCAATTCCAACTTACCCTTACTGCTTACAGTCACAAGGTTTGCTGCTTTACCAGCTACCATTTTTCTAATTATTTTAAAGCCAAAAAAAGGGCAGAGATCAGGAAATATGCCCCTCCTTGTGAGATTTAGCTGGATGATGAAGTCTGAATCCAAAACAAGACTTCTTGGCCTCCTTCCAGCCTCTTTTTGGCTTAGTAGAAGGAAAATATGGCACCCAACAGGAATGGATAGTTGAACTGCTGCCATCAGAACCACAAAAAGGGGTAGTGAAAAGTGTGACAGACATGAGTAGAGTGGGTTTTCATGAAATCTGTTGACTGTCTTCTTCAAGCCAAAGAGATTTGCCTGCATACATGCAATTCAACCCAAATTAGATTGAATAATACAATTTAAAATAGGCACAAAATATGTCGTAGGACCTTAAATGAGAAGAAATGAAAGATGGGAATACAAACAGAAATCTTGTAAGAAAAAAATACAGATAGTGGTGTACATATGCCAGAAAAAAAGAGTTACCCATTTCAAGAGATAAATATACTCAGGTAAAGAAAAAGAAAAACGGTATATGAAAAAGATCAAGTGAAATGCATGTGTAGTCACAAAATTCTGTTATGGAACATTTTTTGACAGCAGTGCTTAAATTCTACAAAACAAACCACTAGCAATTAAAAATAATAATAGCATAAACTTAATAAGAGACCAAATGATATAAATAAGAGACCAAATGATATAAATAAGAGACCAAATGATATAAATAAGGAATAGGTAGAAAAACAGAAGCACTGGGAAAAAAGAGTGTTCAGATAGTTAGAACCATAGAATCATAGAGTTGGAAGGGGCCATGCATGCCATCTAGTCTATCCCCCTGCTCAATGCAGGATCAGCCTAGAGCATCCCTGGCAGGTGCTTAACCAGCCACTGCTGGAAGACTGCCAGTAGGGGGGAGCTCACCATCTCCCTAGGCAGCAGATTCAACTTCTCTCACAAGGCAGGAACACACTGGAAAGGCATTGAGAAGGAAAATAGCAATGTTCCATTCAAGACAGGTCACCAAACTTTGAGAACAGTTCAAAGCAGAATGACATATAAATGTGGGTCAGGGGGAAGAAATCTAAGAAGGAAAAAAGATGACCGCTATTAACAGGAATGTTTAAAGAGATGTTGTCAAAGAGGAAAACAATGACTGGGTGTGAACCAAAGGTGATGATGTAATGGCACTTAATGCCCTGAATTGGATGGCCCAGGCTAGCCTGCTCTCATCATATCTTGGAAGCTAGTACTTGGATGGGAGACACCAAGGAAGTCCAGGGTTTCTATGCAGAAGCAAACAATGGCAAACCACCATTGTTCATCTTTTGCCTTGCAATATCTACTGGATTGCCATAAACTGGCTATAACTTGACAGCACTTTTCAACACCAAGGGAACTTACAGTACTAGAATGAGGGTTCCCTTCCCACTGCAAACCTCCTTTTCATTGTTTGTGAGGGTCCCCTGACCTCCAGGAGCAGGTCTGGAGAGCTCAATGAGCATTGGAGGTAGAAAAGTCCCATTCTGAGAGCTGTGTGCTCTCAGAATGATGATGACGAAGACACATCAGATCCAACCAGTGAGATCCTATCATTTTGGTCCATTGGTTTTTGCATGCTCTTCAAGTGCCTTTCCATTTATTCCATTTATTTCCATTTATTCAAGGTCTTGTATCAATGCAGAAGTGCCTTGTGTAAATAGAAGGTTCCTTGCATGAGTGCCAGTAGAACAAAATGAGGATCTAACTCATATTATAACATAGAACTATATTAGACATAAAACTAAAGACAGGGGAAATATAGATAGCTGAGAAACACATTGCGAAAGTGCCCCCTCCAGGACAGGAGAATGCCAAAAGCAAAGAAGAAGAATGGCATCCAAGGTATGTACAGATAGAGCAGACAGATATATATAGGTGAAGGTAGAATGACAGTGTTTATTGACAATATAGCTGGAGCATGCCTTAAAGAACTAGAGAATTTATGAAAGCCAAACACATCATAACTTATGATACGGGCAATCTGATACACAGGTGGCAATACTGTTGAGCAGTATTATTCAGGTGTCAGATGGTAGATTGCTGCCCTATTGCTGGACTATTATTGCTGGAGCTAAGGCTTTTACCAAAGGTGTTAACCAGTGAGAGTCCTATTTCACTGCATTTCCTGGTTATTAACAGCCAGTATAACTGAACTTTTACTTGTTTCTGAGAGAACAAATATACAAACTCTACCTGAAAATGGAATGCACTGGTTTTAGATACAGGAAATGATGCTTCATTGTAACAAACCGATGGAACCCCATAGAGGTAGCCCGTAGATCAGTGCTTATAAAACTGGGATAGGACTTTCACTGGGTTAGAGAGTCTATCAACAAAGATTAACTAAATTGGCAAAGCAGAACATCCAAATCTGCAATCTGTATATCTCAAAGAGCAGATGCTGAAGATACAGCATACCTATATACATCCAGCTGGTCACTTCTGGAAATAAGATGGTAAACTAGAATAGAACTTTCATCCATTCCAGCGGTGAACTTCTTAGACAAGAAATGGTAAAAATGTGGAAAATTCTTTGTAAGTAAACAAATAAGCGAGCATGGAGTAGGCTGCATTAACAACTTTCTCTCTCTTGAGCTACTTTTTAATGTTCTGTACATTCAAAACGTTATTTTCATCCTACTATAGTCTGAAATGGTTACACGTCACTATTCTGCCTTGGACTCCATAACCTCATCCGGCAAAATGTGTAGACCAGTCCACACACTTGCTTTCTCTCAGCATTCTAGTCAAAAGAAGTTCATTTTTCCTTTTGTAGCTATCATTTATTACTTTCTGTAAAAGTTCTTCTTAGATGGAAACATTAATCTATCTAGTTGTCCCAGGAATACTCCTCTTCCACAAGATAGCTGGTGCTGCAGAATCATTAATCTTTGCTATATTCCTGTTTTTATTGCAGTTCTCAGTTTCACAAAAGGAAACCAATCATACTGACAATTCCATCCATTAGATTACAATACTTTTAATTCTTCTTCTTCCTGAAGCAGTGATTAAAACTTCTTGACTTTCTATCTTGCTTACCCACACATTTTTTTCTTTTCAATCAATTACTACTAGCACTGAGTAGGGTCATCAATAGCCTATCATCATCTAAGACAAACCATCTGTTGTATAAAGTTGAAATCTAACATACTAATTAAGTTTGTGAAACTGCAGAAGTTTCCTGAAAACCTGTCGAGAAAAGTACCAACTCACATATATACTGAGGCGTAACAACTATTGTTTGTTCTAATGGGCAACCTTTAATAGTAATGTCCTTTAAAAAAATAAAGAATAAAATCATAATTCAAATTATGGCTGATAAAAGAAACATTGGAAATTGCTTTGCCTATTACAGCTATTTAATTTTAAGAGAGATGGAATCTAAAAGTATTAAATTGTGTCACACCAAAGTTAATAACAATTCTGCCTTTTAATTATAAACTCTGGCAACAGGTAGCATTTTCTCATGAAAGTGAAAAGAAAGCTTGGAGAAGACTGGAAACAGTCATCGTGGGTATTGTTTGTTTGATGAAATATTTGAGGAACTCTGGCAAGATGACCACTAAGGGTCTGGGAACACTCTGGCCTGACCAAAATGTGTGCTGAGGATACGGGGTTTTTTTTTCAACCTTTGCTTGTGGTTTCTTTGGTTATAGAACTTGCATAGCTCACAGTACATTCCTGAGAGTTCAGCGATCGGGGACACTGCAACGCCTCCTAACCTGTTTCCCCAGCACTGAAAACTCAAAAAAAAGCCTTATAAAGGCTTTTTAAATTTTAAATGGGGCTTTTTGCCCCATAGAAAACAGCAAGGCTGTGCCTGCTAAAAATCAGGTGCAGCAACGCTGTTCTCAGTGCTGGTGTTACAGAGCGAAAGGGGACAGGAGGCTGCCCAATGGCAGCTCCTCCCCTCAGAATGTCCCGGGAACTCCTTCCGGGACGACAGAATGCCACCCAGAATGCCAGTGTGGGCCTTTACGCCAGTGGGGCGCCAATGGAACGTCCAATCAGCGTCCCAGAGCAGTGCTGCCATGGCAGTGCCCAGAGACCAGCATCTAAGCCTCCACGTCGGTGTTGGGGCCAATAACGCTGACATAAGTAGCCCAGACGCCAGTGCAGGGGCCCTGATTCCAGTGCAGCGCCTTCCTGGCCTCCTAAGGGCTTTCGCTGTTAAAGGTCAGGAATGCGCTGTAAGTCTAAAAATCAACAACATAAGGTCATGATACATACGTGTTGACAACGGGTTGGATCCTGCCTAACATTTCTGTTGATGGACAGGACACTCAATTTTCGCTGATGCTCCCTTCCCAGCAGACTTCCAGTTCCCCTCCCCTCCCCATGCTGCTCCTGATAGAAATCTCTGCAGACAGAAACCTTCTTGTTAGTGTCAGATTCTACACTGAATGCAAGATCCAGACTGGCTCTTGACATAAGTTCAGGCTGAGTTCTGGCCACAAGTCAAGTCCTTGGTTCCCAGGGTTTGGAAGCTCCTGTGTATACTTCGCTAGTGCCAGTTATCATAGCTGTGGCGTGTTGTGTCTTCATTTATGGGAACTGCTTATCTCACTGTTGCCTAGCAATATTTATCTTATTCTCTTGTCCTAATGTTTTTAAGCAGGTAGCCTGTACTGGGTCTCCATTGCTAACCTCGCCTACCTGCGTGCAGTTAGTTCTTTTAATTTGCTTTTTAGTTCCTAATAAAGTTTTACTGCTTCAGATCTACCTGTCTAGATGAGTATGCTTGAGGGATGCTAGATGCAAACACCTGACAGTTGTAGTTTTTAGATAGATCCAGGCCATTGAGTATAGTCATGGCTTGGTTTTGTAGTCTCCCCCCCCCCTTCAGTTTAGGAGTCTTGATCCCTCTACTCTTTTATTTCATGTGTGTTTCTACCTGGGTATGCAGAGTAAATCCCAAGATAATACAGGTGGTACATGATCATAGCAGAAGACAATATAGATTACCAGACAAAACAGAGCAACAGTGGTGTATGGGATTGCTTATCCTTGTTTTAGAAAGATACAAGAGACTGAATCAAAAACCTGAAGTAATTCTGTTTGACAGTTTCAGATCCTATTCAGTATTTTGTTTTTGTTTTTTCACTATGAAAATAACTGAAAGATGATTTTGGGGGATATTTTAATAAGGTAGACAGCCACAAAGAACTATGCAGTCCTTTCTATCTGACTTTTAGAAGAAACCACGATAATAAATTTAGCCACGCACAACCCACCAGCCAGAAGCAAATCGTCCAATAGGATATGTTCCTTTGTTGTAGCTGCTACCTCCCTCTCTTTGGAACGAAAAGATAGGGAAGCAGGAGGAGGTGGATACAGTGGAATACAGCAGAGTAGAGTGGTGTAGGAGGCTGGCAAAGGAACCTGGTTCACACATTATATTGTGATATAAATATGTCACCATGTTCAAAGACTTACATTTTTCTCTCTTATGCATTCTGGCATAAATATGAGTTTGCCATTTGCATGCAGTACTTGCTACTTATGTAGGCACATCTTACCCCACTGGGGTCCCAAAGTAGCCTATAAAAATCCAAGAAAATGTCCATTGGGCTGACGGTGTGATTACTTCCAGGGAACACCTGGAAGTAATAGTAGTCTTCTCTGGGAATCATGGCAACTCTATGATTTAATGTTGATGGCTGCCCCCCATGTCCTCACTCACCTCCCTGTCTTCCATGGCCTGGCAACCCTGATTCTGACTTTAATCAAGCCAGTCTCTTTTTGCTGAATAGACTTACAACTCTACTCTGCCTTTGTGTATTGTCTGTCTTCTTCCTGTCCTTTTCTTCCCACAATAGTTGATGTATAATTTTACAGATAAGCTAGAGTCCTCCTGAAGCAAGTTGCCTGCAGCTTTAAGGCCCTTAAGTTCCTCTAGGAAGATTCATACAACATCCAAGCAAATATTCACAATAACAATCAAAATACAGACTAAGAACCAATTTAAAAAACACACAATCCCCCTTTACAATAATAATCAGAATAAGAAATCCTCCTACCTAAAATATTGATGAATAGGGTTGCCAACTTGCAGGTACTAGCTGGGGATCTCCCACTATTACAACTGATCTCCAGCCAATAGAGATCAGTTCACCTGGAGAAAATGGCCACTTTGGCAACTGGACTCTATGGAATTGAAGTCTCTCCCCTCCCCAAACCCTGTCCTCCTCAGGCTCTGCCCCAAAAACCTCCAGGTATTTCCCAACCCGGAGCTGACCACCCTATTGATGAATAATTTTACAAGCAAGAAGGGTTCTTTCCCTGTGTAGCCAGCCAAAAGCCCACTGTTGTGAAAGCACAATATGGGAGCGTCCATCCTGACACACAAAGCACATAGCATGGAGATCATGGATCTTCATCATTCTGGAAAATGTAAATTACATCATTCTGGAAAATGTAAATGTGCAGTTGCAATTAAGTTGGGGCCATATGACAAGAGAAGACGGGACTGAACCTATCAAGCTTTGCTCAGTTTTGTTAATTGAAACTCTGTACTGTTATTAGCTGTTTGAAAAAGAAAGTTGGCGTGTCCTTCAAAAGCCTCTCTCTTTTTTCCTTTAAGATGCTAATAGTAGTGAAAAAGCCGGGTTTTTTATAAAAGTTATATTTATTTATTTTTCATATTAATAAAGAAAAAAGAAAAAGTTACAATAAAACAGACCCAAAAGGATGATATAGATAGGACTGGGATTACAACTACTCATGAGAATACTGAATAAATTCAGACCAAAGCCATAATTGGAACTTAATGCTTTAAGCTTATTTAGCATAGTATTAACATAGCATAAAAGAAGAGATATCACACTTTAAGAGTCATACCACATTTCAAAACATCTTCACTGATTATCTGATAAATCATACAAGAAATAATTAAACTAATGAACGCAAAATATGGCCTAATTCAGTTATTTCTATTTTGATTAGTGAAGCTGACTCATATTTGAACAGTTAAATCCTCTCTTCCGACATGACCCCAATTCAAACTGTGGACGGCACAGATCATGTCTGTTTTGACCTTGAGAGTACACCGGTATACAGCTACTTTCTTTGAGTACAGGAAGTATTCATCTGCCAAACTCCCCCTAGCCGCAAGCAAACATCAAAGAACCCCAGTCAAGGACTTTGAAAAGACCATAATCCACAGAGACTGTTCATGGCAGCAAGTTTGAATACCATTGGTTATTTCCACCTGAATAAACGCTTATGCAATTCAAGGACAATCTGAAAGATAATTTATTATTACCTGCGTGTGTTCTGGATTCTCATTTTATTCTCTGAATGAAAATTTTTAATTTTTCTCCTTCATTATCACAGACAGATGGCAAACAATAAAGTTTCAACTTATGTAGTACTTAATTTCCTGCTGTCTTTCTACTTCTATAATTAATTTCGCAAGACTACTTAACAATTCCATGATTCATCAGTTAGGTATATATAAAGACTCAATAAATATCTCGGGCTGCTAATTTTTTTTTTAAAACTTGTAAATGGAAGGAGTATTTAATATTTGCATGGTATGTGTTTATATAGCCCAGGCTAGCCCAATCTCATCAGATCTCAGAAGCTAAGCAGGGTTGGCCCTGGTTAGTGCTTAGATGGAAGACCGCCAAGGAAGTCCAGGGTCTCTACGTTGAGGCAGGCAATGGCAAACTGAATATCTCTGAATATCTCTTGCCTTGAAAACCCCAAGGAATCACCATAAATTGGCTGTGACTTGATGGCACTTTCCAACATGTGCTTATGTAAACTTATCACCATCATACAATCTAATTTAAGAAGAGTACTTTGCCAACATCGTGTGGTACTTCTGTGGACACCCAGGTTCAAATCTCCATTCAGTCTTGAAACTCAGATGACCCTGGGCACAATCTACCTCACAAGGTCACTATTGGGGGGAGGGAGAAATGGAAGACAGGAGAACCTCCCTGTGGGAAAGACGTGAAAAAAAATATCACTCCGAAATGAAAATTACCAGTTTCATGTCATGTAGTGCTAAACCCCCTATGCTCATGACCAAGGTATGTATTTTGGGCAGAGTCAAAGTGGAATTGCCTGCTGTTATTGTCTGTAAGGCAGAAGGAAGACACAGACACAATATTTTACATTTAATAAAAGGCCACACTTTTATTGAAATGTCTATCAGGACAACTGCCTACAGGCAGACATCTAGTTGCAATGGACTCTTATGAATGAGTTAGAGAAACTTTATTAGAAACTCATAAAGCTAAAGTAATGTTCTTGCACTAACTGATCTGAACAGGCTTTGACCTGACTCAGCAACTGTCTATGTTTCTTTCCTGCTGAATCAGGCCTTTGGTCTCTTCATACTTCCTGAATTAAAGATCATCAGAATTGTCACAGTGACAGAAGTGAGATGCTTTTAAAAGGCCAGCTCTAAAGACTTTAAACACAGTTCATGGAAACAAACCCCACTGATTTTGGTACTGGGAGAAGATTTAGGTAGAAGAAGAAGAGTTGGCTTTTATATGCCGTCTTTACCACAAAAAAGAAGAATCAAACCGTCTTACAATCACCTTCCCTTCCCCTCCCCACAACAGACACCCTGTTTCAGGACATGGTCATAAGAAGACTATGATCCCTTGTTTTTCATGTGATATTGGATTGCAAAAGATAGATGTTCCGGTTCCAGACACCTGGCTGAAAGCCTGCTGCCTTAGCTGACCAGACCACGATCAGTTTATGTCTTTATGATATTTCTTAAAATATAACTTCTCTCAGCATTCTCTTTGTGTTAAGAAAGCGGTTAATTTGATACCTGTCTTACCTTTAAAAGACTGTAAACTTCACATCAAATCATATGAAACATTTCATTACATCATTGTCCATAGCCAGCAAAGTGCTATCAGAGGACAGAGGGAAAGCTAGAAACATCTTGTTGGGTGTTTCAGGAACACCTTGACACTGCTTGCTGTTTGTTGCTCGTTGGTGTCAAGGTCAGCAGCTCCTTGACTATCCAGCAGCCTTTGTCTATCCAGCAGCCTTTGACTAGAAAATAACTAAGCTGAGTCATTTCCTTTGTGAAACAGGCTGCTGTCAGTTCCTTACACATACAGTTTATATGGATTTCAAATGGGAAAATTCTATATTTTCCTCTTTCTGTTCAGGAGCCTGTGACAGGCCCTAGCCTTCCCTCCAAATCCTCTTCCACCAATCACAAGGTCCAGAAGGTACCTGGGAGATGTAGATCTGGTAGCTACTTTAATATAGGCCTCCCTAGGGCCTGTAGGCTGCACTTGAGGCCTAGGATCATGACACCCACCCTGAGCCCGGCTTTGACCGGGAATGAGGGTGGGCTACAAATTTAACTAATAAATAATAATAATAGGGAGGGGTCATCAGAGGGGGCACGTTACAATAAAGAGGTGAAAATCTGATCTTTTTGGTGTTAAAATGTACAAGCGAGACGAACGCAGCCTGAATTGAGAATTCAGATGTCTTTTTATGGTGCTGATTGGCTCTAGCCTAAGGGCTGAGCTATAGAATTATTAAGCCGCGCACCAACGAAGGATTTGAGGATCCAGCTGCCAAAATGTAGGCTATGAATAGATTCTGGTGACCTCAGTGAGCCCTTATAGCTGGGGGTTTGAGCACTGCAAGCCCCCAAGGAAATTTTGAAATTTGACCAATTACAGGGACATTTTGAAGCCATGTGAAATGGGTAGAGCATATTCTAAAGTCAATATTAAGTACTTCAACCTATTGGCTTATGATTCTATCACTAAAAAACTCCATCGATATTGTAGAGAAATTCACTCATTAAAAAAAAAGTTGCTTCTGGGGCCCCTCCAGGATTGTGGCCCCTGAAGCTTAAGCTTCATTAGTTTCACAGTAGATCCACCTCTGGCTGGAGCAAATAGTGGTAACAAGGCAGGAAGTTCTAGAAACTCTAGACAAACTGCAAACTAACAAGTCGCAGGGTCCAGATGGTATTCATCCCAGAGTTCTTCAAGAACTCAAATGGGAAATTGCTGAAATGACATGTAACATATCCCTTAGATCAGCCTCTGTACCAGAGGACTGGAGAATGGCCAATGTAACACCCATTTATGAAAAAAAGGTTTCAGGGGGGACCCAGGAAATTACAGGCCAGTTAGCTTAATGTTTGTTCCAGGTAAATTGGTGGAAAGCATTATTAAAGATAGAATTGTCAAGCATATAGAAGGGCAAGCCCTGCTGAGCAAAAACCAACATGTTTTTTGCAAAAGTAGGTCCTGTCTCACTAACCTTCTAGAGTTTTTTTGAAAGTGTCAATAAGCCTGTGCACAGGACAGGTCATGCCTGTGGACATTGTGTATTTGGATTTCCCAAAAGGCTTTTGACAAAGTTCCCCACCAAAGACTACTAAGCAAACTTCATAGCCATGGGATAAGAGGACAAGTCCTCTTATGAATTGAGAGATGGCTGAAAAATAGAAAGCAGAGAGTAGGAATCAATTATCAGTTCTCACAATGGAGGGATGTGAGCAATGGCATCCCTCAGGGATCTGTGTTGGGACCAGCACTTTTCAACCTGTTCATCAATGACCTGGAGCTTGGGGTGAACAGTGAGGTGGCCAAGTTTGCAGATGACACCAAATTATTTAGGGTGGTACTGGTTACAACAAAATCGGACTGTGAAGAGCTCCAAAAGGATCTCTCTAAACTGGGGGAGTGGGCATTAAAATGGCAAATGAAATTCAATGTGGGCAAGTATAAAGTGATGCATATTAGGGCAAAAAATCCCAACTTCACAAAAACACTGATGAGATCTGTGCTGGCAGTTACAGACCGAGAAAGGGATCTTGGGGTGGTAGCGGATAGCTTGATAAAGATGTCAACCCAGTGTGCGGCTGCTGCGAAAAAGGCATATTCCATGCTGGCCATAATTAGACAAGAAATAGAGAATAAAACCACTGTTATCATACTGCCCTTGTACAAATCTATGGTGAGACCACACTTAGAATACTGTGTACAGTTCTAGTCACCACACCTAAAAAAGAATATTGCAGAGCTTGAGAAGGTGCAGAAAAGAGCAACCAACATGATCAGGGGGCTAACAACTGCCTTACGAAAAGCGGTTGAAACAGTTAGGGCTGTGGTTAAGGGGACATATGATAGATGTCTGTTAAATTATGCATAGTATGGAGAGAGTGGACAGAGAGAAGCTTTTCTTCCTCTCTCATAATACCAGAACATGGGGTCATCTGCAGAAGCTGGAGGGTGAGAGATTCAAAACAAATAAAAGGAAGTATTTCTTCACACAACACATAGTCAAATTGTGGAACTCCCTGCCCCAGGATGTGAGGATGGTTGCCAACTTGGAAGGCTTTAAGAGGGGAGCGAACATGTTCACGGAAGATAGGGCTATTCTTGGCTACTAGTCAAAATAAATACTTGTCATGATGCATACTTATTGTCTACAGTGTCAGAGGAGCATGCCCATTATATTAGGTGCTGTGAAACACAGGCAGGATGCTGCTGCAGTCATCTTGTTTGTGGGCTTCCTCAAGGCCCCTGGTTGGCTGCTGTGCTGGACTTGATAGGCCTTGATGTGCTGGACTTGATGGGCCAGCATGGCTTTTCTTCTGTTCTTATGTGAACCTTTTTATTTGGGGTGTAACCTCTAGCGATCATACCTACCTATGGATTCTTCTGTATGATACGAAGAAAACAACAAATATTTGTGTGTGTGTGCTAATATCTCCTTATTTTTCATTTTCACAATGGAACATTGGATTTCTTAGGTGTAATCACATATCAAAGCCAAATGCATCACAAATGACATTTCTTTAGATAAAAGTATTCCTTTTATGTCACTACTGTTTCATCCTTTAATGCATGAAAGCTTTAATGTGTACACCTTCTGACATTCATTCCACTGGAATGCTATTGTAATTTGGAAATCTAGTTCACGTAGTAAAGATCAAAAGTGAACATGTTATCATTTGACAAAAAAAACCCTCCCTCTTCTTCCCCATCACTATGAACGTTCAAAGGCATCGCAGCAAGGAGCTACATTCTAGTACAGGAATTAATATTTTACTTTAATTATAGGATAAGATTGAGAAAGAAGAGGGTGGGAGTGGCAAAAAAGGGTCTTAATTATAAAGATTAGCAAATTGCTTCTAATTTGTCAATCAGGTAAGAGCCGAAGCTTCTTGGTGCGCAAATATGAGGACAACGCAAACTTTTTCTAGCACACAGATAATGCCATTTTTCCCCCAACACTGCTGTGAAACAGATAGGTGCACCTTAATCTCAGGCATGTGCCATATCATTGGTTCACATGATGCAAAGTCATTAAGTGGGTTGCCAACCTCCAGGTGGTAGCTGGAGATCTCCCGCTATCACAACTGATCTCCAGCCGATCAGTTCACCTGGAGAAAATGGCAGCTTTGGTAATTTGACTCTATGGCACTGAAGTCACTCCCCTCCCCAAACCTGCCCTCCTCAGGCTCCCCCCCAAGAGCCTCCCACCGGTAGTGAAGAGGGACATGGCAACCCTATCATTAAGACATTTGAACACGTCCTCTTTGCAAGTATCTATGGTCTTGTGTCAATAGTGAACTTGTGAATCTTCCTCAAAGGAGATATATAGGCTGCACTCCCAGAAATATACGTGCCTCTCCCCATTGTATAAATGCATATGTTTTGTTTTTTTGTACACAAGAAGTAGCTGCTCCAGGACAGAGCTGCTCAAAAAATTTTCAGATATATTAAATATGAGAAAATCAAAGCAGAGAACAGGTTTTTTTTTTTTTAAAGAATAATATTTGCATTTCAAATTCTTTAAGGATCCTTTTTTAATGTTTTTATTCATTTTGGCCATATCTATTGAAGACTGCACCTAAAAATACTATTAAAAGATTTTCAAACTTCCGGTCATATTACACTGGATAATTATTTACTTCCTGTATACCCTGCCTTCCTCCCCAGTGGAGACCTAAAGCAGTGTACATCATGCTCCTCTCATTGCACCCTCACAATGACCCTGTGAGCTAGGTTAGGTTGAGAGTATGTGACTGTCCCAAGGCCACCCAGTAGACTTCCATGGAAGACCAGGGGTTTGAACCTGTGTTTCCCAGATCCTTGTCTGATGCTCTAACCGTTACACCACATTAACTTTCATAGCATATGAAGGTCATTGGGAATTCCTTCCTTTTAAAAGTTGCCCATGCCTAGGTGTTGTACAGCAATTTCTTTTTGTGCAAGTACTGCCAAGCACTGCTAACAGAAGATCTATGGGGAACTCCCAGCTCATGAACAGCTCAATGTACACATTCCAGGGCTCAACCAAATGAAATGCTTGAAAGCCATAATCATCTCTTTTTAAAAAAAATGAACTGTGGGAAAGGCTCCATGAATTGCCACTTAATTTCCATTCATTTGCATCTCCTCCCATGTTGGTCACTGCAATCTCCTTATCTCTGTGCAAAGGGTCTTTACTACTGTTGTTCATCATAAGAATTTTCCAACTGTTTATTTAAAGCCTGAGTAATTCCCCCATTTGAGGCTTTATTTAACAATGTGGCACTTTTAAGAAGGAAAAAAAACCCTAAAAACAAAACCCAAAAGTTTTTTCTTCTGCAAAATTCCAGCCTCTTTCTATTGATTTGGACCAACTCCTGCCCTAGTCCAATATCCATTTCGATACCCAGTGCATCTGCATATGGGGTACCTACCTTGCTAAAATGGAAAGTGATCAGTATGGAAGAAGAAGAAGAGATGGTTTTTATATGCTGACTTTCTCGACCACTTAAGGAAGAATCAAAGTGGCTTACAATCCCTTCCGCTCCCCACAACAGATAACCTGTGAAGTAGGTGGGGCTGAGAGAGTGTGACTAGCCCAAGGTCACCCAGCTAGCTTCATTTAGGAGTGGGGAAACAAATCCAGTTCACCAGATTAGCCTCCTCTGCTCATGTTGGAGGTAGGGCTGTCGATTCAGTTTGGCCCGAACTGAAAAACAGCCGAATTTCCCCTGATTCGGCAATTTTAAGTTCGGGGCGAACCGAACTCAAAAATGGCGGGAAACCGGGGGAGCCGAATTCAGCGAGTTCGGGAGTTCACGAATAAATTTGGCAAATTCGGGGTGTCAGTAAGCAGCATAACCGTCAGTAAGCAGCATTCTCCTCCCCCGGCCAATCAGTGGCTAAGCTGGGTGGTCTTCTGGCCAATCAGTCAGGATTGAGTACTGGAGGAATCAGCTGCTGCGTGGCCCGACCGGGGAGAGAAAGAGAGAGAAATCCTCGTGGGGGGGTGCGTGTGAACATTCGCTCCTTTCCGTGGCTGCAGGGGGTCGAGACCCCAAAATTTCAGAGGAGCTTCAGACGAGCCTTCTTAAGAGACCCCCCAAGTTTTGTAAACATTGGGTCAGGGCTCCCCGAGATATGGGCTCCATCCATTTTCCCTCCCCCCTTTTCCATTTCTGTGGATGCAGGGGGTGCTTTTTTGGGGGGTGCAGCCCCCAAACTTTCAGCATAGCTTCAGACAAGCCTTCTTAAGAGACCCCCCCCAAGTTTTGTAAAGATGGGTTCAGTGGGGGCAGAAATATGGGCTCCCCCCTTTTCTCTTTCCATGGCTGCAGGGGGTGCATTTTTGGGAGTGCAGCCCCCAAACATTCAGCATAGCTTCAGACAAGCCTTCTTAAGAGACCCTCCAAGTTTTGTAAACATTGGGTCAGGAGGTCCTGAGATATGGGCTTTCCCCTTTTCCCTATTGGGATGAATGGATCACCCGATCTTGTATGCATCTCCAGAGCGGCAAATCCAAGGCAAACCTCCCGTGCTTAAATAGAATCATATTGGATTACCCAGTCCTCCCAGCCCCTCCGGATGGAACAGAAGACAGCCACAGTAAGACCCCTTTGGGGGCTTTAATCTATAATTTTTCTCCTGTGTGTGTGTGGGGGGGGGAGGGAGCAGTTTCTGTGGTGTGTGTGTGTCCCCTCGAGTCTCTCTCTCCCTGGTTTGAGGGGGGGCTTCAGTTGTGCGTCCTCAGGTTTTCCCTCATTCATACTACGGTTAGGTCTATTTTGATGCTTGCTCAAAACTGGTTTTCAAATGGTGACTTAAAGAAAGCATTTGCCTGGTCCCGAGTCCCATGCAAAAGGGGAAATTCCACCCCCTCCTGCTCATTATGCATAGCTAGCTGCCTCTGTCCCTTTCCATGGTTTGCAAACTCCCAGGTGTCAGGTGTTGCTTTGCATGCTTGCAAAGGTGTTGCTTTGCAGTTGTGTTGCTTTGCAGTGTTGCTTTGCAGTTGTGTTGCTTTGCAGTGTTGCTTTGCAGTTGTGTTGCTTTGCAAACTTCTTAACACCTGCCCCGCCCTTTGCATGTTTGCAAAGGTGTTGCTTTGCAGTTGTGTTGCTTTGTAGTGTTGTTTTGCAGTTGTGTTGCTTTGCAAACTTCTTCACACCTGCCCCGCCCTTGCTCTCATCAGCTGTTTGTCGGGGCTGGGAGCTTTGTGCATGGGCGGCAAGCTCTGCTCAGAGATGCACATTAAGGGTGGGGGGACCCCTTTCGGGGCCCATATCTCAGCCCCCCCCCGACCCAATCTTTACAAAACTTGGGGGGTCTTGCAAGAAGGGTCCTTTGAAACTCTGCTGAATGTTTGGGACCTCTACCCCCAAAAATGCCCCCCTGGAGCCACAGAAGGGCGCGGTTGTGTTTTTAATGGCTTTATTCGGCCAATTTATTTTTCCAAAACTTTGAACTTGTGCCGAATTGCATGGACCCGAAGTGGGGGAGTTCGGACTTCGGCATATCCCGAATCTAGACGGACCGAATTCAGCCGAATCCAAACTATACCGATTTTTTTTTTCAACAGCCCTAGTTGGAGGAGTGGGGAATCAAACCCGGTTCTTCAGATCAGAGTCCACCGTTCCAAACCATTGCTCTTAACCATTGCACCACACTAGCTCGCTGGTTAAAAATAGAGAAAATAAATCAGATGCAGAAGCCCCCCCTGACAATGTTCTGTGTTCTGCTTCAAAATTCAGATGATGATTATGTGTCAGACTCTTCCATTCTTCCACACAAAAGCATGCCAGGTCTCATTTATTCATTCATAAAAGTCATTAATTCATCATCATTCCAAGGAAATAACCAGCATGAAATTACAGGTGACTCTCAGATTCAGTGTGAGAGCATCGGCTCTGTATGCACTTCAGCCATCAATGCGGAAGTTACTCAACAGCAAACTGAAAACCTTCATTGTAATTTAAATTGTGACAGTGCGCAGTAGGCTTTTAATGGAGTGATGAGAAGTGCATCACAGAATACTGGATAACTTTAAAATAATCTAAGTTGTCTACTCAGAAAAAAATGCCCAAAGAAGCTAAAGTTTTCAAATATTTAGAATTCTCTAACTATGAAATGTGTCACTTTTTAGATTAGAAAGCGTTTGTTTTTGTTTTTCCTAGAGGAACACATAGATTTATCTTGGCTAAAGTAAACTGCTAGAGGTGATATTAGTCCCTTTTATAACACCTAGTGGAATGACAAGCTTGTGTTATTCTGATTCCCAATATACTCTCTCAATATATCCCTCAGAGAACATTATGCTCTGCTAGTACAAACTTTCTGGAGATGCCTGGCCCAAACATTGTCCATCTGTTTTTTTTTAGCCCTGGCCTAGTGGAACTCTCTGTCTGATGAGACCAGGTCCCTTGGGGTCTTAAATCAATTCCGCAGGGCCTGTAAGACAGAGATGTTCCACCAGGCCTATGGTTGAGGGTAGTGACAGGAAGATATGTAGAGCTGGCCACCCTTCCTTTTGTTCCTTCCCTTGCTCCTTTTCCCTCCTTCCATTCCCTTTTCTTTCCCTAGATCCTCGCCCTTAAATTTCCCTTAAAATTATTCCTCTTATCTTTTTCCATCCCCCACCCCAAGGATTGTGTGTAGGGTTGCCAGGTCCAACATCTTCTAGGCAGACTATGTTTACGGGGTGGTTTGCCATTGCCTTCCCCAGTCATCTACACTTTACCCCCAGCGAGCTGGGTACTCATTTTACCGACCTTGGAAGGATGGAAGGCTGAGCCAACCTTGAGCTGGCTACATGAAACAGACTTCCGTCGGGATCGAACTCAGGTCATGAGCAGAGCTTAGACTGCAGTACTGCAGCTTACCACTCTGTGCCACAGGGCTCATCACAGTTGATGTATATACATACAATGGCCAAACTATGACCAGACACATTTTGGCCTTATCTAGGCCTTCCTCTGATGAGCCCCGTGGCACAGAGTGTTAAACTGCAGTACTGAAGTCAAAAGCTCTGTTCATGACCTGAGTTCGATCCCAACGGAAGTCAGTTTCAGGTAGCTGGCTCAAGGTTGACTCAGCCTTCCATCCTTCCGAGGTCGGTGAAATGAGTACCCAGCTTGCTGGGGGTAAAGGGAAGATGACTGGGGAAGGCACTGGCAAACCACCCCGCAAACAAAAGTCTGCCTTGGAATCGTCAGGATGTGACGTCACCCCATGGGTCAGGAATGACCCGGTGCTTGCACAGGGGACCTTTACCTTTACCATTTTTAGGCCTTCCTCAGTGGTCATACATAAAATTATTATGTAATACACATCCTGATATCTCCATTAATGTAATACAAGGTGTATTACATATAAGCCTTTTATTTTGCATGGCTTTGTGTAGAAATGTTTATTCCATGTATATTAAAACATGGCTCACAGCTCACACCTTGTATATGATGTCAAACTTCTTGATGTATACACATCAACTGTGAATGTGTTGTATCTAAATGTTTAATGTTTTTAGGTAGCCTACATTATAGGCCCTGTGTTTTTAACATACTTGTGCACCATATTATTAAAACAGATATGTTGCTAATATTTTAACAGTGTTTAGCTCAACCCCATTTGTTTCGTCCTGAAAACGGCAGACCAGCTCTGCTTCTCTGCCCTCCAAGCAATTGCTATTAAAGGATAGTCTGGTCTTTCATCCTAGTAGCTGTTGTTGCCTGTCGCATCTTGAATTTGATCCTAAGGGCTGCTGTGATGGCTCAATAGCTCACAGGGTTGTGCCATTAATTTATGTCACTCACATTGATTTAACCTCGAACACAAATAGGAGCTGAATAGAAATGCACATATTTGCTTTTACAATCTATAATATATTTTGATTTCTTGCTCCATAAAGTATTGGTATTGGCAGTATGCATACGATCGAGAAGATATTCAATTGAAATACTTTCTTCCCGTGTCAGATTGCATTGTTCTAATTTACATACCGTTCTTTGTGCACAACGTATAGCTAAATCAGATTGCCCTGAAATAGAGTGTCAGAGAATCAGCAAAAGAATAAATTAGATTGGATGTTTGTCATCAAGCCCGATACAGTTATTGTTCCCTACATAATTTATATTACTTACATTTTGCATTCATTTGGTAAGAGGAAAATTATCATCCTGCAGAAACCACAACTTATCTTGCCTGCAAAAATTAATCTAGTAAAAACATGTCTAAAATGGGCTTAGTGAGAAACAACTTTCCCTAACATCTGAAACAATGAAGAATGCTGGTTTTCCAACAGTTCTACACATCCCCTGTGTTTAAATTAATAACTCTGAATCAGCTGAGGTAGCTAACACAGTGCATCATGAAGCTTGTCTTCCTTTCTCGGTATAATGTCTCATACTCTGATTATATTACAGGGAACTATGGGAAGTGAAATGAACCTTAATTAATATTCTTTCAACTGCAATATCTATCACTGTCATATTGGTCTAATATTCATGGAACAGTGAGGATCTGATAGCAGAATTAATGGCTGAGAAACTAAAAGAATAGTAGAGACCTATCCACTCTATTATTTGACATGGTGGTTGTTTAACTCTTTGTTTTCCACGGTTCTATTTGCTTAGGAAACCACTCATCTATAAGCTGTGGCTATTCGGCTCCACATACTTCAGCTGTAGGGCTGTCTGGAGCCATCATTGGACCCTGAACAACAATTCTATCTAGGTCCCCTTTCATACCATCTACACTCAACCCAAATTTTGTATTTAAAAAAATCATGACTTACATGGCTTTACAGAGCGCCTGGAATTTCATCCTCCTATTCTCCAACCTCATGATGGTCTTGTTCATCTGTCCCTATTTACCAGGACCAGTTCCTGATTTCTGGACCCTCAGCCTGGTAATCACTCTCTCCATCTTCTCATTGGCCTTTGTGAATGCCATATTAAAATTTGCTAGCTGGAGTTTCTAGAGTCACCCCTTTTCAAGCTATATCTACCTCCCTTAAGTCTCCAGAAGTTAAATCTCTGAGTGGTACTGGATACGACTTGTCAGTACTGCTTGAGCACATGAAAACTATGGTTTTGCATATTGATATACCCAAACCAAAGATAAACCTGAAATTAGCCGCTTCAGCAATATTTGGGTTTTGGGTCGACAGAATACCAAAACCTAGGAATCTGCCTGAAGGCAAATAGATATTCAGATTTTTCGGGTTTTGGCTATTCGCCTTTGCTCAGATGCACAGCACTGTGCTTTCTCCCATTTTTCTATCATTTACTAGTTTTGTTAGAGCCCCATACTTGAGGCCCTTTTGAGGTAGGGGCATGTAATTAGAGCAAGCTTGGTCAGACCAAACTAGTCTGGAAGGGTCATTTTAAAAGACGAGGCTCACCCAGTCTTGTCTGGAGGGATATACCCACCAAGTAAAAAGCACCACCTTCAACAGCTGCTGAACAAGCTTTGTTTTGAAGAAGACTGCTCACCTATGCAGATGAGTAATCTCCTTCACAAGAGCTGCCTTGGTCATGACTTTGGCCGGCTCCAATATCACCCCATCCCCAAAAAAAAAAAAACTGCTCTCAAACGGAAGGTCACCCTGAGTACAGGCTTTGTTTCCACGAACCATGACCATCTCTTTTTGATGACTATAATAAAGGACTTTTCACAGGATGTCATTTGCCACCCAAAGAAATGTTTTCTGAACCTTATTTTACTTGGATTTAAGCTGTTTTCCTCAGAAAGCTAATTTGCATGGACATCATGCTATGCACCCCAGATATGAAGGGAGCCCCCAGACTTTGAGGCACCAGCTTACCAATCAGCTCTTTCCAACAGTCCTCTGCAATGCTAAACTTCTGAACCTGAATACCGATGGACAGCTTGGCTTGCAAATGCCTGGAGGATGGGGGTGACCCCTTTGCAGGACCATGAAATTGGACCCTCTGTCCCAACGTTCATCAAACTTCGATATCTAACTAAAGAGAGATCCTTGTGGCTACGCTGCAAATTGAACACTAAATGAACACTAAAACATCTAGGGTAATCTAGGGCACAGCTAGGATAATCTGCAAAACATTTCATACTTAACCCTGGCTATGATATAAAATTATAACATTGTAGGCTCATATGTAAAAAAAATAATAAATCAGTGTTTCAAAATCTGAACTGTTCTTTGCAGTAAGTAATGGTTGATGGCAACAGTAAATAAGTAAAAAATCATGTCCACAACTGCTGCATTTTTGTAATAACAGCTGACAAAGGAAATACACGTTTCTAGCAATATATGTGTGAAAGAAAACACTTCTCAGTTGGTCTACTGTAAAAGTCATTAGCTAGCAGTATGCTGACAGCATGGGGGGAAAGAACCTTCCAGAGATATGTATTAGTTTTTCATAAAGTTGTAGTTAAAGGCAGAGTCAGTTTATGCAGTTCTCTCCCCAGTTGTTTAATAGATTCCTTTTGGGGGGCTTTTATGCTCTGGCTTCTTTTTATTTTTAAATTAATTTTCCAAACAGAAAACCACTACCCAAACAAACAACAATAACAACAAACCTTTAAAGAAACACCGAAACAATATAACAAAAAAAAAAGTTGAATCAGGTTGTTGACAGAGGGCTTAGTATTTAACACATTTTCCAATTTATCTTAAAATAACAGATAGAGAGGAATTCATTAATGGCATTGGGGATTTTTATCTTTACCTTAACTACTCTAAGAACTCATTCCTGAGCCCTGCATAGGCCGGGGATGGCATGGCGGTGGTGATGCCATGGCACCTTTTAAGGAGGTTTTGTGGCCGCTGCAGGGGGGGGAAAGAGCATTTTTAAAGTAAATAATTAAAAGGGGGAAGCCCCATAGAGAACAGTGATACTGCACCAGCAAAAATCTGGCGCAGCTCTGCTGAAGTATAAGGGGTGTTCCCAGTCTGAAAGGGTTTAGGAGTCTGCCTACCAGCAGCTCTGCCCCCAGAAACGCCTCTCAGGATGTCAGTAAAAGGACTTGTACCAACAGGACACCGGCGGGAGGCTGAGCTGGTGTATGAAGGCCATGGCAGTCCTGGAGGGCCAGTGCAAGCAGCACTACACTGGCGTCCATGCCAATTTGCATGGCTCAAGTGGCATGGACACCAGCGTTGCAGTCTGGGTGCCTCCTAAGCCCATTTGGCCCCCAGGCTTAGGAATGTGTCAATTGATGCATCAGTTTTTCTGCCATAGCTGTTTGCCACAATTTTGAATACCAAGAATGTAATGTTAAAAACGGTTGCCTGACATTTTGCTATTACCCTATGAGCTGCCATCAACATAAACACTATTAATCCCTTGGATGCTGCTTTTCCATTCTCCCCACCACCACCACCAGATTGTTAACAAAAGCCAATGCTGGAGTTTCATGGATGGTTTTATCCATAATATATGTCATTTTTATAAATATTTTTTCCCAAAACAGTGACAGTACAGGGCATGACCACAGGTGAATATATTTGCCTTGCTGCTTTCAGTTTCTCCAACATTTTGCATTATTTGTATTACTTATTCTTGCAAGATGCACCAAAGTGATATACCATTGGTGTAGTAGTTTCAAAGAATTCCCCCTATGGACTGCTGATATAGTTTTCCTTGTTTCAGTCATCCACAATCTATTTCATATATTTTGTTCTATTTTTATCCCAATATCTTTCCATATTGTTTTCAGTCTGTCTGACATACTTGTGTCTATTTCAATTACATGGGAATAAATTTTGGAAATTAATCCTTTTGTGCTATTCATATGTTCCATTAGGAGCTGTTTAAATTTCATAATCTTTCTGGTCATACATCATGTCTCTCTAGACATTGCCAGAACTCTATGAAAATATCATAGAGTTTTCAATTGTTGGCGATCATATGATATCAATCCCTATCCCTACTTTTACACCTATCCCTACTTTTTACATCCCTACTTTTACATTTTATTTTCTTTATTTTTCAATATTGGTTTCTAGTTCTGCATTCTGTCTTCTCCCTCTCCACCCCTTCTTGTTTCGTTATCCCATTATTGTACTTATATTTATTGTTAGTGAGCCTATTGAATTTAATATTTTTTAAGGTTTTTAACTTTTATGGTATATTTTAAATGATTGTTTATCTCTGTTGGTAGCCACCTTGAGCCTGTAGTCAGGAAAGGGTGAAATATAAATCTAATAAAATAAATATAAATACTTCTAGGGAAAACACAGAAGTGGCATCATGCCTCTCTAGACATTGCCACTTTTAATTGGAGCAGCAGATTTTACCCCCTTCAATTTTCAGGGGTGGTAATCTACCATTAGCCCTGACCTGGATGCCCCAGGCTAGCCTGATCTCATCAGATCTCAGAAGCTAAGCAGGGTCAGCCCTGGTTAGCATTTGGATGGGAGACCACCAAGGAATACCAGGGTTGCTGTGCAGAGGAAGGCACTGACAAACCACCTCTGTTAGTCTCTTGCCATGAAAACCCCAAAAGGGGTCGCCATGAGTCAGCTGAGACTTGACGGCACTTTACACACACACAGTATGGTGCCCCATCTATAGAATTTCATCCTCACATTTATTCACCCAGTCTATTCTTGTTTGAGTATTAGGTGTCAGGTAAAAACAATTATATTTTTCTGGGCCTTTGGCAAGAAGCAAGAGTTTCTTTTTTCTTGGCTTTCTCTTTCCCACAATCCTTTCTTTGCTTTCAAGATTGTGGTGATTTTATTGTTTTCTGCTGATTGTTGTTTACTGGGTGGGTGGGGGGAAGGTTTGTGTGTAATGATTTTTAGATGGTTGGGGTTTCAATTGTAAGATGTTTTTCTTCTTTTTATGCACAGGAACATTTCTTTTTAGAAGAGTTTTCCAAATGGAAGTGGAAAAGGATCAGTTTAGACATGATTGGCCATGAATAAGTGTATGTGTGGAGTCAGGAAAGGAACAGCTAGAGTGTGCACTGTTTGCAGAAGTCTCTCCCTTTGGCTCCTTGTGTTTTAGCATGTACAACTGCCATTTCCCATACATTTTATTCTACAGCTGTGCGTACCTAAAGTGGTGCCCATGAGTGCCACCGCAGCCACTGTTGTGCTCCCTGGCAACCACTTGTTTCTTCCCCATGGCATTTCTTCATCAAAGCAAAGGCTTTCCTCCTCTTCTCTTGAATAAGAGGTACTTCAAAAGCGTCTGGTGGCCATCTTTGTGTCTGTGAAGAACACCCACTGGAAATAGCTACCTCCATCATAAGATTTTTTTTTTTTGTGAAACCTTCCAATGTTATGTGATTGGACTGAACTCCCATGGTAGTCATTTTGCCAGGTCCTCTCTCTCCACTAGCAGGAGGGTTTTTTGGGGGGGCAGTTGGGGTTGGGTGGTCGTGCATGGCAGCTGCTCCAAGCAAGCTGCCGGATTGGCAGGCAATTTCCCACTGGTTCCAGCAACCTGGCAACCCTAGTCCCCCCCCCCCGCTTTGTTGTGGTGCCTACTTTCAAAATCCCCAGAGGTTCAAGTCCCCAGAGGTTCAAAGTTCCCAGAGGTTCAAGAAGGTGGAGGACCCCTGAACTGCAAATACAGGTTCTACCATGCAAAGTTAGATTTTAATTTTATAACTATAAAGGTTTCCTGCTTCTCTGAAACAAATTATAACAGTCAACAAAAGAGATCAAGTGGGAAAAGGTTCAATTTGAAAACCTAACACTGATGTTCAGTTTCTCTTTGACTTTCTATGCTCTTACAGTCAGAATTAGTAACAGCTTCCACAGGAAACTTTTATAACATGAAAGAAGCCATGAAGACCAACCATATGGCAAGTGTGGCTTCCATTAATAACTTCATTGCAGATTCACAAGCATATGTGCCAATTAGCTTGTTTTCTTAAAACATGCTGAAAATGGCCCTTATCAAGTGAACTTTCAAACTTTCTCCTTTCCTGACCTTGGAGAAAATTGTAATGAGAGAAAATTGGGCAAGACTATAATACAAATGGAAAATTAACTCCTGAGTGTCCAGATATTATGTGAAATTTCAAGAATTGTATTTCTGAAAGCAATATCCTCTGCACGTTTATTCTGGTAGATACTGCTGATTTCATTTGGGCTTACTCCTAAGTAAGTATGCAGATCATTTAATCCTATATCCTGTAAGTGAATGACTGAATTGTAAAATTAAGGGATATGAATATAAGTTTTTGCCTGAAAACTGATGCAAGGCTCCATATCTATAACTCCATATCTGTCATCCTCCACCACAAAATCATCACCTCTTACATTACATGCATATAGAAGAAGAAGAAGAAGAAGAAGAAGAAGAAGAAGAAGAAGAAAGGAGGAGGAGAAGGAGGAGGAGGAGGAGAAGAAGAGGAGGAGGAGAAGAAGAGGAGGAAGAGGAATTGGAGTTGGTTTTTATATGCCGACTTTCTCTACCACTTAAGGCAGAATCAAACTGGCTTACAATCACCTTCCCTTCCCCTCCCCACAACAGACACCCTGTAAGATAGGTGGGGCTGAGAGAGCTCAAAATAGAACTGTGACTAGCCCAAGGTCACCCAGCTGGCTTCATGTGTAGGAGTGATGAAACAAACCCAGTTCACCAGATTAGCGTCCACCGCTCATGTGGAGGAGTGGGGAATTGAACCCGGTTCTCCAGATCAGAGTCCACCACTCCAAGCCATCGCTTTTAACCACTACCCCACGCTGGCTCTCCACACTATGCTGGCTCTCCAATTTCTGCACAGACACTCCTTCCATGTAGGACTTTTGCAATGCATGGTGTAATTCCAGTTCTGAATATGTGCTGGATTTAACTGGAATAGGTATTGTTCAGTAATTAAATTTTGTTCAGGAAATAAAGATTGCTGCTAAACCCGTGATTCAGGCACTAAGGCCCCTGTGTCTTCACTAATTGCAGTGAGCCCCTGCTGTATCTGGGCAGACAGTGTGTCCCCCCCCTTTTATCTCAGCTTTTCCAGAAGCAATATGCCTGCTCTTTACTATTTTCCATGTTTTTCTAAGGGAAATTTGACTGTTGTCAAATGTGGGGACATTAATATTCACCAGTGTAAATGCTAGGTCCTCAAATATTAACAATCAAATGACAATCAAAGAGGTCCCTCTTGAATTCATTTCTTGAAGTGTTGCTTTATTATCATGAATATGCAGAACATCACCAAAACCCAATAAAGTGAAGCAGATTTCATTTCATGTCGTCTGTTACCACACTGTGTGTTATCTTCTACGTCCACGGTGTAAGATAATCCTCTGAAATCCACTACATCTTGTGACATACCTCGTGGCATTATACAATTATAGTACAAATTGCTTTCTAAGGAGATTATATTAAACTCTTGACTTTTTATGGCCTGCAATGCTTCTCAAGACACACTGTTTTCACACTTATCCTTAAAACCTAGAAACCTACACAAATCATTTCCCAGTGTAAGCATTCACCCTTTAACTCTAAGTCAGATAACCAAAGCATCCTGGATAAGCTTCAGCTTGCATCTGTGTGACAGATAAGAAATTCCATTGGACAGGTTGCATCTATGATTGACAGAAGTAATATCCCCAGCAACAGGATCACTCAACCATGTAAGTCCCTATAAAGTTAACACCTTTCAGGTAAACAGCGCTTATGCAACAAAAGACTTATGAGGAAAGTCTCACAAAATGTTGTATTGCCTATGTAACAGGCAGACCCTACAATCTGTCTCTAGGGACATCCGATATTATGACAGCCATTTTGAAAATAATGACAAAATGGCCATTCATGTTGAGTTTCAAAATTGTCTGTCTTTCCAAAACACTATTGCATAAATGGGGAGTTAAACAAATATAAGAGAATGGACAGCATTAATTTCCTGTCAAATACATTCCTACAACCATGACAGTTATATATACTCTTCCTGTATGGTTAGGATTTCCACTCTGGCTTGGGATTGGGGAGTGGTGCCTGAGAAGAGCAGAATTTGGGGAGGGGAGGGAGCTCAACAAGGGTGGGATGCCATAGAGCAGTGATACTTACTCAGAAGCCATATTTGGCTCTTTGATAGGAATGTGCATTCAGTAAAGCTGACCCCAAAGAACAGCTGAAAAATACCTAACTAGCATTTTCTGGCTATTTTTTGGTCGAAAATAAAACAGGAAAATCTGACAGTACCTGGCAATCCCAAACCTGAAAAATGCAAAAAAGGGGGGGACCTCCTTCAGCTTGTGCTGTCAGAGTGTGCCTGGGTTCTGTGGGGCTTCTGCACACTGCAATGGGTTCTGCTAGGCATGCAAAGTCCCCACTTCATTTTGTTCTGCAGTGATTCTCCAGTTTGACATAGGTTCTGCTTTATCCTAGGTTCTGCTGGGCTTCTGCAATGGGTTCTGCTGGGCTTGCAAATATGGCACTCTGTGCTTAAGATTGCTGTGCTGGACTTGTATAGATTGCTCTTGGTTGAGAAAAAGGACCCCCCCACCCCCAATGCTAGCATTCTGTGTTTTGACAATGGTTCTGTTGGACTTGCACTGGCAGAGCATTCTTGGTTTCATCTGGACATTGCCCTTGTTTCTGTTGGACTTGCAAAAGTGCCCTGCTTGATTCTTAACAGTAGTATATCAAAGAAATTGATGGAAATTCTGGAATATTCTGATACTGATATTTTGCCTCCAATATTCCTAAATTTAAAAAAAACAAACGATTTTTAAAATGCACATCCCCTTTTCTTTGATATGCTACTTGTGGCTTTTCTGAGAGCTGTTAAGAATAAATGCATTGGCAGAGCAATCCTGGTTTCATCTGCACATTACCCTTGTTTCTGTTGGACTTGTAGAAGTGCCCTGCTTGATTTCTTTGTGTTATGATTCTCTGGTTTGACATTGGTTCTGTTAGGTTTTGCCACATTGGCTTGAGGTTCTGCTGGATTTATGGATCCTGTTTTAGTTCTGTTGGGCTTGTGTTGGTTCTTGGGATGGGAGGCATTGCCATGGGGTTGCTCACAGGCATGCATCTTTTCTTGTTCCCTGGAGGAAAAAAGGCTGGTTTCCCCCCATTGGATACAATGGAGGATAGATAAGGCACCTTCTTTGGAGGCCATAAAATCGACCCCTCCCTGGCCCAATTTGACTAAACCTGGTGGTTCTTCTTAGGAGATGCACCACCAGCTGTGCTGCAAATGTGGTGCCTCTACCTTAAAAAATCAGGCCCCTGGCCCCTGGAAATTTTTCCCATAGCCTATAATGGAGCAGAATATATTCAGATTCCTTTATTTTTTTTAAAAAAAACCTACAAATAAAACATACCAGTATGAAATTCTGGAATATTCTGATACTGATATTTTGCCTCCAATATTCCTAAATTAAAAAAAAAACACGATTTTTAAAATGCACACCCCCTTTTTTTTATATGCTACTTGCAGCTTTTCTGAGAGCTGTTAAGAACATAGGCAAGGCAGTTGTCCAGTGGGGCTTGTGGTGACCATGTGGTTGCTACCTTGAAACAACTGCCACCAGAAGAACAGGTATTATCATCATTATCATCATTATTATTATTTACATTTATTTTTCAGTAAAAAAAACCCACTCCCAACACAAAACAGAAAACACCTAAGAACAGCATACACTAGGGTTGCCAGGACCCTTTTCACAACCGGTGGGAGATTTTTGGGGTGGATCCTGAGGAGGGTGGGGTTTGGAGAGGGGACGGACTTCAATGCCATAGAGTCCAATTGCCTGCCAAAGCGGCCATTTTCTCCAGGGGAACTGATCTCTATCGGCTGGAGATCTGTTGTAACAGCAGATCTCCTGCTAGTACCTGGGGGTTGGCAACCCTAACTAACACTCAATTCACATCCACTACCTTGCACTTAAAGCAAAGTCCCACAAGAGTTTGAGGTGGCTTTCCTCGACAGGCTCAGATCAGCTCCAACACCTTCCTCCACAGCTGCCAGCAGGAAAATACCTGCTTGGAGGTAGCCCAGCTCAAATATATACCCACAGAGCCTTGCCTCCCAATTGGCCACCAGTATTTTTTGCTGCCCAATCAGGCTTCATGCCTTCTTTGAATCGATTAGGCTGAGGCAAACTGCTCCCTGGCATTAATGCCGGGAATTCCACATTTGTCCTCAGGGAGAGCATCATATTCCAAATCCATTTGACTATATTACTGAGTTTACTAATTGCCCATTTGCAGGCTGTGATCACTGGTCTGGATAACCCGTGTACTTACTGTGAGGAAGCACTGCCTTTGTGTCCCCACCCCAAGTGATGTCTTCACAAGCCAAATCAAGTTCCATACATGAAGCTTGTCCCCCCCCCCCAAAAAAAAAAATTGATGGAACTCAGAACAGGTTGGATTGCTGAATATGAGACAGGCTTCTCCTCCTCCTCCTCACTTGCTTTCTGGTTTGTTGCTGTGTTGATTTCTCTTGCTTCCATGGTCTCGCTTTTTCTTTTCACTTTCCCTTCCTTTCAGCTTCCATGAATCTTCAGTCTCCTTTCTCATATCTCTCAGCTGTTTAAGCTTCAGACTTGCATATTCTGCTTGCGAGGCATTCAGCAGCTAGAATTCTTAATGGCTTTTTTCTTTACTTTTCAATGTAAAGAATAAGATTTTTTTTAACATTTAACGCCTCATTAATTTTGCTGTTTTGTGCATCTTTTGACAGCTCTCTGCATCTACTGTACTTTCAGAAATGCTGCTGTTGCTATCCCAAAGGCTGAAACATGCAAGTCTAGACTGTGCTTGGGCTAACAGTCAAAATAATTGTTCAAGTTATCTCCCAATATAAAATAATGCATAATTTAAAACTATGCTATTGGGAAGCCTGGGTTCCCGCCTAAACGGGAGCCATTTTGCTACCCCAGGCGGAGAAGGAAAGGCCGAGAGCGGAGGTGGGAGGGAGATCGGGCTGGCCATCTGACATGTGCATTCCCGCATACACGTCAGGCTTGTGCCTGGCCCGATCTGTCCGGTAACGGCCTCCTCATTGGTTGATGCCAGGAGGCTCTGAACCAATGAGGGCTGAGGGCGGGAGCTGGGTCAGGGGCGTGGCTAGCCCTGCCCCAAAATTATATAAGGGGGAGTGGGGCCCGCCCACGGCTCACGCCGTTTTTCTTGTGAACCCACCTGCCCACCCTAATTTGGTTTACGTTATTAATGTCACAACTTGGGGCAGTTTGGCATGGAGATGTGTCATGTTGGGGGAAGCGCATGGATATGGGGTCGCTTCCCAGGTTCGGGAATCCCAGTTTGGGGTTTGGGGAGAGGCTTCCAGGACATGCCCTTGCAGCAGGGCAGGTTGTCCGCCTCTTCCCATGTGGTGGGGGATAACACATAGTGGTGTTCGTCCTAGTGTTTTCCTGGACTGCCATCCCAGTTGCTCACAGCGGGAGCGCTGTGGGCAGGTGCTAAGTCAGGGCCTTGGGTGAAAAGGCCTTGGCAACTGACACATCACACATGCTGCACCACAAGGGGTCGCAGCTGTTTGCCAATTCCAAGTTGTGGCCCAATTTATTCCAATTCATTCCAATTATTACAGTTAAATATTAATAATGTTGTTGTTTAATAAAGTTGTGTTTTAATAAAATGTTAACTAAGAAAGTGTCTTCAAGAGCGTCGGCATTCCTTATCCAATTAGCCCTGGGTCAGCAAACAGCATTTTGGAGCTTGGCATCCAGCAATATGCTGTAACCCTTACAAATTAGGTCCAAATAATATTTTCTTGAATCCTTTTCAAACTTGTTCCAAATGGGAAAACCTATTAGCAGGAATTCCATGACTAAGACTTTTGTTTGCAATTAGATTTTACATTTAGTATTATAAAGAAGATCAAATTGAATAATGTAAGAAAAGGCAGGTAATGACCTGGATGTCCTATTGCTTTAACTTTTCAAAAACAAAATAATATGGATCAAGGAACACTCTAAAAAAACCATAAATGGAAAAGTAATTGAAGCTGGAGTCAGAAAAATGGCAGCACTCATTCATAAGAACATAAGAAAGACCCTGCTGGATGAGACCAAGGCCCATCAAGTCCAGCAGTCTGCTCACACAGTGGCCAAACAGGTGCCTCTAGGAAGCCACAAACGACAACTGCAGCAGCACCATCCTGCCTGTGTTCCACAGCACCTAATATAATAGGCATGCTCCTCTGATACTGTCTTCCAAGCTCTCTTGTTTCTTCATCTTAAGCAAATACCTTGATATGAAAACTGCTGGAGGGGGGAAATAGTGGGTATTGAAAGGGATTTGAAGTAAGTATTACAATCGCAATGTGTGCTTGCATGCACACACACATTCACACATTTCACAGAATTTCACAGAGAAGGCCTCCAAACCTCACTTCCTCACAAGATTATGAGTGGTTTCACATGACTGTTCATTTTTTGTTTTCTGTAATATCAAATGTGAATTGCAAATAGCTGATCACTGGTGTAACAGCTGGGAGAGACATTCATTTTGCATTGCATCACTGCAAATGCAATCCTTCCCTTGGAGTTTATATGAAAGGCACAGTAATCAAGGCATGTACAACAGGGATGTGTTAACCAAGGTGACATCTGAAAGTTGGAATTGATGTCTGTTTGTGCAATACTGGAGAATATTTCATTCTGCAGCACTGGCAAAATGTTTGTATCTTCTGTCCAGCCATTAGCACATATGCACTACCATATCTGTCAGGATCACGTTGAAAAACATATGAGCCTTTTAAAAATCTGAACTGCATGGTGTGTTGCTGGCTCACTTGACATTTTTATTTATTTTACCTATTCACAAAATGTATATCCTGCATTTCTGCACTTACGAGGGCTGCCAAGGGGCTAACCATTTAAAACATATATGATAAAATTACATTCTAAAACCATTACAATAACCCCACCTCCCAAACATACCTCATTAAAACAACTTTTAAAACGAGTTAAAAAACATAATTAAACAACATACGAAACATAAAATCATTGGTTAGGAAGGAAGGATCATTGAGGAAATGCCAAATGAAACAAAAAAAAAGTCTTCACCCATTGGTGGAGATGGCAACAGAAAGGTATTTTATGCATGGGAGTTTTCCCTGGGGACTGATGCTCTCATGACCCACACTTTTCTGCTGCAAATTCTAAAAATGCTATGCACCAGCAAAAAGCAGGAAGCTTCTGAGTCCCCACCCCTTGAAAACACTGCTTTGTAATTGGCTGTAGAGCTTCCTTTGAGAAAAACTCCAGTTCCCCTCTCCTCCTGGGGAAACCCAAGTGCCGCTTTAAAAACCATTTCACAAAACGGAGCTCTTTAAAAGGAATGGGGTGAAGGGGAGGGAGAAACCCAGGTGTCATTTTAGAACCTATGTTTATGTGAGACAAACGTCTGCTCAGAAAGAAATAACCAGCAAAAATCAGAAAGCATCTGAGTCCCCACCCCCTTGAAACACTGCTTTGTAATTGGCTGTAGTGGTTACTGTGAAAAAAAATTCACCCTCCCAGCTCCACTGTCCCGTGCTTAGGCTTATGCATGGAGATGAGGACAATTTGACCAGGGCTGATTGCTGGGGAGATCGAAGAATCCGGTTTTAATAGGATCAGGAAGTCCCAGACTGTAAGGGCTGGGCACGAGGTCCTCTCTAATGGATGGAAAACTCATGCATAACCCCAATGGAAAACTGAGTCAGACCAGCGGAGAAAGTAGGTCACACTGCCCGTGCATAAAAGACCAAAGAGACAGATAAATCTCCTTGGGGAGAGAATTCCAGAGCTTTGGTGCCATGACTGAGAAGTCCCTCTCCCAGGTTGGAATTCACCTAATCTCAGATTAGGGGGCACCCAAAGGAGGGCCTCTGAAGAAGACTATTACAGTTGGGCAGGTTCATAAGGGATTAGGTTGTCCTTGGTATTTCTGAGCTTCCCAAGCTCAGAAAAGTCCATGAGAAATTTTTCTTGCCCCAAGAGTTATCTTCTGATTCATAATGCAAGCCTCCTCCTTACTAGGCTTTCCTAGTGGCTCCCCACTTGCCAACAAGAATAAAATGACAGCAGGGATGGTTGGCAGCAATGGTAGGATAAGCAAGGAGTGTGGCATGGAAGTTTTATGCCCTGGCAGAAATCAGATCAGAAATATTGTTCTTGTGTTTCTAAACACTTAAACCACACACTTAGGGTTGCCAGCTCTGGGTTGGGAAATACCAGGAGATTTTGGGGGCAGAGCCTGAGGAGGGCAGGGTTTGGGGAAGGAAGGGACTTCAAAGCCATAGAGTCCAATTGCCAAAGGGGGCATTTTCTCCAGGTGAGATCAGCTGGAGATCAGTTTTAATAGCAGGAGATCTCCAGCTACTACCTGGAGGTTGGCAATCCTACTCACATTAGTCAGAGCTAGACCTGATGAGGCCCCATTGATTCCAATGAGCCTTTAACATGCATAAACAAGCAGCGAATTGTGGCCAAATTCTGGAACTGTTTTTACATCTAGTAAAAAATTAACAAACACAAAAGCCACTTGTCCAAGCAGTTATTTGCACAAATGAGGCGGTAGATATAACATCTCTCAACCAGCTCCGGGGATAATGAAGGACAAGGGAGTTAAAAGCAATCTTCTGCAGAAGCTAATGGAATAGAAAGCACTATGGCAACTCAAAATTAGATTCCATTTAAAAGAATCAATATGGGTGGCCAGTTTGAAAGACTTTCATTCTTTACCTCCTTTTTTGGCTGAGGAGAGAGAGCAAAACACACACGTCTGACTGGGCACCCACTCCTCTTCCTCTGGAACTTTGTATTTCTTTTAAGAATCAATTTGACATCCATCATTTTTACCCAAGGCCACATCTGGTTCAGTTCATGCTTAGCCCAATGTTTCTGCATTTTCGATCACATTTTTAAAAATCTTACTTCAAGGAGCTCGGAGCACCACGCATGTATCTCTCCTCTATTTTACCCCCACAACCAGGCCTTTTATTTGTGGTGGTACTCACCAGGACTGAATACCAGCACCTTTGGGGTGGGGGGGCTTTCCCAAACTCAGAGGGAGGAACTGGTGGAAATTGGTGCAGCCTTATATATGAGGACTAGCATCTTTTTCTTCTTCTTTTTTTTAACAAAAAGCACTCCTCACAACAACCCTGTATGGTAGGTTTGGCTGAGAGAGAATGACCATTTCAGCGCCACTCAGGCATCTTCATGACTGAGAGCCAGTGTGGTGTAGTGGTTAAGAGCAGTGGACTCTAAACTGGAGAACCAGGTTTGTTTCCCCACTCCTCCACATGAGCGGCAGACTTTAATCTGGTGAACTGGATTGGTTTCCCCTCCCTTTTGCATGAAGCCTGCTGGGTGACCTTGGGCTAGCAGTCACAGTTTTCTGAAATCTCTGAGCCTCACCTACTTCACAAGGTGCCTGTTGTGGGGAAAGGAAGGGAAGGATATTGTAAGCCAGTTTGGTTTTCCTTAAAAGGTAGAGAAAGTTGGCATATAAAAACCAACTCTACTTCTTCTGAGTGGGATTTTGAGTTCAGGTCTTCTAAATCTCAGACTAACCACTAACTCATGTTGTTTATGCCAGTCACTCACTTTCCTTAAATAGTCTCTTTTCTCATGCCATTATTCTCCTCTCCCAGGCTGGGAGAGTTACTTCTTGGTAAGAACTGTTGCATAATTCTGGTTGTGCTGCTGACAGGAAAGAAAACAGGCAAGCCTTTCGGAAATTAAACTCCTAGGTAGAAGTCGGAAAAGAATTTGAAATAAACACCGTAGATCAGGTGGCAGACTGCTTTGTGGGGGTCATATTTTGACTGCTCTTTCTAAAAGTTGTCTTCTGCATACTCACATATTTCTGTGATAATTGTGACAGACAGCTCAGGATACTTGTGTTTCAAGATATGCTAAACAAATCAAATAGCATTTCACTATGTAAATAATATTATCACAATGAATTATTCATCTTGTTCCCTAATGCACTTTCCTGCCTCTTCGAAAATAGAAATGTACACACATATAAAATATCTTTCAGAAGACACAGTGGAATATTTATGAAAACAATTCATAAAATTAAATCCTATTAGTCTGAGATTAGCGCTTGACGTTTGTCAGACTAATAACTTTTCAGTGCTGGAGGGGACACCCTGACTTTTAATAACAGTAATGAATTTTGTTCCTGAAACTACTTTCTCCACTTTTGCTTCTATGAATTATACCAGTCTCTTACCATTGCAGGTTTATTTAAAATACATTCATTTCACAATTCCATGTTCATGTGCAAGGTATATAAGGTGAGTTCCACACTGGGACCATTCTCCATAGACCCATTAATGCTTTTCCAGAATAAGCTACATTCAAAATCACAGCAGAGGACCCATACGCTGGTGGATATTGCCGTACTAAAATTATTCACCTCCAGGATTTTCCCATCCACACAGCAGTAGTTCTGTTCTGATCATGACTTCTCCCTTTTCCCACTGTTCACTGACATCAGAGAAAACACGCTTCTATGATCTGTTTTTAACTATGTGGGATTATTTCTGCTATTACATCACTGTGCCATATTACTACTTCCCTATTTCCCCAAACTGTTATTAAGCAGCAGTTCTGCTTAACCCTTCATCCAGTTCTCCAAAAGAAAGTTTTTCAGAACCACTCCTCATACGGCTCCACATTTCAGCTAACTCTAGCAGTGAGCTTGAATCTCTTTCTCTCAAATGTAACCCCTTCTTTCTCCCTGAAGCTACAGCCTGAGAAACTGCACTTATTCTGAGGGTTTTTTCCACATTTTCTTTTTCCTTATCTCCAAGTTCCTGTTTCGTCAGTGTTTTTTTGGAGTTCCATATGTGTTTTGATCCCTCTAGTGGTCGATTCAATATTACACCTGATTTTATCAAGAGTAAAAAGCTGCTGCTTAAATCAGCAGGGAAATAAACTAGATTTAATCTTTTGCTATATAGAATGGACCACTAGAAGGAGTAAAAGACTTATGGAACTAAAAAACACCCCCCACCACCGAAGAATCAGGAACTTCAAGAGAGGAAAAACAGACTGCGGAAAAGGCCTCAGTTTCTGAATCTGTGGCAGCTTTCTCTATAATGCCCAGAGGTTGCAAGTCAGAAGAGAAAAAGTGCTACTTCTTAATGGTGTTATAGTAGAAATGTAAATCCTTTCAAACACACACACACACACACGTATGTATGTATGTATGTATGTATATGATACCTCTGCATTCTTCAGAGGTAGCACAGTTAACAAGGCAGGAAATCTCGATGAACAGGAAGGAACAAGACAGATCAAACAGAACAGGGTTGGAGTTGCTTAAGCTCATGTTCCCAAACCATGGCAAAGCAACATAAAATAGAGTAGTATCCATCCGTACACCAGAAACAGTCTTTTTATTCTGCAGCAAAAGAAAAAACACACACAACAAATCAGCTCCTGGAACAATCAGGAGTATAATGGTGGAAAGAACAGGAGAACTGCCAGTTGTTACCTGTGTTGTCTGGAACCACCAATATAACTGTGTGTATGATTGATGATGGTGGTCATGCCAAAATTGACAAGTATGGAACCAGTTAGATGGGAAGTCTGTTGTTTTCATTCTATGTGTGAATCGTTAGTAAACAACATAACCACTGTAGTCCATCCCCAACTGATGCTAATTACTTTACATATTCCCTTGTATTATTGTTGACAATGAGCTGATATCATTATCCACGCTTATGAGAAAAGACTGCTGTTTCAGATGAACATATCAGTGGTTTATGAACCATGCTCTGTTGGCTGTCATACTTTCTACTACAAATGCTTATACGGATCTTTTCGTTTGATTTGCTTATTGTAACTCTAGGCACATATACTTTCTAAAGTAATAATGGTTAAACCAAGCAAGTGTCTTCTCTGTACAAATTTAAAGAATGCATAGTTGTGGGAAGAACAAATGTAAGATATCCAAGTTTATGAGCTTCTTTCTTAAATACCTTTGACTTGATAGTGATATGGTGTTTCCTAGGCAGTCAGAACTGCTTCAGCAGAGCAAAGCATATGAATTGATCTAGGGATGAGCAAATGATCACAGTTTCATCATTTTCCTACATTTATTTCATACTTGGTCAATGGTTTCAGTTTCACTGTTGGTTTTGTAGATTTGTTTCCATTGTGCATACATTTTGTGTGATATTTACAACTAATCTATATGGTATCTGTATATACACTGTATATCTTTTGAACAAATAAGTTACGTATAATGCTGATGAAGGTTAAAAGCAGAAAGTGCCAAAGCAAGATTAAAGCAAGATCAAGAAGACAAATGTAATGACTACTGGGGAATTACACAATTTGACATTAAGATTTTCTATTCCTTGGCTCCATCATCAATCTAGAAAAGATCCTTAAATGTAAGATTGTGTTGCTGGTGACCAAGTTCAAGATAATCCATGCCATAGTATTCCCTGTCACCATGTATGGGTGTGAAAGTTGGACAATGAAAAAAGCTGACAGAAAGTAAGTTGATTCATGTAAAATGTGGTGTTGGAGGAGAGTTTTATGGATACAATGGACCTCCAAAAAGACAAATCAGTGGGTTCTAGATCAAGCCTGAACTCTCCCTAGTAGCTAAAAAGACTAAACTGAGGCTATCATACTCTGGTCATATTATGATAAGTATTTTAAATGATATTACCTGCTCTGAGCCTGGCTTTGGCCAGGGAGGGTGGGCTACAAATCGCAAAATAAATAAGGCAAGACTCACTGGAAAAATCAATAATGCTAGGAAAAGTTGAAGGCAGCAGGAAAAGAGGAAGACCCAAAATGAGAAGAATAGACTCTATGAAGAAAACCACTGCCCTCAGTTTACAAGACCTGAGCAAGACTGTTAACGATAGGATGTCCTGGAGGTCATTAATTCATAGGGTCGCCATAAGTCAGAAGCAACTTGATGACACTTAACACAAACATGCAGTAATTCTGATACACCAACACCCAAAAAATGCTGGGGGGGAAATGTGTTCATTTAATGAGAAATGTTTAATGAGAGTAAGCTAAGATGGTCTGAAGATAAAGAATCCTAACTTTGATCTGCACAAAGATGACATGAAATTGAAACACAGGGATTGGACAGCTGTGAAGAGGGGGACTACAAATGAAAATAAATACATTTTAAAAAATCATTGCTATTGTACACTCTCATAACAACCTTACTAACTGTGATCAGGTGCACACTGTGGTTTCTTACTATAACAGGTTCAGTTGTGGCTAGAATTGGCTGTTAATCACAGCTCCTTTGGTGAAGAGTTTTCTTGCATGGGTGGTGAAATATTGCAGCAGGGACTTAAGAAAAACGGCTTCATCTTCTTGCATAAACTATTTCCTATTTCTCTCATGCCTCTCATAAAAAACCCTGCTGAGATCCTCTCTGTGTATATTCTCCAATATCACTCAGGTTGTGTTAGTAGCCTCCTCATAATGATTTGGGCTTATCAGCTTGCTCTAAAAACATCTCAGAATTGATTCTGTTCATATGAGTGAGTACAATATAAGTTCATATGCTGTACTATCTTCCAAGATTCCATAATGACAGGATCTCATTTGATAAACTATTGCCTCCTTACCAAGCACTACCAACTACCATCTTTCATTGTTTCCTCCAGATCCCAGATTCCTCGTTTTGCTACTTATGAATCACTCCATTAACTCTCTATTGTACTGTTTCACAGACTCAGTCATGCTGCACCTGCCTTCCAGTTGCTTTATTGCCAAGACTTGCCCTGCATATGAAACTAGTCCTACACTAGCTACTTCTTACTATTATAGCGTCTAACAGCTCATTCCTGAGCTTTGGGGTGGCCAGGGACGGCATAGCCAAGGCACCACCATGGCAACTCCAAAGAGATTCCCCAGCTGCCACAAGCCTTAAAAAAGCCTTTGTTGCAGGAAAAAAAGAAAGAAAATGGGGCTTTTCCCCACAGAAAACAGTGATGCTGCACCAGGTAAAACCTGGTGCAGCAACGCTGTTGCTGGAGGGGGCATTCCTGGGCTGGAGGGGCTTTGGAAGCTGACTACTGTCAGCTCCTTCCCCGGGAAATCCCCCCCCCCATGTTGGCGCTGCATGTCTTTTCTGGGATTTAGGTCCCAGAGAGACTGTGGGCTTGGAGGAGAGGCATGCAGCTCCACGGTGCCCTGGAGCCGCCAGAATTGCCCCCGCTGCCAGCATGCCTCTTATTCCGTGATAAGAGGCCACTTACACTGGCAGTGGGGTCACACTACCTCCCCTTTCAGCCCCCCCCACCTCAGTCACATTGCAATATCACTTAAAAGTTCAGGATTGTTTAAGCTGCCAACATAAGTCAGCAAGACTATTGAGTGGTGGACATGAAAGAGATCTGCTTTTTTGTTATTGTTGTAGTTTTCATTTGAAAACTACACATTTCTTATTTTCCCTTCAATAGGCAACATTTTCATCAGTAGCATCTTTGTTTTCAGTACAGTTGGGATGATTTTTTCAGGGATTGTACCCCTCCAACATGGGAGTTACCCTGTCTACTCTCAGTTTTATAAGCAATTAAAGGCAAAAAACAGGGAAACAAATAAAATGAAATGGCGTGGGTTCATTTGCTAGCCCCTCCTCTCTGACTCAGTTTTTCCTCTTTGCACTTTGGATCAACTTTCCTCTGTACCTACTACGTTTCAGCAATATTCGGTTTTTGGTTTTGCCGAACACCAAAACCTGGGGATCTCCCCAATACCAAAAATGCCCCCACAGGATCTTGGAAAACAATCCCCATAGACTATAATGAGCTCACATTTTCTGGTAAACCCAGAAATAAAGTTGAATACTGATATTTATGGGTATGGGTGTCTGGCTTATTCTGGGTTTACCGAAAAAAATCGGGCCCAATAAATTTGAACCTGAAATTTACCCAATTTTTTTTTTTTTGCACAACCCTAGTACCTACTGGTCCCCTCTGACCTTTTGGCCTGTCTTGCTAATCTCCTATCACTCATGCATCCTCATGCTGCTTTTTCAGGCTGCTGATGTTACCCATCACATTTTCTGCTGCCCCACCCCTACCTCTGCTGCCCCCTGTTGTTCTTCTGTCACTGCCCTTGTGGTCTCTCCTGCTCTTCACCACCTCATATTGCACTGTAGGTTTTATGAAGCAAGTAGAATGAAGTTTATTTCTCCAAGAATAAAGCGATGGCATGGAATTACCAATGCCGAAATAAGCCAGAAACTATTATTTGAGACAAACCCGGAGTTTAGCCCTTAAAATTCGCTAAGATAAAGTGGTGACCTAAATGAAGGGCTACCTAGTAAAGATAACTTTATTTAGGTGATTTGTTGGGCTTTATATGTGTATTTTATATTCATAGCTTTAAATTTTATTGTGGGGTGTTGTATCCCATCCATTCCATTTGGATGGCGGGTTAGATATACCTGTGTATTAGACTTTTTGCAACTTTGCTGGTTATGTACCGAATAAAGACTTGACTGACTGACACATCCTCTTCCCACTTCTGTTTCCCCCTCCCCACTCACCTCCTACTGTAGTTAGGTGCCATTTTAGGTTGCTGCAGCACACCAAAATGCCACTCAAACTTCTTTTAGTTACCATTTTTGAAGGTTTCAGCCCCAGAACGTATGAAACAGAATCTTTCCGAAAAATAATTGTAGTTTGACTTTGCTGTAGTCTTTATTTAGTAGAATGGATATTTTATCTGTTTCCAATAATGTTAAGAATTAGTCAGATCTTAGGGAAGAAATCGAAAGGTCACAGCACATAGCTCAATGAATATTACATAACTGCTCGATTAGCTGTAGCAGTAATTAAGACTAATAGAGTTCTCACAGGTATAGAATTGAGAATTCCATAACCATGTCAAACAATATATTAAAAATACAGCCATTTTCCAGTCCAATATACTTTCTGTAAGAACAATGAGTTGTCATTCAATAAAGCATCAATCACCCAAGACTGTTTGACAGGGAGGGGCTCTTTTATGGTGATAGGCCATGGCTCAGTGGTACAATATCTGCCTGGCATGTAGAAGGTCCCAGGTTCAATCCCCAGCATCTCCAGTTAAAAGGGTTGGGTAGTAAATGATCTGAATGACCTCAGCCTGAGACCTTGGAGAGCTGCTGCCAGTCTGAGCATACAGCACTGACCTTGATGGACCAATGGTCTGATTCAGTACATGACAGCTTCATGTGACATGCAAATTCACAGTTTGGCATTCAAAACTCTCTAATTTAGGGTAGACATATTGCTCCTGAGCAAGTGGGGGCTCCCCACAATGTCTGTGAGAAGAAATGCTCCAGGTGTGTATGGAATCCATAGTCATTTCCAGCACGGCAACGGTTATCTGAATGAACATGGCAAGTCCCACTGAGAATTAATTTTTGCTCAGCAAGTGGGAAGTGCAACGTTGCAGGACATTTTACTAATAAAGAACTAGTATGTTTCTGGCGTTTGCAATCAGTGACTGAGCTTACATAGAAATGTCTTACAGTGCAATTCTAAGCAGAGTTACACCCTTCTGAGCCCGTTGATTTCAATGGACTTAGAACAGCACTGTTCAAGTTGTTTTAACACCCCAAAGTGCCCTTTGGGGTGTTAAAGCACTGAAGGCTCCTAAATCCAAAAAAAGTTCACTCCTGAGGAAAAAACTCAACTCCAGTTAATGTACGAATGCATTGACTTCTCTGAAGGCAACTAACAGCAAGGTATAGAATGACTGAGTTGACTGGCAGCAGTGGTAAACAAATAAAAAAATTAAAAAGCTGACACAAATTGTAAAATATGTAAAACATCTGATATATAAAAAGTTTATTCAGTCCTCTGCTAGGTAAACACAGCCAAAGGCATATTTCTGATTCCCTTCCTGGTGGTTGCAAAATTCAAACATTTGGTCCCAGCCAGATCACCCCAAATTGATGTTTATTTTGTCTTTAATTCATGATAGACTACAGGTGCTGCTATGAAATGAAATGAAATATTGTTTGTGTTGTTGTTAATGAACCATCTGTAACAAGATTTCTGCAGGGTTTGTTTTCACCTAACTATGTGCTTCTGTGATTAGTTTGTCTAGATACTATTCTATGGGTTCTCTGTTTAAACAATTATCTTCTTCTCTAGCATTTCAATCTTGCCCCAAGATCAACTGTAGTTCCATGAGTCTTATTGCTAATGGGAATAATGCAGTTGGAATCCTGAATCTGCTTACATAGAGTAGCCCTATTGAATTCAAGGGATAAATTACTCAAAACTGACTGTACAAAAATCAAAGGAGTCATTACAGAGTGATAGGATTCTTGATGAGAGGGTCTGGTTTTTTTTTTAAGCATTAGGAAAGGGAATATTTAGGAATTGCCTTACTGCAGGTTGATGGCTTTGCAAGTTTACTCAGAAGTAAATTCCATAAATGAGTCTTATTCACAAATTAGAACCAACCATGGTGTGGTGGTTAAAAGCAGAGGACTCTAATCTGGAGAACCAGGTTTGATTCCCCACTCCTCCACATTAAGCCTGCTGGGTGACCATGTGGGCTAGTCACTTCTCTCTGAACTCTCTCAGCTCCACCTTCCTCACAATGTGCCCATTGTGGGAGAGTGGGAAGGGAAGGTGATTGTAAGCTGCTTTGAGACTCCTTATGGTCGAAAAAGCGGGATATAAAAACCAACTCTTTTTCTTCTTCACTGTAGTCTTCAACTGATTTCACAACTAGTCCCATTTCCCATGAAATACTGGTGATTGCAGTTCTGTGAGCTTGCAGAGCTCAGAATTATCACCATTTCACTTGATTTGGGGGGGGGAGTAAGTGATGATAGTTAAAGTTATATAAAAGTTGCAGTGCAGATCAGGCTGTAGTCAAGGCTATCTGAGCATGAGAAAACTGAGAGGGTGGGAATTCTGGTTGCCAGGTTCCCCAAGGCCACTGGCAGCTGATGGGGGGGGGGGGTAGCGGTTGCCAGATCCAGGTTGGGAAACTCCTGAAGATTTGGGGATAGAGCCTGGGGAGGACAGGGACCTCAGTGGGGTACAATGCCATAGATTCCATCGTCCAAAGCATCCATTTTCTCTAGGGGAAATTATCTGTGTAGCCTGGGGATTAGTAGTAATTCCAAGGGATCCCCAGGCCCCACCTAGAGGCTGTCATCCCTACTGGGAATATATCCTGTTGAAGAAGGACAGGGCTGGAGCATTTGTTTAAACATGTAATACAAGTTCCTGGCTGCCAGCCTTATCAGTGAAAATCAAAAACTCCAGGAATTTATATTTTTAAGGAATGAAGGAAGCCGTCCTGTGGTTTGTTTTGATGATGTTGTGGTGCCTTAATGAAAGCTTCAATAACAACTCTTTAACATTCAGTTTATTTGGAATGCACAAGAAAAAAAACACCTTCAGTATCAAATAATAGCAGGCTTCCCATAATAAGTCTTGGGCATTGTGGCAGGGTTGTCTGCCCATGGGGTAAATCTGGCTGAGCTAAAACAAATACCAACACAAAAGCTCTATGCAAACTGTTCCCATCTGTGAGCAAACACCACCCTGCATCATGCTCCTGGCGTTCTTTTATTGGCTTCCCTGCTTATGGAAATTTTCATCCTGCAGTATTATTAAAAACAAAACAACAGGATCTCATTCTTCAGCATATCAAGTGAAACCTCCACGGATGTATGAAAGGCAAATAAACAAAGTCTACTTCTTTGAGGAATTGTCTTGGAAGAATGTGACATATGGCCGTTCTGCTATCTCCAACAGCTATCTCTAGAGTAATTATTTAACATTTACAACAGAATTGTAGAATAAGCAAACTGTACATCTAAAAGAATGATGACTGAAAGTGATCAGGTCCAGACCTCTGAAATTAGGGGCATGATTCTCCAAAACTATAATTCATATACAGATTAAGCTATGGACAAGTGGATTTCCCCTATCCAGTTTTTTTGTTTTGTTTCTGCAGAGTTTCATTCTTCCCTGTGCTCCATCCTTCCTGAATTCTAGCTTAGCTCCAAGAATTTCTAAAATTAATTCCAGAAATAGTAGGTGGGCACTTTGCCACAGCATTCTGTCCATTTGCATTCCTCCCAGCCTTTTCTGTTACCAAAGTTCTTGTGTGTATCAATAAACAGTGCAAAAATCAGTACTGTGCTTCTGCATCTCAGTAACATGTTACCCCCCAAAAAATCACAATCACAGCGAGAATGTTTTTTTGTGGAGTTGTAGGAATGCCCCACACACACATCAGCGAAATGCCACATTGAAGTGAAATAATCATGAACGCAGTTACATTGTTCTGCTATAGTACTGCCTCAATGAACACATCAAAAATGTACGCTAGAGGATGAGAGACACAAATGCACAACTGTACTTTTGATGGCTTGTGAATGGAAGTTTCGGTCTGCTTCTACCTGTATTTTTGTGATTTGAGATTTTATTGTTTTTTAATTGGATGCAAGCCTCATTGAGTCTTGTTGATCAGGAGAAAATTGGATATAACTATTTTAAATAAATATAAATGGAATAAAAAGTGATTATAGGCATGCCATACTTAGTTTGAAGTTTGTGAACGGGCATCTGAATTTAATCTGTTGTTCTTATAGATTATTTTAATACATGGTAACACAATTGGAATGCTTTTGCCTCTACATCCATAAGGAATGGAACACAAGGGTCCATGGACAGCTGATCAGTGGGAGACCAAGGGCAATTCTAAGTATTTCTTTTTAAAAATATATTTACTTCAATTATGCCCCAATTTTCTCTTTTAAGGGAACCCAAAGGAGCTTAGAACAATTTCCCCTTTTCCATTGTATCCTTACAAGAATGCTGTGAGCTAGATGCAAGATCACCCATCAAGCTTCCATGGTAGAGTAGGGATTCAAACCTGAGTCTCCCAGATGCTAGTTTGACACTCTAACCACTATTTCAAAATGGCTCTCAGAATCCTACTCAGGACTAGTCAGTGGGGCTTACTTTCAGGAAAGTGTTCTTAGGTGTAAGGGCTGTTAACTCACACAAAAAGTTGGGGAAGGATAATGAAAAGCATATCTTTACCTGACACATTCCAGTTCTGGGACAACAGCAAAGGTAGAAGGCCTATGCCCTTTGGTGCTTGGTTTCTTGCTCCAGCCACGCATGGCTCTTAGGGTTGCCAACCTCCAGGTAGTAGCTAGAGATCTCCTTCTATTACAACTGATCTCCAGCTGATCAGCTGCCCTGGAGAAAATGGCCGCTTTGGCAATTGAACTCTATGGCATTGAACTCCCTCCCCTCCCCAAATCCCACCCTCCTCAGGCTCTGCCCCCTCCCCAAAAAAGAAACTCCTGCTGGTAGCAAAGAGGGACCTGGCAAGCAATCACAAGTAAGTAGAAGTTCCCATTTAAAAAGTTTTCTTTCCTTCCAAAGCTTGAATCCCTGACAGTTTAATACTAACAAATGTACTCATACCCTTAGCTTGTCGTGGTTAGCCTTAGTTAGGTTGAAAGGATGAAATTTAAAGGTTTCATACCGTTCAGCTTTAAGGAGAGTTACACTCTTCTAAATCACTGAAGTCAATTGACTTAGAAGGGTGTAACTCTGTTCCGGATTACACTCTTCATCAGTTGAAATAAGATTTGTGCTGCTGCTCTGTATACTTCTACCTTCTATTGATTTCAATGGGGCTGCATTAGTTTCCATGAAACTTGTTTTCAGTTTAATGCGAAAAGGACCACCACAGCCTTAGGTTCTAATGCTCATTTACTCAGAAATGCATCCTATCTACTTCAATGGGAATTCGGCATGTCTGTTTTCTTTTAAATTCTCAGTGGCATGATGGGCAAAATAGCCACCGGCATCTAATCAGAACAGAAAACATTCTTATTGGCATACCCAATCAAAGCACATGATGAAGATCAGCTATGGAAGACCCACAGGGAATAGGAACAGTACTCTTTTGTGAGAGTATTTTCTAACGGAATCCCATGCACTCTATCAAGACAAGGCAGATGTAATTCAGCAAAGCAGGTAATTAAATACCCAGCAAGTGCAATATCATCCAGTGTTAAAAGCTTCTTGTAAGGAAAATTCATTTCTTGGCAAAGACATTGTTCTACTGCACCAAAGGGTTATCTTTCGCTCTCTCTGGGTTAATTTACCTCTAAGCTAACATAATACCCTGTGGCTCACAGAGGGCCGACTCAGCAGGTGTCTGACTGTATGCGAAGCCTTTTCTCAGTTTTCTGGAGGCACCTAACCTAACCTGCCACTTCGCGAAGGCTGCTTGGGCATGTCCATTTCATGTTCAACTTAGAACTGTGAGTTTGGAAAATGCCAATAAAAATTACAACTGATTGGAAATGTCCCTTGTCTCACATAACATTTTGTAAGGATTCTGTTTCCATTTGAAGGAAGAAGTTCCGAGTGGTTGTCAGAGAGAAAACTGTGAGCTGGAAAAAATAATAATTTGTAATTTATTGTTATGCCATTGGCCAGCATAAAATAACAAAGCAGTACAAGTACCTATATACCATCAAATAAAAATAAAAGGAAAAATGGAAAATAAAGTAAAACAGCCTAAAATAAACTGATTAAGTACATTATCAGCATAACAGAGTACCAAATAAACATTGTACATTATACATTGTACATTACTTCACCCATCCCTCATCATCTGATGTATCACTAATAATATAACCCTATTCGTTTTGAACATCAGATTAAGCAAGTTAAATCTTTCAGATACTTGGGAGTAGTATGTTCAAAAATTCCTCTTTTTTTTCAAAAAAATGAAGCATTTTGCAGCATCAGTTACATTCATTACAAGATTACTTTAGGACAAGCTGCAGAAACAACCAGCTGCTGCCCCATACTAAAATATCCCTTGATTCTTTGTTTTAAATGATGAGGGAAGTAAAATGCATACTCTGCCAGCAGGCTTTTCAGAGCTGCTCCTCATGGCTGTTAAGGACAGAAGCTAATTGAAGCCACTTTTCAAAGCAGATGTTTGATGTATCTGTTTTCTTTCAAGCTGTTTGTTTATTTTCCAGTTACTTGAAGATCTGTGTTATCATGATGAGTCCTCAGTGGCATGTATTTTATTGTTGACACCTACCACTGACATGCAGAAAAGCAAAAGCAAATACCTTTACTTTGGCTTTTTAAATTTATTTACTTACTTTATATATGAGACACTAATTGAGCGCTGAACTTAGTGGAATTGGGGCTGGTTTATGGGGTTTTCAAAGCAGTACCTGTTAAAATAATATACTTTGGGGCTCTTATGTGCAGGGCTCTCTGCAAACAATTTGCAGTACCCAACCATGAATGTTGACAGCCTGCCTGCATGGTTAAACTGAACCTCATCTAGGGTTGCCAACCTCCTGGTAGTAGCTGGAGATCACCTGGGATTACAACTGATCTCCAGCCAATAGAGAAAATGGCCACTTTGGAAGGTGGATCCTATGGCATTATACCCCATTAAAGAACCTCCCCTCTCCAAACCTTGCTCTCCTCAGGTTCTGCCCCCAAAATCTCCAGGTATTTCCCAACCCAGAGCTGACAACCCTAACTTCATTAAAAGGAAAACAAGAGTAAAGTTGTCCTCTGTAGTAGCTTTCTGCAACACTGTATGCTAAATGAGCCTATAATATATCATCGTCATACCTAACCATTAAGGAAAATTATGTGCTCTGAGCACTCTTCACTGATATTGACAAAAGAAGTAGTAATACCAAACACATTGCAATATATTTCTCTGGGGGGATGGGGAGAAACCAATCCATTATTTATAACCATCATAATATGAGAAAAAATTGACAGCCACAATCCAATGCACTGTATAATCATAGGCAAACTAATAAAAGTGGATACATTTGCATTCAATAAAGATACCAATACATGCCTTGATAATACTATATTGAAAAAATTAAAATTTATGAAAATGAATTGCAAAATTTCACAGATACAGGTAAAAACAATTTCTTATTTACAATAGCAAACTGGCAGTCTGCAGACAAGTTGTCTTTTTAATGATGCAACAACTGGGTTAGATTTGACCAACTTTTCTTTGGGTGGAAAGGGCAGGAGGCATCCTCATTGGCCACATAAAAGATAATGCTGGGAATTGAGGTATCTGCAGGTACAAAAGCCATATGGGGTGGGGGAACTATACGGTTGGATCCAATTTTTTTTCTTTAGGTAAAAAGGTGGAAAGGGGGTTCCCTTTGACCAGCAAAACATTTATGCTGGTTATAATGGGACCTACATGGACAAAAGCCATGTAGAATGTGGACTATGATAAAGAACAGAATTGGCCAAGATTGAGTGAAAAAATGGCTGGATCCAACCCCTAGTATGGAGAGGAATTGGATGAAATTGAGTAAAAAAGTTGGCTGGATCCACTCCATTATCTCATTTAAGCCACTTGTGATATTTGCTGCCAAGATTTCAAACAAGAAAGCAACAGATGTGACTTCCTGTAGAGCGTTTGGTCCGAGCGCCATTGTTTCCTGGGGGCTCCCAGGAGACACCAAGAGTCGTTTAGATTTGGAGTGCAAAAAGCACTCCAACTCGGTCCTAAATAGTGGATTGGGAAGCAGGAAATTCCCCTGCAGCCTTCAAGAGCGGTTTGGACTCCCATATTCTCTGAGAGAGCTTTTATTAAGCCTCTCTTAGACTTGGAAGTTGTCCCCGCCGGCACATAGGGGCCACCATTGCCACGGACGACTCTTTGGATTATAGGCTTTGACCTCCTCTATACATTAACATCAAATAATCTATGAAAAGAACAAGAAGCCTCACCTTTGGAAGCCAGAGTGAGTAAAAAGACACTTTTTGCCTTTATCTTGATTGAGAAGACCTGAATGACGATACAAACACCTACGAAAACCGGCGACTCCCTGCCCAGCGTAACGAGACTTTTAAAATAAACAAATGCCATTAAATGAACTGACTAAGACCTTATCAACTTGATCAGTGAGTAGACGCAATAAAAGGGACTTTTGAATGACTTTACAACTACCAATTAAATGCTTTGAGGGGAGGGAGGGAGACGAAAACCTTCCCCCCCCCACTTCCGGCTTTCTTTGATTCAATGTCCAGCCACGTCGCCTCTCAAGACCGGAAGATAATAAGAAGGGCTTTGTTACCATCGAAAAGACAGGGCAGATTGGAAGACTTGAAGTGAATCTCCCCGGTGTAACCATCAAATCGTTCCTACCACTTAACCACCAAGAGGAGACGACGCAGGGTCTATGATACTGCAGTTTCCTGTCTACTTTCTTTTCTTTATCTGTGCTGCTTTGAAGCGTAATTGAGGATATCTTGAAAATTACAAAGCCTGCTTCTATATAAGAATACAAGCAGATATGTCAAACAAGAGGATGGAAGAGATGTTACTCAAACAAATGGACATGTTTGCAGTGCAACACGATTTAGTCTTTGAAAAACAATAAGCGCTCTCACATCAAGTATTTCAACTAGCTGAGGTGATGAATATCCTATTTAAATCAATTAATGGAAAACTGGACACAATTATTGAGGAGATCCACGATATGAAGACCCAAGATATGACAACAATTATGTCAATGGAAAAAAATGACAATGAATTAGAACAATTTATTTTTAAAGAGGTAGCTGCAAGTGACCAGCTGGCAATGAGAGAGAGCAACATGAGAGAACTCAATACCTCTACAATCTACTTGTCTGAGTTACTGCTGACAGGAGGAACATTATTATCCCAAGAAAACACTTCCTGGCAGCCAGCGATGGAGGGAGACATGACGAAGGATTTTACCAAGAAGCTGCTGGAAATTTTAACAAGAAGCCAATGGATACAATCACTGGGATCTTTTTTTACATTTTCAGAGGCCAGAATTGCAGCTACTATATTGAAAAACGGGGGGTGGGGATTGGGAAATAAAGAAGGACTGGCAGATCCCCTCCCAAAACAAGATAATGGCTAAAATGATGCTTATTTTTGGGGTGTAAGGGAGCCACGGTGGATTTACTTTGATGAATTTCTAATGGGAAAATTTGTTTATGTATTGATCTAATCCCTTTATTATAGAATAATAGAATGTTATATAGAGACAATGATGATATTATAACTAGGTAGGACTTGAAATTGCTTATAGAAGTAGTATAGATGGCTTAAAGCAAGTCTGTATGAGAGAAAATAAGGATTAGAAATTAATTTGAAATGCAAAAGTGTTAACCAGTAGAATTAGTGACTGAAGAAGATGCGGGGAAGTCACATATAGTAGATAGCATTGAATATTATAGATAACATATTCTCAGTAATAGCAATGATTTTTTTTGTTACAAGCAGTTACAACTGAATATATTGTTGAGATATGTTTATTTTTGTTGAATTGTAGAAAATAATAAAAATATTTTTTTTAAAAAAAGAAAGCAACAGATGTAGGGGTTTTTAAATAACAATTCAGTTTATTTGAAGAACATAATGAACATTCTTGTTCTTGAATACCTCTACATCACTTCACTCAACATTATCCTGAAGACTATGGCCAAGGAACAGTAAAACTATGATATTAATAGCACAAGTGAGAGCAAGATATTCCCTAAGAATGTATGATAGTTTCAGGTGTTAGTCTGTAGTAGCAAAGCAAAATTTGAGTTGAGTAGGACCTTATAGGCCAACAAAATTTTCCAGGGTATATGTTTTCCTCAGTCAAAACTCACTTCATCGGATAGAAGTAAGAATGAAGATACATAAATACAAATACATGGTGAATGCATATATACCCCATTGTACTGGGAACATGCTGATCACCAAACATATCTACATGCCTTCAGTTACCATCCCAAACATGCCAATCCATTCTCTACAGCCAATCCATTCTCTACAGCTGCATCTTTTCCAATCCCTCTGACAGAGATTCTCACTGGGGGGGGGGGGTCTACAGCAGACCTTTTGGAATTATGATACCTAGCTGATGTAGTCAGGAGACAGGTTGACAAAGCCAAAATGGTGTCCAAGGATAGCCTACTACGAGATAGGTCCAAACAAAACACCAACATTACTGGTGGTCACATGCAGCTCACAACTCAAACCAGCTCAGTGCATCATTGATGCCCTACAATCTATGCTGGATAATAATATTCCTGTCTCCCAGGCATTGGGATACAGAACTTTTCCTGCCCACAGAGAACCCCCTGACCTTTAACAACTTCTAATTTACAACAATGAAGAAGAAGAAGAGTTGGTTTTTATATGCCAATTTTTTCTACCATTTAAGGAAGAATCAAACCGGCTTACAATCACCTTCCCTTCCCCTCCCCATTCAGACACCTTGTGAGGTAGGTGGGGCTGACAGAGCCCTAAAAGAACAGTGACAAGCCCAAGGTCACCCAGCTGGCTTCAAGTGTAGGAGTGGGGAAACCAACCCAGTTCACCAGATTAAAGTCCGTCAGTCTTGTGTAGGAGTGGGGAATCAAATCCAGTTTTCCAGATTAGAGTCCACCTCTCTTAACCACTGCTATTAACCACTACACCACGCTGGCTCTCTACTGAATATGGACATGAGCTACTGAACATGGACTTTGGGACCAGGACTTGAAATAAACCAAGATCCCAACTTTGCCCCCATATAATAGTTCAATCACTGGACCTACCAACACCAACAATACCATCTAAGAATAATTCACTTGCTCATCTTCTAAAGAAAGCAAGAGGAAAAGCCTGCCTCACTACAGCCCTTGAACCACGTGACATTTTGTCTGTGTAGGTCCTGTAACTCCAGGAATAAGCTTTTCACAGGTCTGCCGGGGAGAGAGCAATGCAGGGAAAATCCAAGGCTGAAAGTTTGGGCAAGCTTATTTGACACAAGTGCAAAGATATCACCAGAGCCAGAATTTGTGGACTTCAGTATCTCAAAATGTTACATATGAGGAGTCCAAACTATTATTTGCAATAGATCTTCTAGTAGGTTCAGCCTGATAACATCTAGCTATTGCATCATCACAGTGGTGCACCAGCATATCAGACCTGCATCCTCTGTTCTATTCAACTAGCATAAGTATAGGAGATTGCATGATAAAAATGAAAGCTCTTCCCGGCAGATTTCCTAGCCTTGTAAGTCAAATCAGCATGGGATCCAGCAGTTTTAAAAAGTAGTAGAAATCTTTCTGTAGTTTTACAAGAGTTGGATTACCGGTTTAGTGCTACACACACACACATGAACACCTAGATAATTGATATAATTATATTTAATGACCAGATGAAATCAGCTGGTTAAGTTAGATGTTTCTTTTCAGGCTGCTTGAGATCTTGAGCAAATATCAAATACTTCCTGGTATATCCAATGTTGTAACCATTTCAGCAACGATTGTATACCAATGGAAGTCTGATATTTCCATATTTATTGTCTACTGTTTGTATTTTGGACCCCAGAGACAGCTAGATTTTTAAACATTCATTTCCCCTGACTTAGGCTTCTCTGCCTGCTTCTTTATCTTTCCTTTCCACATGGGCAACAGATAGAAAGCATTCTGTTTTCTCTGATAATTTATTTCCCCCCTCTAGCTCAGCTTTTTAAAAAAACCATTTTAATTTACTCCATGGGGACTTTTTCTTTGATATTTCACGTTTAACTGACCTTATTCAAAAATCCAGGATTTTTGGTGAGAAAAAAAATGAACACATTTAAAATGTAGACATGATTGTGCTCATTTGTAACTATCATTGTCAGGGACAGCTCCTTTCAGGACACAGAAACCATTTTGTGGGTTTAAAAAAAGTTCTATAGTGTGTTTCCTGCATTCTTTATGAATCTTGTTCCTCAGTTTTGAAAAGCCTCTTAATGTGAGCAAGATTTTTTTCAAGAACAGAACATTTTCTGAAGTTTCTTTTTTTACCTCTAAGACTGTTTTGTGAATGCCACCCATCCTGGTATTGTCTGGGTCTACTTTTTATATATAAACAAACAATACAATGGTGGTCATGAGGAAACAAAAATCCAAGAAAACAGGGGCAGGAAGATTTATATATGGTAGTTCTTAATTTATGGCATTTCTAGCCTTTTCCTCAAATGCTGAAGAGAAGAATATAGCGTTGAGAAGAATATAGGATAACTATTGGGAGAGTGGTTATCAGTGAGAAGAAGAACAGACATTATTGGGAAGGAAGAACTAAATGATCTTGACTGCCTTAGAAGAAGTTTACAAATCATTGTCATTTGCAAATGATCCCAAAAGAAACCTGTTGAAATAAAAAAGATCCACTCCAATATAAGAAAGTTTGGTGGCTGAAGCCTGAGGAATCATTCAGACATTCAAATTTTCCTTAACATGAAATGCCCCGGCTCTACCTGGAGACAGATTTGTGTGGAGGATCATGCAAATCAAGGAGCCTCCCCTTCTGATACAGCTGTTACAAACTGAAAAAAATGTACCTTTAGAATAACACAGGCTCAACTGTGGGGTGGGAACAATCCTAAAGTTACATCCCAAGAAAGGGGGGCAGGTATATGGTGATCAATGGAGCTAAGGACAGAATTTCATCTGGTGCTCATCTCGCCATGTAGCCAACCTTTCAGAAGCACCATGATGGATCATTTCCAGTTTCCCTCTGTGGTGCCTTAATCGTTGTCATCCAGACTTTTGAAGTGATTGGTCAAGAACAGGCTTGTAAGTAGGGTTGCCAACCTCCAGCTACACGTCCGGTCTCCGCTGCCTAATTTATTGCATTTGCACTTTATGTGTATGAACTCTCAAGTACTGAGCAATTTGCCTGCCATTAATTAATTTCTTTCTTTCTTAACGCCTTGCGTTTCTGTACTGGGGTCATTACTGGACCATTTGTAAACTACTACTGAGTTGTTTGCTCAATTTGTTTGTATCAATTAGAACCACAATTGAATGAATATATTTTTTAAAAGCAATTGCATTATTGTTACCTATGTGTGTAATTTTGCTGGTGCTTTTATTTTGAATTGCCAAAACTTTCCAGTAGCACTAATAGCCTGCTTTTGACTACAACCTCCAGGTACAAGCTGGAGATCTCCTGCTATTACAACCGATCTCCAGCCAATAGAGATCAGTTCACCCAGAGAAAATGGCCACTTTTGCAATTGGACTCTAAGGCATTGAAGTCCCTTCCCAAACCCCGCCCTCTTCAGGCTTCGCTCCAGAAACCTCCTGTCAGTGGTGAAGAGGGACCTGGCAACCCCTCCCTTCTGATTGAGTTATAGTGTTATCCTAAGGGGCGGCGTGGGGGGGGGGTAAGTGCACTCAGGGAGCCAACTGACCTGTACTCTTGTATATCTCAAAGTTATGCTGGCATAAGGGACAGGTAGGCTGGCACAGGTCCCCAACACTGCTCTGCCACTCTTGGGCACCAGTGCAGCCCCACAGTGGCTGCCTGTCAGCATAACTGAAGCATTGGCCCCTGTGCCAGTATGGTTATGGCTGGTTCTGGGGGCACAGCCAGAGTTAGTCAGCTCCCAAAGCCCTTTCAGCCTGGGGATGCCCCCTGTCATCAGAGGCAGAAAGTTATGTCATAGGCGCAAATTGCATTTAAAACTCAAGTGCCCCCTGAAAAGGTGGCACATCCCCACTGGTGCTCAAGGGGGTGTTCCCGGGGTGAAAGGGCTGTGGCAGCTGCCTAAAGGCAGTTACCTCCCAGGAACGCCCCCTCATGCTGGCACAGGCTTTCCCTTCCGGGAAATCCCTGCTGGCATTGCTGTGCTGGTGGTGGGAACTGGTGGTGCTCAGGGGCCAGCATGTTTGCCTCCTCGCTGGCATAGGTACCACCTCATTTGATAAGGTGGCACCTATGCTGGTGTGCAGTCACGCCGGCTCCTAAGGAGCTTCGCCCCCCTCCTTCAGGAATGGGCTGCCCATGGGTTTGGTTAAGAAAGAATTGCTTTTGTTCCCATTCCCAACCTGGATGCTTCCAGACTTCACATGCATTTTAATGTAGATGAAGAGGAAGGCCTGTGTGTTGGAGAGGCCTCTATATAGTTTGCTAAAATTAGTCTGATAAACACCCAAGGCCCCTCTGTTAATATGCCAGAAACTATTCTGGGTTCCATTCCAGAGACTGGTCTAGGTTTTGGGGATTCAGGCATCAGTTTATTGGTGAACCTGTCAAAATATATCAAAATGGCATTCCAACCAAGTTTGGTTACCCTTGACAGCTATTTCTTTATGATTCTATAACTATGCCTTTCACATATTTTTGACAGAAAAGGGTTGCTCCGCAGTTTATCATGTAAGATTTGGAGCCACCCACAGTCTGTCTATGCATCACTAGCCACTGTGGAAATGCATGCACTGTTTTTGGGCTGGGAGACATATGTTTCCATAGCATGCTTAATATCGGCAATGGGCTCTTTGCATTTGAGTACATGACAAGCATCCTGGCAGAGAATGAAATTGACAGACTTGTGGGAAGGAATCAAATCAAACTTCACATTCTTGTTCTACCCTAATGATGAAAGGAAAACAATTCATCTGCATGCCAAATGAATCTTGGCAGCCCTGTTCTTGCGGCATTATTTGTATTGATTGTATTTATCAGTTCATGAGAAACAAATAGCCAGCCACAGACAAAACAAATAATTAACCGCAAGACAAAAGAAATGGGAGAGTCAGCCATCGAGTATAACAGCGTCTTAACGGAGATATCGATGTTCTTTTGCTGAAGTGTCAAGAAGAAATGGAAAGATAGCAGGGCAATTTCCTTTACAGTTATAACTACAAAATATCTTTCAACTCTAACAGTCATATACACCTAGGATGTAATTCTGTTTCCAGCAGACTGGTTTATCTTGGCTTTCCTGCGATAGGAAAAAAAGAAAAATTGGTTGCAAGAGTATTTTTGTTTATTTGTCTTCTCAGGACCACGGGTTGTCATCTTGGCCATGCCTTGAGGTAATGTGTCATTGTGACAAAGGAAAAAAAGACCCACCTGGATAAGAGATATTATAGTGGGACCCAGTGGAATAGTTACACTTTTTAAAAAGGGTCTTTCTGCAATTCCATCCAATGGCCTCTTTCTCAGCTCTTAATAACCTGGCTGAGAAAATACACTTTGGGTGAAGTTTGTCATGCAGGTTCTCCCAAAAGTATATTTATACTTTATAAAAATGAACTCTATTTTGCTTCTGTCTGGAAAAAGTACATGGAATATATGGCTGAATGGCTAATCAAATTTTTTTACACAGTACCTGTCCTAAAATGTTTTCTCCTGGACTATTTTTTTCCTTCACAAGACTGCCAGAAGTTTCGTTAGGCCACTGATACCAAATCACCTCTTCTGTCACAATTCTACTGGATGGGACTATTCCATCCACAGTGTTCACTTTACAGTCCAAGAATGTCTAATGTAGGCTCAACATACTCCAAGGTCACCCCTCAGTACTAATGGGCTGGATGCAAACTATGCTGACAATAAACTGATGGAAGGATCAAACTTTATATCAGTGGGTCAGGGTTTGGAACGCAAATGTGTTAAGAATTATTTGTGTTTATATTTTGTGCCCATCCTGTATGGAACTCTTTACCACACAGAATGGATCAAGTCTAAGCTTCAACATGTTTTGAAAGTGTTGAAAGATCTAGTTATTTGGGCTGGCCTCTGGGACTGAAGGTTAAATTGAGAAAAGCTTGGAAAATATCGATGTAGATAATTACATCTACTTACCGTCACATTTTTTTATCCCATTTTTCTTCCAATGGCCTTATGGCCTTAAAGTAGTGTATAAAGTTCTCCCTCTTCTGTCGTACCCTCACAACAGTCATGTGGCATGGGCTAGGCTGAAAGTGTGTGTCTGGCCCAAGGTCACCAGGGTTGCCAGGTCCCTCTTTGCCACCAGTGGGTGGTTTTTGGGGTGGAGCCTGGGGAGGGCGGGGTTTGGGGAGGGGAGGGACTTCAATGCCATAAAGTCCAACTGCCAAAGCAGCCATTTTCTCTAGGAGAACTGATCTCTATTGGCTGGAGATCAGTTGTAATAGCAGGAGATCTCCAGCTATTGCTTGGAGGCTGGCAACCCTAAAGGCCACCCATTGGGCATCCTGGCGTCAGTTCTCTCTTTACTATTATACCACACTGGCTCTCTACACATTATCTGGGTTATGCTGAGGACGGAGTTGAGTTGCCTTTGGGATAGGCTAGGAATTAAATATAATTTTTAAAAAGGAATCTTCAACCTTATACTCTGCTTCTAGTATACTTTTCCCAAGAATGGACATAAAAATTATATGTCAGAACTAGCCTTCACTATTTTGCATTTCCCAACAAAGGACAGACAGTTACGGAACTTCAGGACATCATTGTTCAGATACCAGTTCCTAATTAAATGAAATATTTAGAACTACAGAAAAAATGACTATGTCAGTGACAGATGCTAGACATTATTTAGCTGAACAGCAGAATACACTATCCTTGCTAAAGCTGTCACAGTGTATCTATCCCTAGAAAAATAATTATGTGATCTCTAAGGACTTGGTTAACACAACCATTTTCTAGGTCATAATATAAAACATGACGTTGATTTACTGCTACTGTGCTCTGTAATGCCGGAACATAAAACAGTATTCCATATGGGGGGGGGGGTATTTACTACTGTCATCTTGAGTTAAAAATTCAGGTTTTCATTTCAAAGTCACATTCATGCTTTCAACTAGGAGAGGCACAAGAAATGTGACACGAGTTCACTTTTAGCATGCTTTGAGTTATTGTGTTTTCAAAAATGACAAATATTCTACCTGACATCAAACATAACTTTGCTTTAAAATAAGGCCAAAAGAATCATTTTGGCTAACGGACTGCGACGTTGTATTGCCATGTATTCCCCCTCCCAATCATTTTATTCATAGACATCATTGCCCCGTTAAATGATATTCAGCCTTTTCTACAGCAAAATCCTAGCAGTTTGCCTGGCTCACGTGTGTAATTTGTTTAATTAGTGCTGTAATTTTAATGGGAATAACAATGTCTGCTGTGTGCACTTGTTCCTTTACTGGACACTGCCGAAAGCTGTTATTCTTCATTCTGCTGGTTGGTGAGCGTTGTCGCTGCTGTGATTATTGTGTGAGATCTGAAGAGAACAAAAACATTCTACCTGGTTCACAATGCTCCAATTGTTCTGTTCAGGATAATTATGCACAGTCACTCAGCTACGGCACTGCAGATGCTCACCACCATACGCACTCAAATAGCTTTCTGAGACAAATTCCTCAATAAGCACACCGTCTTACAAAAGCTTTAAGGAGCTTAAAGTTTTTCCAAAGAAGTTTGCACCATTTTCCGGAAACATGCAATGTCAGGCAGATGAACAGAAGGTTGATTTTTAGTGCTGAACATTTCTGTTCTTTATCATAGACTCATGGAGTTGGAAGGGGCCATACAAGCCATCTAGTCCAACCCCCTGCTCAAGGCAGGATCAGCTTAGAGCATCCCTGGCAAGTGATTGTCCAGCCTCTGCTTAAACACTGCCAGTGAGGGGACGCTCACCGCCTCCCTAGGCAGCTGATTCCACGGTTGAACTACTCTTACTGTAAAACCCTTTTTCCTAATATCCAGCCTGTACCTCTCCACCTGCAATTTAAGCCAGTTATTGCGAGTGCTATCCTCTGCTGCCAACAGGAACAGCTCCCTGCCCTTCTCTAAGTGACAGCCCTTCAAATTCCTAAAGAGAGCAATCAATATTATGACATAATATGCTTTTTTAAAATGATCCAGGGTTTTTAAAATTGTTTTTAACTGCATCAGACTCATAGATGTTGTTTTATGGCCAAGTGCCAAGGGCTTTACTGGCCTTCCTATTGAGCCAGTTTTGGTCCCCTCCACACAAATACATACACAGCATGTTTATTCCAAATTTGTGTTTGATTTAGAACAGCATTTCTGCATAATGCTCTGGGACTCTAAATAGAAAGCCCACCAGGTATTTATAGGGATGGGTGCAAGCATCCCACCCCACAGCTTACTGTGGCTTCTCCAGAGGAGTTTCTGGTGAGTCAACACAGAGCTTTACCCTACATTTTCCCATTTATAGGCTTTCCCCCTAGTATGGGAGTTCCTTTCCTGGACCAATCAGAACCTGCAGTACAACTTCAAAATTTCCCTCCAAGGCAACTTTTGGCCAATCATTTCAAAAGGAGAACTTCAAGGAGTTGTGCACTGACCCTAAAATTAGAGTTGTGTGCAAACTGAAGAATTAGGTGCAAAGGTCCTGGGATAAACTCCACTGGGGCAATTGACAGGCTGGTCAAATGGCAGAATTGCCCTGTTGTTTTGTTCTCTGCCATCCACCAGAATAAAAGTGTCGGCTTTCCTTCTTGGAATGTAGTTTGGAGGTCTTATTCCTCAATTCAGGCAGACAAGCCTGCATTATTCTTAATTCATATTCACCCATCCATAAAATATACAAAAGGGAGTCTGTATCCCCAGCTAAATTTGGCCCTGAAGCCCTTAGGGAGTTCTGGCATGCATGGCTTTTGGCAGAGGGGGGGTCTGTGGTAACACTAACAGAAATAGCCAGCAGGGCTTCTAAGAAAGGTTTTGTGGTTTTAATTAAGGTTGTGCAAAAAAAAAAAAATCAGTAAATTTCGTGTTCAAGTTTATTTAGCCCGGTTTTTTTGGGTAAACCCGGAATAAGGTGTGAGCAGCTGTTGAAGCCAGTTCTTTTTATTTGGAGGGTATATTCTTCCGGACGGGACTTGGTGAACCCTATCTTTTTTTAAAAAAACCTTAGGCTTGATCCAGATCAATCCACTGGATGGTTGGTCAGACCAAGTTGCCTCCAATTACATGACCCCAACTTCAAAAGGTTAACAAAACCAGTCAAAAACTATAGAAAAATGGGAGAAAGCATAGAGCAGTGCACCTGAGCAAAGGTGAATAGCAGAACCTGAAAAAGTTGAATAATTATTTGGCTTGTTCAGAAATAGCCTATTCAGCTTCGGGGAGATTCCCAGGTTTTGGTGTTTGGTAAAACAGAAACCTGAATATTGCCATAACAGCTAATTTCTGGTTTGTTTTCGGTTCAGGTATATTGATATGCACAACCCTAGTTTTAATGGATAACTAACAAGAGTCAGGCAGGCAGGTGCTGGGAATACACAGATATAGGAAGTCCTGTTTGGGGGGAAAAGCTTGAAAGCTTATATAATTTCTCCTACAGATGTAGCTTGAATAAATAGTATAAATTTTATTTTCTCTGTTTGTCTCATTTTGTGGGCCCCAAAGGGAAAGAAAAAGAAGAAGAGTTGGTTTTTGTATGCCGACGTTCTCTACCTTTTAAGGAGAATCAAACTGGCTTACAATCTCCTTCCCTTTCTCTCCCCACAACAGACACCTTGTGAGAGAGTTCGGAGAGAACTGTGACAAGCCCAAGGTCACCCATCAGTCTTCAGTCCTCCTGCCAGTGGCGAAGAGGGACCTGGCAACTCTATTTTATTGGCCTGTATCACACTACTCTGTTCTGCATAACTCAAAGCCTTCTTCCAAATTAAGGAGCATGCCTTCAGCTTAACTGACTCTTCAATCAGAGAAAGAGACATAAATTGAAAGAAGGCTACTCAGGCTAGACTAAAGCTTCAAATGCTGCTGAGCAGACTAATAGCATAAGGTCACTTCACTATTCATTTTTAACCACAATGAAAATGAAACCTGCAAAGCCCCACATATGATGATCTTCATTAAGACCTGAAGACCATTCCATTTTGGAAGATTAATTCTGACCTGCTGTTATGTGTCATAAAAAGTAACTTCAGGGTGGTTTTTGTAAATATGTTGCCTACGATAAAAGTCCACTTGTTCTTAATGTTGTACTCCTGTTCATTGAAGAGACAATTCAGAGACCACTGAAATGAAAAATTTTCACTTCTGGATTTACTGCTAGTACAGATAAGAGCTGCCCTGACAATAATAGCAAATTTATGTTGCACACAAATTGAATAGTAGTATTGTGAAAATAATGTAATGTTCCCCTACAGATTCTATTCTTTGTTACCATCTGTATGAAGAATGTTTCTAATACTATTACAACTAAATATATCAAGAGAGAGATCCTAAGCAGGCCTACTCAAACTCAGGTCTATTCAATGGGGCTTACTTATAGGAAAGTGTTTTTTAGGATTGCACTGCAATCTGCCAATGTACACAGATGCAGTTGGTGCTGTAAAGATGGGATAAATTATGATTTTGGGGGAAGAAGGCTGGGTGTCAAAGGCATCCAAGACCAAAAGAGACCGATTGGTGGGTGTGCAGTCAAGCCCCAATAAGCCTGCATATTGTGTAAATGTTTTGCATACTAAATGTACTCAAAGACCAAAACATATTAATCTCCCTCACACAAAAATTTCTCTTGGTTTCATTATTTTAATTTTGTTCAGTTTCGGGAGAGATGCAGTAAATCCCTCAGTCTGAAAAGCTCCATATTACCATCTTTCTTGGGATGTCCACACACTGTGGGAAGTGACATTAATGCTCAAGTGACTGATAAGCTGTAAAAGACTGCCTTTTTGTGGATACAGATCCCATGATAAGGTTTGAAGTGGCTGTTAAGGGTTCCCAGTCATTGTATTCCACTCGTACTTACTGCATCCTCCAATACGTTGCTTGGCTTCTCTTACCTTCCAAAAATGTTATGGAGCATTGCATAGCAACTCTCCTGCCCTGGTGTTCACTGTCACAGTCAAGTTGGCTGATGTCTGACTGTCAACATCTAATTAGATCTGCTTCTTAGAGGGATGCTATGGGATGTCTTGTTCAATAGTATGGTAGCCTCCTCGGCACCTCTAGTTCCTTGACAGCAATACCTATCAAACATCTGACGTTATCATGCCAGGCTGACATTTCCAAACAGGGCAGGACAACTGACAGCAGGACCACTATTCACTTCAACAATAAACAGAACTCTGGGTTTTACCCACAGTATTGACTTGACATTCCAATTGCCCATTCGTCTTCTCTTTTGTTTTCTCATACTCATCACCACCATTATATTGATCGGGAAAAGAAAATGGATGAACTCCAGCAGAAAGATCTGATGCCTAGACAACTGGGTCAATTTATAGGGAAGAAACTAGTTCAGAAAATTATCTTGATCATCAGCAATGGTAGCACTACAATAGGTCCCAGCTATCACGACTGGCCACCCTCTCCAGAGCCCCAGCCGTGCTGTAGTGTAACCGAGTCACGTCAAAATAACTCAAAACCACCTTTTAAATGAAAAGGTTTATTAAGAAATTAAAAGGCAAAAGTAATTAAAATGCGAGTACAGTAATCTTAAAGGAACACTGGCAAAGAAAATAACAAAGTCTTGCTAATTATACTTACAACTCTACTACATAGCTGAAGTTCCTTATTCTTAAGCTGGTTCAAGCCTTAGTTTCTTGCATTGCGGTATTGCTGTAGCTGAGTAACGCGCTAAAGCAGTTCAGGTGATGATGATAGTTAGACAGTTAGCACAGAATAAGCATGGCTAAATTTATGGCAATCTGAACCCTAGTCAGATGACCCATGACTTCCAATCAGAAACAGTGGTTCAAAGAAACCTCTAGATCAGTGATGGCGAACCTTTTAGAGACCGAGTGCCCAAACTGCAACCCAAAACCCACTTATTTATCGCCGAGTGCCAATGCGGCAATTTAGCCTGAATACTGAGGTTTTAAAATATTGTCGAAGGCTTTCACGGTCAGAGTTCATTGGTTCTTGTAGGTTATCCGGGCTGTGTAACCGTGGTCTTGGAATTTTCTTTCCTGACGTTTCGCCAGCAACTGTGGCAGGCATCTTCAGAGTAGTAACACTGAAGGACAGTGTCTCTCAGTGTCAAGGGTGTAGGAAGAGTAATATATAGTCAGAAAGGGGTTGGGTTTGAGCTGAGTATTGTCCTGCAAAAGTAATGTGCTAATCATTGTTCTGTAAGTATCAAGATAATGTGCTAATGAGGGTATGGTATGTTAATATGGAACCATTGTATCCTGAAGTGATCTGTTAATGTGTGTAATCCAAAGCTAATCTGTATGGCTATTGTTGAATGTTGCCTTTGTTAGTCTGGAGGTTTTTAGAACAGGAAGCCAAGCCTTATTCATTCTTAAACTCTCCTCTTTTCTGTTAAAGTTGTGCTGATGTTTATGAATTTCAATGGCTTCTCTGTGCAATCTGACAAAATAGTTGGTAGAATTGTCCAGTCTTTCAGTGTCTTGGAATAAGACCCTGTGTCCTGTTTGTGTCAGTCCATGTTCAGCCACTGCTGATTTCTCAGGTTGGCCAAGTCTGCAGTATCTTTCATGTTCTTTTATCCTTGTTTGTATGCTGCGTTTTGTGGTCCCGATGTAAACTTCTCCACAGCTGCAAGGTATACGATATACTCCTGCAGAGGTGAGGGGGTCTCTTTTGTCTTTTGCTGATCGTAGCATTTGTTGTATTTTCTTGGTGGGTTTAAACACTGTTTGTAGGTTATGTTTTTTCAAAAGTTTCTCCATCCTATCAGTGACTCCTTTAATAAATGGCAAGAATACCTTTCCTATGGGAGACTGTTTTTCCTGAGTTTTCTGATTTTTGTTTGGTTTAATGGCCCTTCTGATTTCATTCTTGGAGTAGCCGTTTGCTAGCAGTGCGTGATTTAGATGATTAGTTTCTTCCTTGAGAAACTGTGGTTCACAGATCCGTCTTGCACGGTCCATTAATGTTTTGATTATTCCTCTTTTCTGTCGGGGGTGGTGGTTGGAGTTTTTGTGTAAGTAGCGATCTGTGTGAGTTGGTTTCCGGTAGACCTTGTGACCTAACTGAGAGTTTGTTTTACGGATGACAAGGGTATCAAGAAATGGGAGTTTACCCTCAATTTCCTTTTCCATGGTAAACTGAATGTTTGGATGGATATTATTAAGATGGTTTAGAAAGTCCATTAATTTTTCTTCACCATGGCTCCAAATAGTAAAAGTATCATCTACGAACCTGAACCAGACTGTAGGTTTGTAAGGTGCTGATTCTAATGCTGTCTTTTCAAAATATTCCATGTAAAAGTTTGCTATTACTGGACTGAGTGGACTTCCCATAGCTACTCCATCAATCTGTTCATAAAATTCTTGATCCCATAGGAAATAACTTGTTGTCAAACAATGGTGAAATAAGGCTGTTATATCTTCTGGAAAAATCTGGTTAATCAATGAGATTGTGTCTTTTACTGGAACCTTGGTAAAGAGGGATACAACATCAAAACTGATTAGTATATCCTGTGGATTGAGTCTCAACGGACTGATTTTGTTGATGAAGTGAGTTGAATCTTTGATGTAAGAAGTGGTTTGAGACTCAATCCACAGGATATACTAATCAGTTTTGATGTTGTATCCCTCTTTACCAAGGTTCCAGTAAAAGACACAATCTCATTGATTAACCAGATTTTTCCAGAAGATATAACAGCCTTATTTCACCATTGTTTGACAACAAGTTATTTCCTATGGGATCAAGAATTTTATGAACAGATTGATGGAGTAGCTATGGGAAGTCCACTCAGTCCAGTAATAGCAAACTTTTACATGGAATATTTTGAAAAGGCAGCATTAGAATCAGCACCTTACAAACCTACAGTCTGGTTCAGGTTCGTAGATGATACTTTTACTATTTGGAGCCATGGTGAAGAAAAATTAATGGACTTTCTAAACCATCTTAATAATATCCATCCAAACATTCAGTTTACCATGGAAAAGGAAATTGAGGGTAAACTCCCATTTCTTGATACCCTTGTCATCCGTAAAACAAACTCTCAGTTAGGTCACAAGGTCTACCGGAAACCAACTCACACAGATCGCTACTTACACAAAAACTCCAACCACCACCCCCGACAGAAAAGAGGAATAATCAAAACATTAATGGACCGTGCAAGACGGATCTGTGAACCACAGTTTCTCAAGGAAGAAACTAATCATCTAAATCACGCACTGCTAGCAAACGGCTACTCCAAGAATGAAATCAGAAGGGCCATTAAACCAAACAAAAATCAGAAAACTCAGGAAAAACAGTCTCCCATAGGAAAGGTATTCTTGCCATTTATTAAAGGAGTCACTGATAGGATGGAGAAACTTTTGAAAAAACATAACCTACAAACAGTGTTTAAACCCACCAAGAAAATACAACAAATGCTACGATCAGCAAAAGACAAAAGAGACCCCCTCACCTCTGCAGGAGTATATCGTATACCTTGCAGCTGTGGAGAAGTTTACATCGGGACCACAAAACGCAGCATACAAACAAGGATAAAAGAACATGAAAGATACTGCAGACTTGGCCAACCTGAGAAATCAGCAGTGGCTGAACATGGACTGACACAAACAGGACACAGGGTCTTATTCTAAGACACTGAAAGACTGGACAATTCTACCAACTATTTTGTCAGATTGCACAGAGAAGCCATTGAAATTCATAAACATCAGCACAACTTTAACAGAAAAGAGGAGAGTTTAAGAATGAATAAGGCTTGGCTTCCTGTTCTAAAAACCTCCAGACTAACAAAGGCAACATTCAACAATAGCCATACAGATTAGCTTTGGATTACACACATTAACAGATCACTTCAGGATACAATGGTTCCATATTAACATACCATACCCTCATTAGCACATTATCTTGATACTTACAGAACAATGATTAGCACATTACTTTTGCAGGACAATACTCAGCTCAAACCCAACCCCTTTCTGACTATATATTACTCTTCCTACACCCTTGACACTGAGAGACACTGTCCTTCAGTGTTACTACTCTGAAGATGCCTGCCACAGTTGCTGGCGAAACGTCAGGAAAGAAAATTCCAAGACCACGGTTACACAGCCCGGATAACCTACAAGAACCACTGAGGTTTTAGTTTGGAAAAAAAAAACTCATACGTTAACATCTTTTGCCTTAAAAGAAAAACACAATAACAGAGCTTTCAATGATACAAACAACTTTTTATTGAAAGGTAAAAGTTTGATTTGGCATGCATTTGAACAATTAATGTGATTTTTGCTGTTGTGTGCATGCTGATAATTTGTCCACCCTTGGCTCATACTTTGTAAGTTTGAGAGCAACACATGCAGCACTCAGGTCATCTGTTAGTCTGTTTCTGGTGTCAGATTTGATATAATTCAAAGCTGAAAAAAGTTGCTCACAAGCATAAGATGATCCAAACAAAATAAGGAAAGCAATCCCAAGTGCTTTCATTGACTTAAAATTATTTGGCAGAGAATTCCACAGGATTTCATTTTCAGAACTAACTGTGATAGATTTTGTCATCCCTTCTATCTTCTCAAGTGTTTCACGCAGTTCATAGAATTTATTTTTCCAGATAGAGCTTTCTTGAAATTCTATTAATTTCCAGGTTTTCTAAATCTAACCAGTGTAGGCAGGAAAGATCAAGTTCTTCAAATTTGGCTTTATCTGGAGAATTAAGAAAACACAGGGTTGTCTCCATCTTTGGAACTGTAAAACTCTGTTGCTAAAATTCACCTGTGCAGCTGCTACAATACTAGAAAATTCCTTGTAGGTTTCCTGATGGCTTGTAGGATTGTCTGCAAACGTTGTAGAATTTTCTAAATGCATTTTTAGTTTTGGAAAATATTTCAGCTGCCCACTTTCAAGGTCTCTTTCAAAAACCTGCAGTTTTCTCTCAAATGTTTTGATATCACAAAACATCCTTTCTGCTGTTTTCCCTACGCCTTGTAGTTGTTTGTTCAGTACATTGAAGTGTTATGTAAAATCTGTAAAAAACATGAGGTTGGTAAGCCAGGCCATATCAGTGAGCTGTGGATATTCCTGCCCGTTTTCATTCATAAACAGCTTAATTTCATCCAGGCAGGCTACAAATCTCTCCAGGACTCATCCTCTGCTCAGCCACCAGACATTATTGTACATAAGTAGACAATTATACTGTGCCTGAACCTCCTCAAGAAGTGCTTGAAACTGTCGACAATTCAGAGCACGAGCCATGATGGAATTCACCATTTTTGTGACATCTTTGAGGACATCATCAAATTTTTTGCTGCTGTCCCTGGCACAAAGAGCTTCTTGATGTATAATGCAATGGAACTGAATGACTTGATGTTTTGTTTCTTTAACAAAGAATTGTATAAAACCAGATGTTGCCCCCACCATAGAAGGTGCCCCATCACTAGTAATTGAAACCACTTTTTCTGGTCTTATGACTTGTGACAAAAAAGCCTCCATCACAGCATTGTAGATATCTATCCCTTGTGTTCTTTTAGGCAAAGACACGTTTCATCAGCTCTTCTCTCATGATGTCACCAACAGCATGATGCAAAATTACTGCTAGCCTTGCATAATTATTTATATCTGTGCTTTCATCCAAGCACATGGAGTAACAGGCTGCCTTTTGTAAGTCAGTGGTGAGCTGCTGACTAACATCACTTGCCATGCGCTGGACTCGATCTTTAACAGCATTTCTGCTAAGTGGCATCTCAGAGATGTGTTGAATAATTTTATCCTTGTTTGGGAAATCGTGAAAAAGGGAATTACTCCAAGACAACATGGCTGTTTTGATAATGTCCCCATCAGAGAGGGGCTTACCATGTTTTGCTATGCACAGTGAAATTTGAAAACTGGCAGCTGTCAGATGATTTGTTCTAGAAAGAGTTGGAAATTTCTTCTAGAAATGAGGCTTGGGGGAAGCTAGGTAGACAGACAGAGATACATCCTGGCATGACAGGAGGGTCAAAGATATGGCCCACGTCTGAGAACAAAGCCACTGTAGTACCAGCCACATGGGACACCTGAAGCTTCATGGACCTTTGTCTATCAAGGTCAGTACTGTCTACTCACTGCAAAGCAGGTGTTCTACCGTTGAACCATGTCCCCCACCCCCAGCTCCTCAAGTACTTCTGAATTCCATAGATTTCAAGGGGAGAAAAGTATTTTCTTATATTTAGCTCTCAAACTGAAACCAAGAGGACTAAAGGCCAAACCACACATTAGGTTGAAGATCCATTACTAGATCTCCACATGGTTTTTTCACCCTAAAATGCAGCCATAGGGACAGACCACACTGGGCTGGGAGGATATTAACTTTCTTCATTTTCCCAATTAAAAATGTCCTTTCCAACTGGGTGGCTATTGTTCCTGGCAGACAAATCTTTTTCTGTCTTCTTTCCTTGCTAGGAGATAATTGTACCTGGTGTGGAGGGGAGGGTTCAGCTGAGAAGTTAGTACCTTGTTGTCTCTGTAAAGGGCCTTTTTAAAACAGCTGCACCCTGGGACCAAGTTCAGAATTAGATATATAGGTGAGTCAGCAGGGCACTTAACATTCTGTAAGGGGGGGAAACAATGTTGATGTTTGAAAAGGCAGTTGGAATGGGGTGAAGAGAGTCAGTTGGATGGTAAGGGATGATGAAAAGCTAACAGAGTAAGCAGGGATAAAAAGAAAAAAGGCAGAGCAATCAATGTGGTCACACCTACCTAGGAAAGCAGAATGGAAGAAACTGAAGATGGGCGGGGGCCCCAAACTGAGAGGAGGGGGGCGTGGCAAGGTGCTTGGGCACAGCCTCCCCATGTCACAACCTAGTATTCCTCGGAGGTCTCCTTCCAAATACTAGCCAGGGCCGACCTTGCTTAGCTTCTGAGATCTGAGAAGAACACACTAGCCTGGGCTATCCAGGTCAAACTATACTCGTTCATCCAGTTTTGAAATACTGGTGTAGGCTAAAACCAGGCATCAGTCTCTTTGGTGGATGCCACACTAGCATGCTAATGCTACATACATAATAGCAGAATGCCTGGTTTAAACAGGGAGTCTGGTGTATATCACTGAACTTGAGTATAACATTTTAGTCTACCTGGCATCACATTTCCATTGGACCTGGGTCATGAATGATCTAGGATATAATCTGACACCTGAGAAGGAATCCCTATTAAATTATGTTGTGGCCATCATGTAGATATTGAACCAACTTTGATGTAGTGTTCAGAATTAAGTTATTTGGAATATTGGCATGCATTAATTAGGTCAGGGTCATTCCCACAATGACCTTTTTTTTTTAAATTGGACTCTCACCAGGAATGGTTGTGGGGCCAATCCTGTGATATGAAAAATGAATGGACCCTAAGAGTGATCATAGACTTCAAATACAATAATTTTACTTTTTTTAAAAAAAGGATGTGTGTGCAAAGTACCATCAAGTTGCAGCCAACTTATGATGAGCCTAGAGGGTTTTCAAGGCAAGTTATTAAACAGAGGTGGTGTGTCATTTCCTTCCTCTGCAAAGTCTTCCTTGTGGTCTCCCATCCAAGTACTGACCCAGCTTGGCTTCTGAGATCTGATGAGATTGGGATACACTACACCATTTCAAAAATCCACCTAAAAGTGTACCGGTTCTTTTATTTAGAAACAAACCTAGTTTGAACACATGGACGTATGAAGCTGCCTTATACTGAATCAGACCATTGGTCCATCAAGGTCAGTACTGTCTACTCAGACTGGCAGCAGCTCTCCAGGGTCTAAGGCTATGGTCCTTCACATCACCTACAACCTGATCCTTACTGGAGGTACTGGGGATTGAACCTGGGACCTTCTGCATGTCTAGCAGATTCTCTACCACTGAGCCATCTCCCCTTGTATTTCTTGTGCAATAGCCCACCTGTTTACAAATCTTTCAATTGAATTAAGCAATTAGAAAAAAATTATCCCTTTAGTTTTTAATAGGACTAATATGTTTGTTACATAGGAATCACTTTAATCCTCTCACATTCCATTATCCAGCAGTCAGTTGATTTGTTGAACCACCTGAGCTTGCCTTAGAAAGCATTATTCTAGCTCTTGACATTAATAACTCTGTCAAATAAATTAACACAAAGCCCTGCTAGCTAATCCTCAGATACTCAGGCTTGGTGACCATCCCACAAATTGTACATATTTTTGATCCAATAAGCAGCAATAACAGCAGGTTGACATAATAACCATATTATATCCTTACTGGTACTTGACCCTAGTCCCACTGATAACTTTGGTAGTGATTGCTCCATGCCCTAGATGCAGTGTGCAAGTAGTGTGTGGAATATGCATTTCCAAACTAAAGCAAATACAAACTGAAAAACCCCTATTCGTAATGTTCACTAAGGTAATAAAAACAAATAAGAACTATGCATTAATGACCATTTGAGTCATTCATTTCCCTGTTTTTTGCCCCTTTTTTGCTGTCAAGTCACAGCTGATTTATGACAACCACATAGGGTTTTCAAAGCAAGAGATGTTCAGAGGTGGTTGTCATTGCCTGCCACTGCGCAGTGACCCTGGTATTCCTTGGTGGTCTCCAATCCAAATACTGAACAGGGCTGACCCTGCTTAGCTTCCGAGATCTGCCGAGATCAGTCTAGCCTGGGCTGCTTTAAAATTAGGGTCCTTTTGCCTGGGGCAGAGCCTGAGGAGGGCAGGGTTTGGGGAGGGGAGGGACTTCAATGCCATAGAGTCCAATTGCCAAAGCAGCCATTTTCTCCAGGTGAACTGATCTCTATCGGCTGGAGACCAGTTGTAATAGCAGGACGGAGATCTTTAGCTAGTACCTGGTGGTTGAACTGGAGAAAAGAGGCACTTGGTACTAATGGAATTTGGGAGAAAATAAGTACCAACACAACGTAAATGCAACCTAAGTTTAGTACAGTGAAAAAGTACACAGGGAACAAACAACAAACATTACAAGCAGGAAAAATACATGGCTCTCAAAGAGTCTCACGGAATCTTCAACAATCTTCACTGAAGTTCTTACTAAAGTCCAAAAGGCTTCAACAAGCAAAGTCCATAAAAAGGACGGTGGAAAAAAACGGATAGTGTGAAACGCAGTCCGGATTAACTTTAACGTTTTCACCGCCGCGCAAGCGGCTTCATCAGCACACCGTTCTAATATCGGGAGACAAGGCTCCTTGGAGAAGAATTCTGCTCAAGACTGCACTACAGGGTTGTTGTTGTTTTTGGAAGGTTAGGGCACTTGATTTGAAGAGGCTTTATTTCCTGATGTATTTACCAGTGATGACAGAGCTGAATCATCTAACCATGGGTAATATTTTGTCTTCAGATTGGTAGTTCCAACTTAGGCTGTTATGTAACTAGCTCTTGAGTTGACTGGGAACTAAAGTTCTGACTTTAGTTCAGTCTTGTAGTGCAGTCTTGAGCAGAATTCTTCTCCAAGGAGCCTTGTCTCCCGATATTAGAACGGTGTGCTGATGAAGCCGCTTGCGCGGCGGTGAAAACGTTAAAGTTAATCCGGACTGCGTTTCACACTATCCGTTTTTTTCCACCGTCCTTTTTATGGACTTTGCTTGTTGAAGCCTTTTGGACTTTAGTAAGAACTTCAGTGAAGATTGTTGAAGATTCCGTGAGACTCTTTGAGAGCCATGTATTTTTCCTGCTTGTAATGTTTGTTGTTTGTTCACTGTGCACTTTTTCACTATACTAAACTTAGGTTGCATTTACGTTGTGTTGGTACTTATTTTCTCCCAAGTACCTGGTGGTTGGCAACCATAATTGAAAGACCTTGGTGTTTGTCAGAGTTGGCAGTATTATGCTATACTGCCAAGGAAGATACAAAGGAATCCCTTTTATTGATAGGTATTGTCCATGTAAGACTGGGGATCCTGAACACTTAACTCAAGTGCTGTTGTACTGCCAGCTTTACATGAGGCCGAGGAATGCTTATATTAAACCCCTACTGCCTAGTGAACAGAGTCTTTCAGATCAGCAGTCGGTGATGTACCTTTTATCTGATAGAAACCCTACAGTTACCCAACAAGTAGCTAGTTTTCTCCTGTCTGCACAAAGGATTCGCGAGCAGTTTGTACGTACTTCTAAGTAATGTCCTTTTAATGTAATCTGTTTTAATCGATTTTGTAATTCTGTTTATGGTATACTGATGTAAATGCCTAATAAAGGTAATGTTGATGATGATGATGCTATACTGGGCTAACAACCTGGCTCAGTGTAAGGTACCTCTCGCTTCTCCGCCCCCCTGGCCCCCAGGTCTAATAACAACTTTTTTCTCCAAGAAGTGACAGAAAGAGTTGGGTATAAATTCCAAAGCTGATTTTTGTAGGCAGATTGATTCATTCAACAGAAAATGCTTTAAAATGGGACTTGGTGACATAGAGCATATAAAAGACTCTGAGGGGAGGAACCTGTCTGAATATGTGGTAAAGATTCCTTCTTATTTTCTCTTACCCATTCCCTTGACGATACAGTCAATCTTTGTTAACTTATAATTAAACGGGTGAACCTTGAAAAGCATTGAGTGTGAGGCGATGAGAGAAATATAAAACTCTCACTCTGGTGTGCGATTTTTCATTCAAGTCACACATACAAGTTACCACTTGCTGCTGCAATGAACGGGTGATGAACTTGCCCTTCGTTGACCTCAAAGTCTGCCTATCACTCCAAAGTCTGCATATTGGAGCATCCCTTGAATCCAGTGAGTCCTTCTTATCCTTCCTACTCAGGGTTCATTTGCTATTGTAAAAAAAAAAAAATAGAAAAAAGGAAACTCTGCACATTTGCATAAAGTTAATCACCATGTAAGGATCTCTGAAAAAGTGCATAAGCAAGCACAAAAACAATCCTGGGGGGGGGGGGGAGACATCCTAGGGGAAACATTTGTTGCTGCTTCATAGATACTTTAGTACAGAGTCAGATGCTATTCAAGTGGCCCCTTTCACTTGAAAAATACTTTGGCATGCTCATTCGTGCCAGAATACTAAACGCTCAATGCACATGACAATGTACAAAACAATTTTAATAACCTATTTTGAAATTCCTAGAGAATTTTTTGTTAAGAGCCTCTTAGGCTATAAATAATAGATGCATTAGCAACAATTTCCACCCACAGCAAAAAGGCTGAGTGATCTGCAGCTTCAACAGAATCATTTACCTGGAGAACAATAAACTGACAAAATATTGAACCATTGATGGTTCTTTTAAAAAAATCACATATGAAGAATTATAATCCCCAGCTAGACTTGGTGCAGATGAATCCTCAGCTATCAATTTCAAGTTCATACACTGATATTTGACCTTTCTTGACCTTGGCGCATGAGCTCTGTGGCTTTGAGGGCAGATTCAATTAAGGAAAGTGATAGATTCTGACCTTTCATAGATTGTTGCTCTATTCTTGATTCAGGAATGGAAACTTGGCGGTGGAGGGATATTTCTTTCTTGAATCAATAAAAAGAAAATAAGTAACTCAACAAGTGTAGTTTGAGAAAACAACAAAACAGTTCCTGGAAGAACACCTTAGCTTTACATTGTCCTGAGTATCTGTACAGAATATCATGTGCTATCTATATTATATCATATATAATATCATGTCCTTCCAAATGTAACCATGCAAGCATCTGAAGAACAACTTGATGATCCGGGGAAGTTAGCACAGATTTATCCCCAACAGGTCCTGCCAGATCAACTTCATTTCCTTCTTTTATCAAGTGACATGATTCCTGGATTGAGGGAATGCTGTCAATATTGTTTACCTGGGTTTCAGAAAAACGTTTGACAGGGTTGCCCATGATATTCTGATGGGTAATCTGGAGGAGTATGAATTAGACCCTAGGATAGTTAGGTGGACAGGGAACTGGTTGGAGAACCGCACTCAAAGAGCAGTTGTCAATGGCATTTCTTCTGAATGGAGGGAGGTGTCCAGTGCAATGCCACTGGGCTCAGTTCTGGGCCCGGTACTTTCCACTGTTTTTGTAAATTACCTGAATGAGAGGGTGAAGGGACTACTCATTAAATTTTCAGGTGACACCAAATTAGGAGGAGCAGTGAACACCAGAAGATAGAGATAGAATTCAATGAGATCTGAACACGCTGTAAAAGTGGACTGATGTGAACAAGATGCAATTCAACAAGGATAAGTGCCAAGTTCTACATCTGGGTAACAAAAATGAGGAACAAACATACTGGATGGGGGATACACTTCTGGCTGGCAGTGTGCGTGAACAAGATCTTGGGGTATGGGTGGACCGTAAGTTAAATATGAGCATCCAGTGTGATACAGTAGCAAAAAAGGCTAATGCAATCTCGGGGTGAATCAACAGAGGCGTAACATCCAAATCACAAGATGTCATAGTCCCGCTGTAGACTGCATTGGTCAGGCTGCAACTGGAGTACTGTGTGCAGTTCTGGAGGCCTCACTTCAAAAAGGATGTTGAAAGAATGAAGCAGATGGAGAGGAGAGTGACAATGATGATCAGGGGCTTGGAGACCAAGCCCTAAAGAAAAGGCTGAGGTACTTGTATGTTCAGTCTGGAGAAGAGGAGTTTGAGGGGGGACATGCTTGCTCTCTTTAAGTATTTGAAGGGCTGTCACATAGAAGAGGGCAGGGAGCTGCTCCTATTGGCAGCAGAGGATAGGACTTGCAATAATGGGTTTAAATTACGGGTGGAAAGGTACTGGCTGGATATTAGGGATTTTTTTTTACAGTGTTGTTCAATAGTGGAATCAGCTACCTAGGGAGGTGGTGAGCTCCCCATCACTGGCAGTCTTCAAACAGCAGCTGGACAAGACTTGTCAAGGATACTTTAGGTCAGTGGTCGGCAAACCGCAGCTCGCTAGCCGCATACGGCTCTTTGGTGCCTTGAATGTGGCTCTGCCACAAATGACCACGTGTGGGCTAGTCTGCATGGCAGCCCGCTGGAGCATTAAGGAACTGGGGAGGCGGTGCTGGGCGAGGATGCAGCAGCCTGCCCGAATCCCCCCCCCCGCCCCTCCAGCCTTCCTTTCCCTGCAATCTCGATGCCTAAATTGAATGGAAAGGCACACCGAAGCTCAGCTCCCCCCCGCTAGCAGCTTTTGGAGGCCTCGGTCGCCGCTCTTCTGGTGAAGCGCCCGAGTTCCCCTCAGCCCTTTTTGGGATAAAGCCCCCCCTGCAAGCCAGCATGTCTTCGGCCAAACAAAGGAGCAATAAAGGCGGCAGCTCCTCTCCATCGGAGAAGGGAGCCCATTCCAGCCTCCCCCATGACGTGGCGAAGAGGCCCCCGCAGCAGAGCCAGGCTGAGTCCAAAGGCGCCAAGGTTAGCGCCTCGGCACCTGGTGCTGGGAAGCCCTCCTCTGCCCTGAGCCTCGGCAAGCTCTTCAATGGCCTCTTGTACCTGGTCCTCCTGGCCGTGGCCAGCCTTTCCGGCTGGGGGGGCCCACCACCTGTGGGAAGTAGTGAACCACAGGAAGAAGGCTTCGCGAGGCAGCAGGAGGAGCTGGCCCACGCCTTGCAGGGCGTGGAGCTAAAGATGAGCGAGGGGGGGGAGGAGAAAAAAAATCCTTAGCTCTTTTAAAGGGGGGGTCTTTTGTAAGGATGAAGGGCTGGCATTTATGCATGGGAGATTTTGCTTTGCACATTTTCCCCATCCAAACTCTCAAAACTCAGCCCCCATGCAGACTTTTGAGAATTCGGATGGGGGAAATGTGCATCTGGAGAGCGGCAAACCCAAGGCGAAACCTCTCATGCGCAAATGGCCTGTGTGAGTGAATGCGGGTTTTGCCCGGCGAGGCCTCTGGTGAAGGCGACGGCCAGCGTGTCTCAGGCCATTTATGCACGGGAAGTTTTTCCTCGGATTTGCCCCTCTCTAGATGCACATTTTCCCCATCTGAATTCTCAGAACTCAAAAACAAGCCCCCCCCCCCATGCACAGTTTGGAGAATTAGGATGGGAAAAATGTACATACAGAGAGGGGCAAATCCAAGGCAAAACCTCCCCTGCATAATTGACCTAAGCCTGTACAGTGGTCAGTGCTCGTTGCGTACACTATAGTTTAATTAAGACTTAAAACTTTAATTAAAGTTTATTAAGTCAATAAACAGTGTACCTACCTATATAGTTTAAGTTTAAGAAATTTGGCTCTCAAAAGAAATCTCAATCATTGTACTGATGATATTTGGCTCTGTTGACTAATGAGTTTGCCGACCACTGCTCTAGGTTGATCCTGCATTGAGCAGGGGGTTGGACTAGATGACCTGCATGACCCTTCCATCTTTATGATTCTATGAGTCTGCATGATTATAGCCCTGTACAAATGTTCTGTATATTGATATGGATGTCATGGAAATTGAGAATCTACTTAATTACTTTACCCAACTTTCATGTATTCGAGGTCCCGTCATGTTGATCTATATACATGTAGATTCCAACTCACATAGGATCCAAATTCTCAAATATATAACCCATAGTGCTGGAATGTACAGAGTTTAAATGCATGGGGATATACTGTGCAAGTTGGCCCTTGAACATGTGCCGATCAGGTGTGGTAAGATATGTATGGCCAGCAGGTACAGCCCTGGCTCCCACTGTACTCATACTCCTGTATGCACATTGAATATCTGCCCAGATAAGGCATGTAGACCAAGACCATCCTGTGATCTTTATGTCAGCTCTCTCAATTGGGAACTCATTAAGAGACACTGGTAAATGCTGAAAACTCTTAAAAATGGACTATCCAGGTAGAATAAAAAAAAAACCTTACAAAAATAACTCTTATGATGGATACATAGTTGATATGATTTCCAAAAGAGAACTGTGTTGTTGTTTTTTGACAGAAACTCTAAGCTCTTCTGCATAACTTATTAAAGTGTAGATTAAAAGTGACATGTTGATTTGCTTCAGACTTGGAGGATTTCTTTTTATACTTTCTGCCTCCAGCATTATACAGTCCACTGAACAAATAGCTTGTATATGAAGCCATTTTTTTTTACCCCCTTTTTTAATCTTGGGACTTTGTGTTTCTCATTCTAATATTATGCATGCTGAATTCATCCAACAAAAAAGAAAACAGAATGACTGAACTAATGCCAGCAAGACTTGACACACACTTCACAGGCAAAACATTTTATCATTCTGAAATTGGTCATTGAGCTTCCCTGTGATGGTGTTATTTTGGCATCCTTCCCTCTACAGTGATGCTGATATTCCAGATATTAAGCTATCCTCTTAAATTTCCCTTTGATTTGATTCTTCTGACTTTGGTAGGGCTGACCAATTTCCTCAATATTCA